>NC_140166.1:61775687-61953407 GCF_963971535.1 Notolepis coatsorum | reverse complement strand
CAGCCTTCTCAAGGCCTGCCCTCTAGCCTTCTCCTCAGCCTTCTCGAGTCCCTTCTCCTCAGCCTTCTCGAGGCCTGCCCTCTAGCCTTCTCCTCAGCCTTCTCGAGGCCTGCCCTCTAGCCTTCTCCTCAGCCTTCTCGAGGCCTGCCCTCTAGCCTTCTCCTCAGCCTTCTCGAGGCCTGCCCTCTAGCCTTCTCCTCAGCCCTTCTCGATCGCTTCTCGATCAGTACTACAGATTTGTAATAGCAGCCATGACTGCACAGATATGTATGGGTTTTGTAATAAAGTATCTATCTAAAGTATCTATCTAGCGTGGATTTAATAACTACTTTTTTTTAACTTCTTTTTGTCAATACTGGGGTAGTGTTTTTTTTTAAAACCGAGAACAGGGGGATATTTTCAGTTTTCAAAAATATGGCCCCCCACAGGGTCAAATCTGCAGTGAACGCTGAAATCCAGTCTTTAGAAGCCTGGAATAATCACACAGCATTACTATTTCTGACACCACCTGCACATTCACCCTAAAGGCGGATCTGCAAAATCAGACGAACATTGTTTTTCCTTCAGATGAACCTTCCCCCCCCCCTCCCCTCCCTCCCTCCCTCCCTCCCTCCATCCTCTCCCTCCCTCCCTCCCTCCCTCCCTCCCTCCCTCCCTCCCTCTCTCTCTCTCTCTCTCTCTCTCTCTCTCTCTTCTCTCTCTCCTCTCTCTCTCTCTCTCTCTCTCTCTCTCTCTCTCTCTCTCTCTCTCTCTCTCCCTCCCTCCCTCCTACTCTCATTGCTGATTTCTCCGCCGTGTGGGGATGGCAAGGCTCAGCGGAGAGCCTGGCTGGGAGTATGTTGTTGTTTTGTTTCTCCAATCAGTGCCCAGCAACGCAGGTGTCACAGCGTTGGCACGGCAACCAACGCACGGCAACACAGGAGAGCAGGTGGAGTGGACTGGGGGTCTCTAGTGAGAGAGGGTGAGCGAGAGAGAGCATGCTTTCCAGGGCCTCTCGACACTCACACATCCCATAATGTGAATAAGTACTTCAGTTTAATAATACTACAAACTACACTGCAGAAAGATGATCAAATCTGAGTCTGGAATATCGCGTTGTAGGGCCGCAGAGCAACCACTGAAGTGTGTATGTGCGTCTCTGTGTGTCTGCGTGTGTGTGTGCGTGCGTGCGTGTGTGTGTGTGTGTGTGTGTGTGTGTGTGTGTGTGTGTGTGTGTGTGTGTGTGTGTGTGTGTGTGTGTGTGTGTGTGTGCGTGTGTATATATGTGTGTGTGGAAGTATTTTTAGGTAGAATTAGGAAAATGTTTGTAGTTAACTCCATCATCAGAAGTACAGACCACAATACTAAATATACATTGAACTACCTCTAGTTGAGTATTGATTGATTATCAATTTTTGTTTTTTAATTCGAATTAATTTCTCCCTTAAAATAACTCAGCTCTACGGTGGCAGTAAAAGCAGTACTTTACATGTACAGATACTGTACATACATAGATACATATATAGCTACTGTACTGTACATTTCCCAAACTAACACAATAACTAGTGATGCACCGATGTGAAAATTGTGGCAGATACCGATAACCGATATTAATATTGCTGTTCTGTATTTTCCAAAACGCTTTTTATTTTTTTACTTTTGTAATTGATTTTCAGAAATTACTGATATTTTTAAACAATTTAAGACCAAAACATGTTAAATAAAAATTAATATTTAAATTAATAAATATATTATATTTTGACATCGGAACGATACCGATGTGTAAAAAAAAATCCATATCGGGCCGATATATCGTGCACCACTAACAATCAATAACACATTAATAACATCTCATCTCATATCACACGCTCCACTGGGTACGTGGCCCATCCCAGCTGGGCAGTGGGCAGTGAGTGACCGCCAGGACAAATAGCCTGAGAACCGGACTGGGAACCCGTGTAAAGTAACAGCAGCGACATATATCTTACACGCTTTTATAACAAGCCTCTACGGCTCAGTAGAACTGACTTACCGATGGCTGTGTGCGGGGTAGCGAGGTTCTGAGCATGAGTAGCGGGGTTCTGTGTGCGAGTAGCGGGGTTCTGAGCGCGAGTAGCGGGGTTCTGAGCGTGAGTAGCGAGGTTCTGTGTGCGAGTAGCGGGGTTTCTGAGCGCGAGTAGCGGGGTTCTGAGCGTGAGTAGCGAGGTTCTGTGTACGAGTAGCAGGGTTCTGCGCGAGTAGCGGGGTCTGCACTCCAGGCGACAACCTGAAACAGAGGAGGGGGAGAAGAGTCAGACGGAACGCAGACTCGACGGCTGACATAAAGAGACAAACAGTTCCAATGCAGGAAATAAGGCTGCGATCGTTCCCTGCCCCTGCTCCCCCCCCCCCTCACCCTGCTCCCCACTCCCTGCTCCCCACTCCCTGCTCCCTCCCCCCTCCTAACCCTCCTATGCCCCCCCCGCCCCCTCCAACACCTTACTCCTTTACTCTACGTCAAGTCAAGTCAAGAGTTTTATTTGTCACGGCATACAAGCATACAGTGAAATGCGGGGGGGTCATGCCCGCAGCGATTGTGCAATAATACAAGTAATAAGAATAGGATGAGAATAAGACATTTGTGCAATAATACAAGTAATAAGAATAAGACATAACAGGTATAATGTACATAAAGTTTACAAAAAGCATGGTAAGACATGCTAAGGTCCTGCGATAGTGCAATACACTGTTAGTTACGGATGAGGCACTGGGTCTTATGTACACTAGTATACAATGCTATACTATACAATCTACAGTTGTACTATGTGTCCTTATGCTATCTTGCTATATCCATCTGTTTACTATACAAGAACCACTCCCGTCTTCCTCCCCCCCCTCCTCCTCCTCACTCCGCTAGGCTCCCTGGGTCCTGGGATAATGGAATATTCAAGCCTTGTTGGAGCTCTTTGAAGAACACAACATCATTAAAAGCAATCCCTCGCAAACTCATCCCCGCATTACTCCAGAGGATCGCTGCTCGCAGAGAGCGAGAGAGAGAGAGAGAGAGAGAGAGAGAGAGAGAGATGAGAGAGAGAGAGAGAGAGAGAGAGAGAGAGAGAGAGAGACGAGATCAACCTCGGGTACTATGAGATGTAGAAAATGCCCTTAGCATTAAAGGGATAACCCACCGATTTTAAGATGCCTCTCTGATTTTCTTTTTTATTCCATTTAATTTCATGTCATGTTTTTTTTTTTTGCACATACGTTTTTGCACTAAGGTTTTTCCATTTAATTCGTACACGATAAAAAAAAAAATAGCAATCCCTATTGCAATCTCAATTTTTTCATCGACATCATTTCATTAAGCTGTAATTAACACAACACAATGATTCAGTGTCCTCGGATGATACGGCGAGAGATGTTCAAACTCATTAACTCTCAATAACTGTCAAATTAAATGAATGTTTGTAAAAACAGTTAAGGGTTTTGGGATGTGTTTTTTTTTGGTGACGTGCCCCTTTAACTATGCAGAAGGACTTCACCAGTCCCTTCAGAAAGCTGCGTCGTCATGTCCCCTAAACAGGCGGGGTGTCCCTTTAAACAGGCGGGGTGTCCCTTTAAATAACAAGGAAAGCTACTGTTGAGTCTGACTGTCAAATGACTGGCTGGCTCCAATAGAGCAAGCATACAGAGGACACACACACACGCACACGCACACGCACACACACACGCACACACACACACACACACGCACGCACACACACACACACACACACAATGCTCTCAGTTAGGGTCCATTATGACTGCATCCACACAGCAGCAATGGGTTTTTCATGAAGGACATTTTGAGCCTCTTTGTGTGATCAGCCCAGTAAACTGGCAACATGGCTTTGAAAGCAACCATCAGCCTGAGGCCTTACAAGCTGAAAGAGGAGAGGAGAGGAAGCGGACAAACACTGATTTATTATGAAGCACAAGTTATAACAACATGGAGGGAGTAGAGGGAGATGGAGTAGGGAGGGAGGAGAGATGGGAGAGGGAGTAGGGAGAGAGGAGAGATGAGAGAGAGAGGGAGGAGAGAGGAGAGAGGGAGTAGGGAGGGAGGAGAGATGAGAGATGAGAGAGGGAGTAGGGAGAGAGGAGAGAGGAGAGATGGAGTAGGGAGAGAGGAGAGAGGAGAGATGAGAGAGGGAGTAGGGAGAGAGGAGAGATGAGAGATGGAGTAGGGAGAGAGGAGAGAGGAGAGATGAGAGAGGGAGTAGGGAGGGAGGAGAGAGGAGAGAGGGAGTAGGGAGGGAGGAGAGATGAGAGATGAGAGAGGGAGTAGAGAGAGGTTCTGCCACCTGCAGCCAAGCCAAGGCCACACGGTCACCTAGCAGCACCTAACCTCCTGTCCTGACAGCCTCATGCTTCCTGTCCCTACTCTGTGGTTAGATCACACACACCAGCAATACACCGTGTCAATCTGGTGGTTGTTTCAGAACAGCCAGGGATGGGAGAAGGGGGGGGGGAGGTATGATGAGAGGGTAAAGGAAGGTGGAAGATGTCAGATGATGATGATGATGATAATTTATGATGATGATGGATGACGACGATAATGGTGATGATGATGGATGGTGATTGATGACGAAGACAGCGAAATAAGCTACACTCCAGTATACGATAGTCTCGCTGTTTCACTGTGAGGCCCATAGACAGTTCTTTTTAAAATACAAAATAGCACCATAAATGTCTAATTAAACGTGCTGTAAGTGGTATTTTTTTCTTTGTTAAAATAAGTGGTCTACATGTTAAAATACATGTTAAAACTCTGACAGCCATCACTGATATAGGGTGTCTGGTCAGTAACACGGATATTGGTAAAAAAAAAAAAAAAAAAGCCAATATCGAACATCCCTATAGTTATTACTCCTATCTCCATACATGTTATTACTCCTCTCTCCATACAGCCCCCTGAGACTCCCAAAACTAACATCTAGGCTGAGCAGTAAAGGAGCTGCTTTACGATCTGCTCTCCGCCATACAGTATCCGCCTCCATTAACATGCAGTGATTCCTCTACCAGGAGACGAGACAAGACAAGACCACTCAGCCGTGAGCTACACTGATCTACACACGAACACTGAGGGAATACCATCAACACAGGCAGGTTCAGAGGGAATACTATAGTGGCTGACGGCAAACACATGAGAAGGTGGGAGCGGTTATGAAAGGAAGAGAGGTTATTAGAAAGAAGAGCGGTTATGAAAGTAACAGATTATTAGAAAGAAGAGCGGTTATGAAAGTAAGAGAGGTTATTAGAAAGAAGAGCGGTTATGAAAGTAAGAGCGGTTATTAGAAAGTAAGAGCGGTTATTAGAAAGAAGAGCGGTTATGAAAGTAAGAGCGGTTATTAGAAAGTAAGAGAGGTTATTAGAAAGAAGAGCGGTTATGAAAGTAAGAGCGGTTATTAGAAAGTAAGAGAGGTTATTAGAAAGAAGAGCGGTTATGAAAGTAAGAGCGGTTATTAGAAAGAAGAGCGGTTATGAAAGTAAGAGAGGTTATTAGAAAGAAGAGCGGTTATGAAAGTAAGAGAGGTTATTAGAAAGTAAGAGAGGTTATTAGAAGGTAAGAGTGGTTCTTAAAAATTAAAAAGATATATACATATATAGTATATATATATATTCAATAAAGTATATGGAAATGTAAAACTATATCAGCAATTCTCATTTTCTTGTAGATGTTCTCTGCCTGGCTGCATCCTACCAGTGTAGAGTGGGAGGGAGGAGGGGGGAGGGGGGAGGGGGGAGGGGGGAGGATGCTGTGTGAACGCACGCTTATAAAAAAAAAAGCCAAACGTAACCGAATCGTTGCCTCGAAATCTAAATCCGTATCCGTAAGTGAAATACGTGTGTCGTCGTCGTTACACGCCCCGGAGCAGCAGGGTGATATGAAACATAGCGGCATTCAGAAGAACGATCACGCGTGCATAATCACCCCCCCCCCCCCCGTCAGATGCCAACACTTCAGCGATCGCCCGTAGTGGGATTCCATTCAGTGTTCAGTGTTCAGCAGAGGGGAGGCCAACGATCAGCAGGTCAGCAGTCATTAACAGCAGCCGCGTTGATTAGAATGACCTGCTGTCACCATTATATACACACACACACACACACCCACCCCCACCCCCACGCACACACACACACACACACACACATACACACACACACACACACACACACACACACACACACACACACACACACACACACACATACACACACACACACACACACACACACACACACATACCCACCCACACCCACACACATACACACACACACACACACACACACACACACACACACACACACACACACACACACACACGACACACTACACCACACACACGCACACACGCACACACACCAGAAGGCAAATCTATTCACATTGATCCTCGTCCTGTTCCTGGCCCAGGCTTGCCTTACACGACACAGGTCATTTTGAAGCTGTGCATAAGCTGTTTCCTGGCATTTTTTACACCCATCAACGTTTGACAAGGTGGGCCCGTCGCCCTGCCCCGGTGCCCAGGTGCCCCAGGTGTCCCCGGGTAATCAACGAGCTCTCCACTCTGAGTTACAGACAGGACAGCAGGGGTGGGAATCACCAGAGGCCTCACGATACCATGCCGTCACGATACTTGAGTCACGATATACCATAGTATTGCGATGCTAAATATATTGCGATCCGCTGAGTATTGCGATATTACTATTGCGGTATATTGCGATTTGTTACCTTTTTTCAACTGCAAAGTAAAACCTTTGTCAACATGTTTATGTTAACTGAATGCACACGTGTGTGTGTGTGTGTGTGTGTGTGTGGTCGGACTACTGTACTATTACAGGTATTGAAATGAACAATGCAACTTCCTTATACAATTTTTTTTTTTTATTATTATTATTATATATATTTTTTATTAAATATCGATACTTGGCGTCCCTGTATCGATACAGTATCGCCACGCAAAGTATCGCGATACTACTACGTATCAATCTTTTCCCCCACCCCTACAGGGCAGGCGGCGGCAGAATGGATTAATTAATAAGAGGGGCTGCTTAGATTCGCCTGTTCGAATCCAGCTCCCGGCGTTGTCACCAGCTTGGCTGGCCGTTCACACTAATACAATTGGCAGTATTAGAGGGTGGGAGAAGCTGGCGGGGTGGGTCCGGGTCGTTGTAAACAGCGACTCCTACAATTCGGTCGGGGCGCCTGCTCAGCGCGGATAGGATCTAAGTGGGATAGTGTGATCCTTCCACACGTTACACCCTCTCAGTGAGAGTCCGCGCTGCCAGGTGAAAAGAAGCGGTTGATTGGCTAGACGTGTGTCGGATGAGGAAGCACCTGATAGCCTCCACTCTCCCAGACCGACTGTGGGGGGTAAGTGCGCAGCGACCAGGAAGGGGATTGGGAATTGGCATAACGACTAACATTGGGATGGGAGAAAAACGAAGGAAAAAGATTTAATTTTTATTTTTTTACATGTCTGTCCATGTCCATGGTGGTGGTTGAGGTTGAAAGGCACAATTACAAATTATTAGTGGGCCATTCAGATTGTAGCTACTACCAGTCATTTTAATATCTACAGTACGATCAGCCGTGTGCATCAAGTGATTGCCTAAGAAGGGATTTCACTCGCCAGCTCATCACTATGGAACTGCCATATCGATAATGATCACCTCTCTCTCTCTCTCTCTCTCTCTCTCTCTCTCTCTCTCTCTCTCTCTCTCTCTCTCTCTCTCTCTCTCTCTCTCTCTCTTTGGCATAACGACTAACATTGGGATGGGAGAAAATCGGAGGAAAAAGGAGGGGGAAAAAGACAAAAAAAAAAAAGGGGGGCTGCTTAGAGCAAAGATAAACACGCTGCTGGCTGTCATCGGTCCAGTACGGTCACACTGGCCTCTCCAGCTGCAGGCGGAAACAAACGCTGCCATTTAACATGCGGTCGAATTAAATGGTAAGTGGTTGCATTTTATAGAGCAACTTTTATCCAAAGGCTTCCAAAGCGCTTTACAATCTGTTCCTCACATTTGACCCGTCCACTCACTCACACGTTCACACACCGACGGGGCGGCGGAGGCGACCGTGTGCAAGGTGCCGACCTGCTCACATGGGGAGCAGGTTAGGGGTTAATAAGTGTCTTGCTCAAGGACACTTCGACACGCTGCCCCGGGAGGAGCGGGAATCGAACCCGCGGGAACCTCCGGATTACCAGACGACTGCTACCGAGCCACTGTCGCCCCTGAATTCAGGAAATATATAATACCTGTATAACAGTAGTGGTGTTAATACCATATTGTATTTAGTTAATGTTGCCATCTGGTAATAACCTAACTATATGGTGGAGCTAGAGAATCTAACACTATTTCATTTTCTATAAAGCTATTGATCAGGCTATACTGATACGATTCGATTGAAAGGAAATTCCCCTAAATCAATTCATTCGAAATGATCACTGAATACGAAATCCGGTGCACCTGACATACTTGACTGGCCTGGTGTACTCTGGTGTACTCTGGTGTACTCTGGTGTACTCTGGTGTACTGTGGTGTATTCTGGTGTATTCTGGTGTACTCTGGTGTACTGTGGTGTATTCTGGTGTACTCTGGTGTACGCTGGTGTACTCTGGTGTACTCTGGTGTACTGTGGTGTACTGTGGTGTATTCTGGTGTACTCTGGTGTACGCTGGTTGTTACAAAGGGTGAGATTAAACCGAATATATATATTTATTACTTGAGATATATTGTATAATATTTGTATATCGTCTGATATCCCTTGTATGTTCCTTGTACATATACACGGAATATCCCTTTACCTAGGTACAGGCCAGACCATAATATTCGTTCTCCTATTGGACAGCGACCCCTAGGCGCCAACGGCCATACCCCCAATGGCAAGTTCAAAGCTACCGATAAGACATGTCTCAACATGTCCAGGTTTGCGCAGTAATACGAGACAGAGCTGAGGTTGGCACTAGATTATTCACCTTACGTATAAATACGTCGCAGGTGGATACAGCAGTAGTATTAGCCTAAAAGTGAGTTGACCCAAAACGTTGAAGCCTTCACCACGATACAACGTGCCGTGAAGTGGGCCCCTTTTGCCCCTAAATAGAGCCTTGAGAACCGCGTGCGAATTGATAGCTAAAGTGTCAGAGTTTAACGCTGTATCGTCGAGTTCGACTTATTCTATTGTAAAGTAATAGTCTATTATTTATAGTGTATCGTGCGGCTACCGTTCTACAGTGACCAGCATTACCACCGGTTCGTCGTACCGAGCTAGTGCACTTATCCAGGCTAGGCGGCCTAAACTCGTGCCGCCATCCGAGGAGTCCTAGACGAGAACCGTTGGATATGTACACCGGAGAACCTACACCGACGAATGCAGAGCCTTTTCCGGCTGGATTATATTGCTTTGGTACTGTGGCTGCTGGAGCAGAGAACCGTCTACCCCACTGCTGTGTGGGATCTACCCTGTGAGGAGCACCGTCGAGCCCGCCTCTAGGACCCACAGAGGCTGGCTAGCTTTCATCCATGCTGTTTTGCATACCGGAGTATAGCTGTTGCTTTGTCTACGGACCAAAGGATTATTGCACTGTCTCCTGTATCTGGAGTCTCTTTATTCCTCGTTGATCCAGACTTTGCTCCCGACCATTCCTCTCCCCTGCTGGCTTACAACCGGAGGGAACCCCCTTAGTATCTCCAGCTGACTACGAGTGTGCCTTATGTAATTCTTATGCTACAGGTGGTGTCAATTATACCCATCTTAATATGCTCATGGACTTACGCTCTTGACCTACTTAAGTGTTCTTCGCCATATAAGCGCAATTCATAATTCTCAATATTGTAACCTATTGTTGCTGCTCTAATAATAAATACTTCTAAATATAACTTTCTTTGTTAAGCCGTATTCTTGTGTGGGTGTTCACCAGATATACCGTGTACTGTATGGCCAGTAATTAAAGTACATAACTAAGTAGTGGTTTAATGATACCATACTCTCAATACAGTCAGGGAATTGTACCCCTCAGTTACAATTGGTCCTTCGAGCCGGAGGAATATCAGTGTAATATCTAAATATAATATTGATATTAACCATGGCCAGCGGTGAACACTCCACAAACGGCTCTCCTAAGCTAGAACGCCCGCAGCGCAGACGTCAGCCACCTCCTTACCTAGAGGACTACGCTGCCAGTCTAATACCTAGCTTTATACAGACGTTAAATGCGGGAAAAGCGGATAGTAAAAGCATGTCAAACCCTACCGACCAGGCGACCTTGCCAGTAGAGACCCTAGTGGGTTCTAACGTAACTGACCAAGCTCACGGGGGGGACCAGGAGGGACATGACATGACTATACCCCCCGACAACGTCAACGGGACGGTCCCCGGAGAGCTCCAGGATAAAGAAAGCGCTCCAGGGACGGAACCCGACCCACTACCAGAAGAGAAGCGCGCCCAGGAGATAGACCTCCTCGGAGCGCACCAGGAGAACGGATCTCCAACGAGCACTGTCAGAAGCCGATCACCTCCATCAGTGTCTTCCCCCAGCGAGGCGGACAAGATGCTGGCGCAGGGATTCATTGCCACCCTGGCAGCCTCCACTGAACGCGATCGACTCCAAGCACAGACGCTTAGCGAGCGCGAACATTCTTCCATGGAACAAGAGCGCCTCCGGGCGCAACAGCTAAGTGAGCGCGAACACTCTACCATGGAAAGAGAACGCCTGCAGGCTCAACAACTGAGTGAGCGCGAACAATCTGCAGACCAAAGAGAGCGCCTTCACGCGCAACTCCAAGCGCAAGCCCTTAGTGAACGCGAACACTCTGCAACCCAGCGAGAGCGCTTCCAGGCGCAGCAAAGGAGTGATGACGACCGCATACGCCTGGAGACCAGACGCCTCCAGATGGAAGAGAATATTGAAAGAGACCGCGCCGATGCCCAGCGCGCCGCCGCCGATGCACAGCGCGACGCCGCCAATGCACAGCGCGACGCAGCCCAAGCCCAGCGCGAAGCAGAGCGCGACCTCGCTCACATCAAGCGCGAAGCAGAGCGCGACCGGCTACAAGCGCAGATAATGGAGCAATTGATTGCCAGGGCGACACCCCCTCTCTCCGCACGGAGCTCCAGGGCATCATCAAGACAAGGGTCTAGGGCACCTTCCCCTACCCGACCAAGCGACCCGGAGCCCGGCCAACAGAAAGAGCCTATCCACGTCTCCGAACCCCCTCCCCGACCGGTCCATGAGAGACCCAGCAACCGGGAAGAACCGGCCTATGCCGCCGAGAGACTGAATAGACGACTTCAAGATCTAGAAGACCTAGCAGAGGAAGAGGAAGAGGAAGAAGGTCAAGCCCACCAGCAGCATCGTACTCCACAGGACCAGGAGGTCCAGTACAGCCCAGACTTTACCCCCGAGGCCCTGCGCTACAGACCCCCGACTCAACTCAGGGGTGAGTTTGACGCACAGCCAGCCCCGAGGAACAGCACCTGGGTACCCGGGCTTTGGTACCCACCAAGTACCAGCCCACGACGACACGTACGGGGAGACTCGCCCAGGAGGCCTCTCCCCCAACGCTCACCGATGTGCCAGCCATCCATGGCATCGTACCTTGGCACACCGACGTTCCCGGATTTTACGCACGAGGACAGAGCACAGTACACGGAATTACGGATGTGCTTAGAGACTATGATGTCCGACGTCCCTGATGAGTCGTACAAATATGCTATCCTCCTCAAGCACCTGAAGGTGCCCAGAGCGCATAATATAGCGCTGGCATATTCCAACTCAAGTACCCCATACACCGCGGCTCTAGTAGCCCTCGACCAGCGTTATGGACGCATATGGGACTACGTGATACAAGAGATAAGGAATATTGACCGTCTCCCCCCAGCCACAGACAATCGCTCATTGGATGACCTCTCTATCAAGGTACAATCCCTGGTAGGGATGCTGGGGGCCCAAAAGGAAAAGGGTAGAAACGAACTGTACGCTAACTCTAATGTAGAAAGGATATTAGAGAAGCTCCCTCCCGCCCGACAAGAGCGCTTCAGGCGGCAAAGAGACCACCGTGATCCCGACGGTCCCGAGCCATCCCTCCTAGACCTGGCCGACTTCCTCACGAGAGAAGTCAGCAGCCTACGACTGGATACGTTCGTGCGGAGTGGACCAAGCCCCAGAGATGGACCTCGGAGATCCAACGATAACCGCAGGCTGGTGACCGTCATGCACCAAGCTGAATCAGTACCGCGGAACAAGAACCACAACACCCCCTCGACGAAAGAGAAGTGGAAGATTGTATGCCAGTACTGCGAGAAAGAACATTGGCTGTCACAATGTGACACTTTCAAGAAGATGACCGCCGACGAGGTGAGTCAATGGATAAAGTCCAACCGCCGCTGTTACCGCTGTGCGCGCAGCCATATGGCAGCCGAGTGCCGCTTGAAGAAGAGGTGCAGCCGGTGTGACGGCGCCCACTTGGACGTCTTGCATGACAGCAACAGGAAGAAACTCGCACCCCCAAGCAGCACCAGAGTAAGCGTCATGTATATTGACCCCGCCAGCAGCGGGAGCTCCCGAGTGCTCTTGAAAGTGGTCCGAGTGACATTAAGCTACGAGGACAAGGTCATGGACACTTACGCCGTCCTTGACGACGGGTCAGAAAAGCCTCTCCTCCGCTGCAGCCCAGCTGGGTCTGCGGGGGAGCGAAGAAACGATGACAATTCGTACTATAAGAAGAGACCTGAAGACAATAAAGGGTGAGAACGTCTCCTTCACTATCGCAGCAAGCGGGCAGCCAGAGAGGCGGTATAGGATCACTAACGCTTTCACCAGCCAAGACATAGGCCTGTCGCGGTACACCTACCCCATCTCCAAGCTGATGGAAAAATACGTGCACCTGCGTCAACTACCTATACCGCTCATCGACGGCGCCACCCCGACCCTGCTCATAGGATCCGACCACGCACACCTCATCGTCCCAACGGACCGGGTCCACATTGGGCCCAGAGGCTGTCCAGCAGCAGTCGAGACCCGCCTAGGATGGACACTACAAGGCCCCCTCTCCAGGTCTCCCAACCGACCAGCAGCCACTCGCTGCCTCCACTCCAGAGTGACAGAAGAAGACACCACCCTCTTACAGCACGTCGAGAGGCTATGGACATTAGAGACAATGCCCTTTAAGAACGAAAAGAAACACATTCGTTCCAAGGAAGACATTTATGCCATAGCCCTCCTCGAGCGGAGGACAAAGAGAGTCGAGGTCAATGGAGTGATGAGATACGCAACTCCACTCTTGAGGCGAGAGGGTATGCCTACCTTCCACGCCTCAAAAGAAGCGACGGAGCGATATCTACTGAACACCGAGCGGCGCCTAGCCAGAGACCCCGCTCAAGCCACTGTGTACCGTGCTGAGATTGACAAGCTAATCACAGCGGGACACATAAAGAAAATTGACATTCAAGAGGCCGATCAGACGACCGAATCATGGTACGTGCCCCACCACAAGGTCCACCACAACGGCAAGGATCGTATTGTGTTTAACTGCAGCTACCAGATCGGATTACAAAATCTGAATAAAGAACTCTTGCCCGGCCCAACACTCGGCCCCTCTCTACTAGGCGTGTTGCTACGTTTCCGCCAGAACAAGGTGGCCATCAGCGGCGACATCAAAGGGATGTTCCTGCAGGTGCGACTAGTGGAAGAGGACAAGCCCCTGCTGCGGTTCTTATGGAGAGAGAGGATCGGGGATGAGCAACCATCCATCTATCAATGGGAAGTCCTCCCTTTCGGAACCACATGCAGCCCATGCTGTGCTACGTTCGCACTGCAAAAACATGTCGCAGAGGACCCAGCAGCTGACGAGGAGGTCCGACAAAGTGTAGAGAAGAGTTTCTACGTGGACAACTGTCTGCAAAGCGTCTCGACGCCAGAAGAGGCCGAGGCCCTCCTACTCAAGCTCCGCGCCTCCCTGATCAAAGGCGGCTTTGATCTCCGGCAGTGGGCCAGCAGCGACCCTCAAGTACTGCGCAGCCTCTCCCCAGAGAACAAGGCAGCAAGCAGCGAGACCTGGATGGCGACCATCCCAGGTGAAGCCCAAGAAATGACATTAGGACTAGTCTGGCGCTTCAAAACAGACTCGCTCCATTATAGACACACACCCCTGACCAAGGAGCAGGGAAGGTCGATTTCACTACCGACCACCAGACGGAGTGTATACAGAACACTCGCCAGACAATATGACCCGTTGGGATGTATTCTACCTTACACCACCAGGGCAAAAATGATTGTGCGAGAGCTGTGGGACAAGGACCAGGGCTGGGACGACCCCATACCCGACCACCTTGCTTCCACATGGAGAGAGTGGGAAACAGAACTCAACTCGCTCCCAGGTGTCAACATACGCCGCAGCTACTTCCCACCCACGGTGCGGCTGGAGACGTGTCAGATGGACCTACACGTCTTCAGCGACGCCTCCGAAGTAGCCTACGGTTCGGTGGCCTACTTGCGGGCCCGAGAGGAGGGAGGAGAAATACATACCGCCTTCATCCTGGCTCGTTCAAGGATAGCCCCCCGCAAGCAACAATCGATCCCGCGTCTAGAGCTCTGCGCAGCCCTAGTAGGAGCGCAACTCGCCACGTTAATCCAACGTGAACTCACCATCCCGGTGCAAAGAGCAATCCTGTGGTCAGACTCCATGACCGTACTCACATGGATCCAGTCCGATTCGTGTAGATACAAGGTCTTCGTGGGAGTCAGAATCACAGAGATCCAAGAGTTAACAGAATCAGCATGCTGGAGGTACGTGGACACAAAACAGAACCCAGCAGACGTCATCACACGGGGAATGTCCCTGGATGACCTCACTCGTCACAATATCTACAGTGATGGTCCCGAGTTCCTCAAGCTCCCGGAAGAAGAGTGGCCTAACCCCACCCCACGGGAGGCTAGTCAAGAGGAGGCAGAGATGAAGAAATCTATGTTCTGTGGGTTGACACACACACCAGTCCCCACAGACCCCAACATAGACGACTGCCCCACCCTTGAGAGTGCACAGTTAAAGACATTCCTGTGGCACCACCCTGAGGTTCCCTCCACTACTGACATTAATGCAGCTAATTACGAAGAAGCAGAACTCCTTCTGCTACAGCGAGCCCAAAGAGACTCGTTCCCCGACGAGCTAGACTGTCTGCAGGGATCAAAGCCAGTCCCATCAGACAGCAGACTGCTCCACTTGGCCCATGAGCGCGACGCCCATGATCTCATCAGAGTGGGTGGTCGTCTGAGAAGGGCCCCGGACTTAACGGATGACGTCAAGTTCCCTATAGTTCTCAACAGCCGACACAAGGTCACAGAGCTCATCATAAAGAAATACGACGAGGACGTGCACCACGCTGGGGCAGAGAGAGTCTTCGCTGAGATCAGACGTCGCTATTGGATACTGCAAGGAAGAGAAGCAGTACAACGCTTCCAGCGGACCTGTCTAGACTGTCGCAAGTGGCGAGCACAGCCCAGTATACCCAGGATGGCTGACCTACCCCCCTGTCGCCTCCGACTCGGCGACAAGTCCTTTCACTCCACCGGTATGGACTGCTTCGGCCCGCTGTATGTGAAGAAAGGAAGAGGGACGGAGAAGAGGTGGGGTATTGTATTCAAATGCATGACCACCCGAGCGATACACATAGAACTCCTTCCAACCATGAGTACGGACTCATTCCTTATGGCCTTCCGGAGATTCACAGCGCGGAAAGGAAAACCGTCTATATTATTGTCTGATCACGGGACAAACTTCAAAGGCGGAGAAAGAGAGCTGAGAGAGAGCTTCCAAGCTATGGGCCCAGAACTTAAGACCCACCTCGCTCCCTCTCAGATTGATTTCCAGTTTAACCCCCCGAACGCCCCTCACTTCGGGGGAACCTGGGAACGAGAAGTACGTTCAATAAAGACAGCCCTGTACGCCGTGCTTGGAGCCCAGACCGTGGCGGAAGAAGTCCTCACGACAGTCATCACAGAGATCGAGGGAGTATTGAACTCAAAGCCCCTCGGTTACGTCTCAAGTGATGTAGCAGATGTCGACCCAGTCACCCCCAACACTCTCTTGATGGGGCGGCTGGACCCCGCGCTCCCACAGACAGTGTACAGACCTGAGGAAGCGAACGGCCGAAGAATGTGGAGGTACAGTCAAGTATTGGCTGACAAGTTTTGGAACAGTTTCCTCCTCCACTATCTACCGTCTCTACAGACCCGCCAGAAATGGGTAAAAGAAAGAGACAATTTGACGGAGGGCACAGTCGTCATGATTATACACCAGTCACTACCCCGAGCTATGTGGCCGGCCGGCCGCGTAAGCAAAGTGATCACTGGTGCCGACGGAAAGGTCAGAGCGGCAGAAGTGCTCGTCCAGGGACGGACATACACCCGACCCGTGGCGAGGCTGATAGAGTTGCCAAGGCTACCTGACTCCCTTGCTGACGACCATGACCCACTGACTTTGTGAATTGCCCTACTCCTCACAATGGACATTGAGTAGTGGACAAGACGGTTAATCTGTCTCTGCTTATCTAATTAGGTGCGGACTAATTAGGAGGCGGCTGTTACAAAGGGTGAGATTAAACCGAATATATATATTTATTACTTGAGATATATTGTATAATATTTGTATATCGTCTGATATCCCTTGTATGTTCCTTGTACATATACACGGAATATCCCTTTACCTAGGTACAGGCCAGACCATAATATTCGTTCTCCTATTGGACAGCGACCCCTAGGCGCCAACGGCCATACCCCCAATGGCAAGTTCAAAGCTACCGCTAAGACATGTCTCAACATGTCCAGGTTTGCGCAGTAATACGAGACAGAGCTGAGGTTGGCACTAGATTATTCACCTTACGTATAAATACGTTGCAGGTGGATACAGCAGTTGTGAGTTGACCCAAAACGTTGAAGCCTTCACCACGATACAACGTGCCTTGAAGTGGGCCCCTTTTGCCCCTAAATAGAGCCTTGAGAACCGCGTGCGAATTGATAGCTAAAGTGTCAGAGTTTAACGCTGTATCGTCGAGTTCGACTTATTCTATTGTAAAGTAATAGTCTATTATTTATAGTGTATCGTGCGGCTACCGTTCTACAGTGACAAGCATTACCACCGGTTCGTCGTACCGAGCTAGTGCACTTATCCAGGCTAGGCGGCCTAAACTCGTGCCGCCATCCGAGGAGTCCTAGACGAGAACCGTTGGATATGTACACCGGAGAACCTACACCGACGAATGCAGAGCCTTTTCCGGCTGGATTAAATTGCTTTGGTACTGTGGCTGCTGGAGCAGAGAACCGTCTACCCCACTGCTGTGTGGGATCTACCCTGTGAGGAGCACCGTCGAGCCCGCCTCTAGGACCCACAGAGGCTGGCTAGCTTTCATCCATGCTGTTTTGCATACCGGAGTATAGCTGTTGCTTTGTCTACGGACCAAAGGATTATTGCACTGTCTCCTGTATCTGGAGTCTCTTTATTCCTCGTTGATCCAGACTTTGCTCCCGACCATTCCTCTCCCCTGCTGGCTTACAACCGGAGGGAACCCCCTTAGTATCTCCAGCTGACTACGAGTGTGCCTTATGTAATTCTTATGCTACAGGTGGTGTCAATTATACCCATCTTAATATGCTCATGGACTTACGCTCTTGACCTACTTAAGTGTTCTTCGCCATATAAGCGCAATTCATAATTCTCAATATTGTAACCTATTGTTGCTGCTCTAATAATAAATACTTCTAAATATAACTTTCTTTGTTAAGCCGTATTCTTGTGTGGGTGTTCACCAGATATACCGTGTACTGTATGGCCAGTAATTAAAGTACATAACTAAGTAGTGGTTTAATGATACCATACTCTCAATACAGTCAGGGAATTGTACCCCTCAGTTACACTGGTGTACTCTGGTGTACTCTGGTGTACTGTGGTGTATTCTGGTGTACTCTGGTGTACTCTGGTGTATTCTGTTGTATTCTGGTGTACTCTGGTGTACTGTGGTGTATTCTGGTGTACTCTGGTGTACTCTGGTGTATTCTGGTGTATTCTGGTGTACTCTGGTGTACTCTGGTGTACTCTGGTGTACTGTGGTGTACTCTGGTGTACTGTGGTGTATTCTGGTGTATTCTGGTGTACTCTGGTGTACTCTGGTGTACTGTGGTGTACTCTGGTGTACTCTGGTGTACTCTGGTGTACTGTGGTGTATTCTGGTGTATTCTGGTGTACTCTGGTGTACTGTGGTGTACTCTGGTGTACTCTGGTGTACTGTGGTGTACTCTGGTGTACTCTGGTGTATTCTAGTGTACTCTGGTGTACTCTGGTGTACTCTGGTGTACTGTGGTGTATTCTGGTGTATTCTGGTGCACTCTGGTGTACTCTGGTGTACTCTGGTGTATTCTGGTGTACTCTGGTGTACTCTGGTGTACTCTGGTGTACTCTGGTGTACTCTGGTGTACTGTGGTGTACTCTGGTGTACTCTGGTGTACTCTGGTGTACTGTGGTGTATTCTGGTGTACTCTGGTGTACTCTGGTGTATTCTGGTGTACTATGGTGTACTCTGGTGTACTGTGGTGTATTCTGGTGTACTCTGGTGTACTCTGGTGTACTCTGGTGTACTATTTGAATCGTAACATATTTGAAATCCTCTGATGCAACGCGTGATTTGGATGCACTGATACTGACACTGAATATATAGTCATATCTGAATTGTTTGTGACAACCCAAACATATCTATTAGACATTATTTGACAAAGGTGTGATGCCTTTAAAGACGTATTTTAGAGAAATCCTCAGTATACATGATGATGGCAAACAACACAGGTGTAGTAGACCTAATGAGGCCAGACACACAACTCATTGAATTGAGTTGAATTATTTATAAAATTATTAAGACTTTTATTAATCCCCTTAAGGAAATTCGTCCTCAGCATTTGACCCATCCAAATGATTTAGGAGCAGTGTGGTGCCAAGGGAACAACTCCAGTTTTAATGCCAGTACCTTGGTCAAGGGCAATGGCAGGAGTATACTAGCATCAGTGTTGGGGAAAGTTCACTTTCTACATGAACTAGTTCAGTTCACAGTTCACAAATTTTTTAATTAACTAGTTCAGTTCATAGTTAAAAATAAAAAATGTTGAACTAAAGTTCATCGTTTCAAAAATGAACTAATTTATAGCTTATATTTCTTTTTTCAATACATTGCTGCAAGCTATTATTTTTCAAACGTATTGCCACAACCCATAATAGAACCACAGACTACTGGCATTTTCATAACGCTTTGCTGCCGCCCATTCAGTCCACACTAGTAGCAGCTGCAGCTTTCATCTCTACAGTATATTTTAAAAAACATGAGGAAAAACGTGCTGCTTGAATGGTCTTTATTAACACTTTGGTTGCCTTGGGTTAAATTAATGATATACCATAGGTTGCCGGCTCTATTTGTCTATGGAGAAGTACCCCTTCTTTGCATGGCTATAACTTTTTAAATTCTATTGCTACATTGCCATTATTAGGGCCCATTCAAAGTCCTATATGTATTGTTCATTGTGTAGCAACGTTAAACTTTTTCATTCACATATTCATAGTAAAGTATGGTCTAATGTATAAGTATGTTTTCATCTCTTTCTGCAGCTTTCTCCAGAACGTGATCTATAGCCCCAAATGCATTATATTGATGATGCAATACAGTTTTATGGCAATCAGCGCGATATAAAAAATTCCAACTAGACGTACTTCTAGAAGTTACTACACGTCATCTGATGTTGACCGGATGGGCTAGGGGGCGTTTATAATTCCGTGGGCAGCGTTATACCAATCATCTAATGTGGGTCAAATGTTGATAATAGCAGTTAGTATCGAAGACGGTAACGTTACACGCTGAAACTCACCCCAGTCTCCGCGCGCCGTTGGGCGATCATCGTCGAGTTGAAATCTTATCATTATGGGATGTAAATTTACCCGGTCCATCTCCAGCTTGTATAATGGTATATACGTCCAAATCATGTTGTTTATCGAGTTATTGGCAATCGATCACTGTGTAGTGTGACGAGCCAGAGTCGCGGGACCTATAGCGAGCGCCGGAAGTACTACGGTCGTCTAGGACAACCTCTATTCAACATCCTGTTTGGCGATTGCGCCGATCGGCCACCAGATGGCGCTCCTGAACCGCCAGAGAGCTCAGTGGGTCCTGCTGGTGGATCTCAGGCCAGCGGAGGGGACATATGAATCCGATCGCAGATTTTTGAAATATTGATATAAGGACGCTGTACAGCGTCCCCCGGCAACTTGAGCATGGCCAGCAATGACGTGAAAAGACGTTTCATGGCAGTCAAAGTGTTAAGTATAATAATCTAAATATACCAATATATATCTAAAGTACCAAAAGTGAAAGTAGTCATTGTGCAAACATAAAAAATAAACATGTGCCGACATAACTCTGTACTAACACAACACGAGGTAGGAACCAGGCTGAGGTATGAAACTAAGGTTGTTAGGTTAACTAAAACTCTTTTAAATGCTCATACACCGACGTCGTAGAGTCTGACTCTGAGCGAGTGCTCTACTACCTGTGAGGTTTCTGTCCTTGCTTTCTCACTCGTTCTGTTCCTTTAACCACCCTCGCTTTGTTTTCATTCATTTTTTCTGTCAAGTATTTCAATTCCCTCGTTCACACGTTTCTCCCCGTTGACGTCATCTGAGACGTCGCTGATTGGTTCTCTCACTTCCCCACGCTTGTCAATCACATTCCCCAGCTGTCACTGCTTTTCAATCAATCGATCCCTCATTATTTATACCCCGTTTTCCCCACCCTAAGTTGTTGGATCGTCTTGATTTGTCGCTGGATGTTTTTCCCCGTTGCTGCTGTTTCACTGTGCTGTTCTCCAGGAATTCCTAGAAGCCTTCGCTTGGATACCTGCTCCGTGGCGCGCGCTCGCCTCCTCTGTTGTTCCTGTTCCTTTTACGCAGCTCGTCTGGGTGAGTTTTCTAGATTGACTGTCTTGACCTATTTCCGATTTTCGTGTGTAACCTTTACACTGAAGTCTACCACCTTTTTGTCAAACAGTCACTCACCCAGCCATTATCGATTTTGCTCTTTCCTTTATGGAATAATATTTTTGGGATCTTCCACCTCCCTCTGTGTGTTTGCTCACGCCGAAGATATTATTTCACATTTGGACAGTGTTTGGATTTTTGCTCACTGTGTGTTTACACGAAGATATTATTTCACATTTGGACAGTGTTTGGATTTTTGCTCACTGTGTGTTTACATGAAGATATTCACTTGGGCTGTTTTTGGAATATTGCACATCACTGTGTTGTTAACACGAAGAATATTACACCCTGTCCTCCTGCTCGTTTCAAGTCTGCTCTGTCACTGACTCGTTCCCTCTCTCCCTCTCTCGGTCTTGCACAACATCTGAGAGATCCGCCGTGAGAATTCTGCAGAGCGGTACAGAGGTCTGCTCCTGCTTCCCAAGACTACCCTTCCGGGAGAAGCTGCAGAGCAGCAGAACTTTGCCCCTTGTTCATTGTACCTGTTCTTGTTGACCTACTTTCCCTGTTTCACTTATTCTTATTACCAAATAAACAAGCCCTCGTATTTGGCAACTCTGAATCCTACTCTCTTGTGTCGTTAGCGTTTGGGGTCGGTGTCAAACCATAACATTACGATCCAACCGCTATGACGACCCCAGCCGACACAGAGGGGGTCAGAACCGCACTTGCAATTCAAGTCGAGTTGACCAGGGATCACGGTCTCCAACTAGAGCGGGCTGCGGCTGCGGTGCAGAACCTCAGGGACCAGGTCCTGCCTATGCAGGGTTCAATGGCCGCTATGGCGGGACAACAGTCCGAGATTCTCGCCCAGCTTAACTCGCTGGGCGACGCCGTTAATACTTTTCATCTCTCACACCCTTCAGGAACATTCCCCGCAGCCCCAGCAGATCTCGCACCTCGGGAACCCCTTCTCTCCGTCCCACGGCTGTTCGACGGTAATCCCGAGGAGTGTGCCACATTCATCATGCAATGTGAGTTGGTTTTCCGTCATCAACCAAGCCGTTTTTCTGCTCATGGGTCCCGAGTGGCTTATATAACCAACCTACTTTCAGGCCATGCTGCCCAGTGGGTCACTTCCTCCTGGGCAATGGAAGCAGATTTTTTGTTCTCCTACCCAGACTTCGTGGCGGAGCTCCGCAGAGTGTTCCACCATCCAGCCCGAGGTCTGGACCCTGGAGCCCGGTTGGGGACCTTCCGACAAGGGAGCAGCAGGGTGACGGACTATGTCATGGAGTTTCGACTGGCGGCGGTGGAGAGTGGATGGAACGAACCTGCTCTTCGCCTAACCTTCATAAGGGGGCTCAGTGACGCAGTCCGGGACCAGCTCGCTACCAGGGAGGTGCCCGACTCCCTCGAGGAGCTGTTTAGCCTTGTCATCCGTATTGACGGACGCCTCCTGGAGAGAAGGCGCGAGAGGACCCGACTGTCACCTCCTGAAGCACCCCGGACTCCTGGACGCCCCGTCCCCAACACTACTGATGGTAACAGGCTTCCCCGTCCGGTGCGCGAGGAGGAACCCATGCAGCTGGGACGCTCTCATCTGAGCCAGGCGGAGCGTCAGGCAAGGCTCAGGTCCGGTCTCTGCCTCTACTGCGGAGGTGCGGGACACCGTATCGCCGACTGCCCTACCCGGCCAAAAGATCGGGCTCACCAAGACCCCGGGAGATCCTGGTGAGCCGTTTTTCCCATTCCCAGCGCCGCGCACCACCTGACCATCTGATGAGCGTCACCCTGGCCTGGGGGGACCAACGTGCCACGGTGGAGGCCCTCATCGACTCTGGGGCAGACGAGAACTTCCTCGACTTCGAGTTTGCCACCCAAGCCAACATACCTCTTGAGGCCCTTGTGAGGCCCTTGGAGATCTTTTCGTTGGACCAACACCGCCTGGCCGACATCTCTCAACGGACCGGCCCAGTCTTGCTGACCATTGCTGGGAACCACGTAGAGAGGATCCAGTTCCTCATTACCCAATCCCCCCTTGTCCCGGTGGTCCTGGGTAGGCCCTGGCTCGCGCTGCACGAGCCCCACATCGCCTGGTCCTCCGGTACCATCAGGGGCTGGAGCTCCTCCTGTCACGCCCGCTGTCTACAGGCGGCGTCTTGTCCCCCGCCCCGGAGACCGGCTGGTGAGTTGCCCCCGGATCCCTCGTCCATTCCTCCCGAGTACCACGACCTCATGGAGGTATTCAGTAAGACCAGGGCTCAGTCCCTTCCACCTCACCGCCCCTATGACTGCGCCATCGACCTCCGCCAAGGGGCTCCCCTTCCCGGCAGCCGCCTCTACAGTCTGACTGTCCCGGAGAAGAAGGCGATGGATCTCTACATCTCTGAGTCATTGGAAGCAGGACTCATTCGGCCTTCCTCCTCCCCGGTGGCGGCCGGGTTCTTCTTTGTTGGTAAGAAGGATGGGGACCTGCGACCCTGCATCGACTATCGTCAGCTCAACGAGATCACCATCAAGAACAAATACCCCCTACCTCTCATGAGCTCCACCTTCGAGCCACTGACCCAGGCCTCGTTCTTCACCAAGCTGGATCTCCGAAGTGCCTATCATCTTGTCCGTATCCGTGAGGGCGATGAATGGAAGACCGCCTTCAAGACCCCCAGGGGCCACTATGAGTACCTTGTGATGCCGTTCGGCCTCACCAACGCCCCGGCGGTATTCCAGGCACTCATGAACGATGTCCTCCGTGACATGCTGGAGGTGTTCGTGGTGGTGTACCTGGACGACATTCTTATCTTTTCCAGGACCCTCGAGGAACACATCCTGCATGTCCGCCGGGTGCTGGAGCGCCTCCTCCACAATCGGCTCTTCGTCAAGGCGGAGAAGTGCCGTTTCCACTCCAACTCCGTCGACTACCTGGGCTTCATCGTGGAGAAGGGCTTGACCCGAGCGGATCCTCGCAAGATCCAGGCTGTGGAGGATTGGCCGGAACCCACCACTCGGAAGGAGTTACAGAGTTTCCTCGGGTTCGCAAACTTCTACCGAAGGTTCATCCGGAACTACAGCCAAGTGGCGGAGCCTCTTACCAAGCTGACCTCCCCCGCTCTGCCGTTCGACTGGTCCCCAGCGGCATGCGCTGCGTTCCGCTCCCTCAAGAGAAGGTTCACTTCCGCTCCTATCCTGCTCCACCCTGACCCCAAGAGACAGTTCATCGTGGAGGTGGACGCCTCGGATTCTGGCCTGGGCGCTGTCCTATCCCAGCGTTCTCCTTCCGACCAGAAGGTACATCCTTGCGCCTTCTACTCGCGTCGCTTCCTCCCCGCCGAGAGGAACTACGACACCGGCAATCGGGAGCTACTGGCGGTCGTGGCTGCTCTGGAGGAGTGGCGTCATTGGCTAGAGGGTGCCGAGGAGCCTTTTACCATCTGGACGGACCACAAGAACCTAACGTTCATCCGCGCTTCCAGGCGCCTCAACGGTCGGCAGGCGAGATGGGCCAGTTTCCTCAGTCGGTTCGACTTCTCGCTGACCTTCCGCCCCGGTTCCCGCAACACGAAGGCCGACTCCCTGTCCCGGATGCACTCCAAGGGGGCTCCACCCTCTGAGGACCCATCTCCCATCATCCCGGAGGCCCGAGTGGTTGGAGCCATCACCTTGGGCATCGAGGGTGTGGTGAGGCGTGCCCTACGCTTCCAACGTGCTCCAAGCAACGTCCCTAGGAGCCGTCTCTTCGTCCCTGACTCTGTCCGGTCCCAGGTACTGCTGTGGGGCCATACCAGCCGGTTCGCCTGCCACCCAGGCGTCCATCGCACGTTCTCCTTCCTGGCTCGTCGTTTCTGGTGGCCCACCATGCGGAACGACGTCAAGGAGTTCGTATTGGCCTGCGCGGTCTGTGCCCGCAGCAAGGCCTCTCACCAGGCACCCTCCGGGCTCTTGCAGCCACTTCCCGTTCCAAGCCGTCCGTGGTCACATGTGGCGCTCGACTTCGTCACTGGTCTACCCTCCTCCCAGGGGAACACCTGCCTTCTGACCGTGGTGGATCGATTCAGCAAGGGGGTCCACCTCGTGGCCCTCTCCAAGCTTCCCTCAGCAGCCGAGACGGCGGACCTCCTGACGCACCACGTGTTCCGCCTTCACGGTTTTCCCCAGGACATCGTCTCTGACCGGGGGCCCCAGTTCACCTCCCAGGTATGGCGGGCTTTCTGCAAGGGATTGGGGGCAACGGTCAGTCTCTCCTCTGGCTACCATCCCCAGACAAACGGGCAGACGGAGAGGATGAACCAGAGCGTGGAGTCTGCTCTTCGGTGTGTGGCAGCCGAGAGGCCGGCATCCTGGAGCCGTTTCCTTCCCTGGGTTGAATACTCGATCAACTCAATGGTCAGTTCCGCCACCGGCCTCTCCCCTTTTGAGGCCTCCCTGGGCTACCAGCCCCCTCTTTTTCCCGCACTGGAGACGGAAGTGGCAGTTCCCTCCGTGCAGGTCCACCTCGACCGCTGCCGTCGCGTTTGGGAGATCACCAGGACCGCGCTGCTCCGGACATCTGAGCGCGCCTGTCGTGGTGCCGACCGGCGCCGGGTTCCCGCGCCGACTTACCGCCCTGGGCAGAGGGTGTGGCTCTCCGCGAAGGACCTCCCGCTACGGTCCTCGGCCAAGAAGCTCAACCCTCGCTTCGTCGGTCCTTTCGAGGTCCTGAAGGTACTCAGTCCGGCGGCCCTGCGCCTGAAGCTTCCTGCATCCATGCACATCCACCCCGTGTTCCATGTCTCCCGGGTTAAGCCCGTCTCCCTCAGTCCCCTTATGCCTCCAGCTCCTGATCCACCGCCTCCTGTGCTAGTGGATGGTCACCCCCAGTGGCAGGTCCGCCGGTTGATGGGCCTTCGTCGGCGGGGCCGGGGGTTCCAATACCTGGTGGACTGGGAGGGTTACGGCCCTGAGGAGCGTAGCTGGGTCTCCCGGCAGCTCATCGTGGATCCCGGCTTGATCACCGACTTCCATCGGGCCCATCCTGACGAGCCGGGTCGGCCTGGTCGCCGGGTGGCTCCCGTGGAGGGGGGGGTACTGTGAGGTTTCTGTCCTTGCTTTCTCACTCGTTCTGTTCCTTTAACCACCCTCGCTTTGTTTTCATTCATTTTTTCTGTCAAGTATTTCAATTCCCTCGTTCACACGTTTCTCCCCGTTGACGTCATCTGAGACGTCGCTGATTGGTTCTCTCACTTCCCCACGCTTGTCAATCACATTCCCCAGCTGTCACTGCTTTTCAATCAATCGATCCCTCATTATTTATACCCCGTTTTCCCCACCCTAAGTTGTTGGATCGTCTTGATTTGTCGCTGGATGTTTTTCCCCGTTGCTGCTGTTTCACTGTGCTGTTCTCCAGGAATTCCTAGAAGCCTTCGCTTGGATACCTGCTCCGTGGCGCGCGCTCGCCTCCTCTGTTGTTCCTGTTCCTTTTACGCAGCTCGTCTGGGTGAGTTTTCTAGATTGACTGTCTTGACCTATTTCCGATTTTCGTGTGTAACCTTTACACTGAAGTCTACCACCTTTTTGTCAAACAGTCACTCACCCAGCCATTATCGATTTTGCTCTTTCCTTTATGGAATAATATTTTTGGGATCTTCCACCTCCCTCTGTGTGTTTGCTCACGCCGAAGATATTATTTCACATTTGGACAGTGTTTGGATTTTTGCTCACTGTGTGTTTACACGAAGATATTATTTCACATTTGGACAGTGTTTGGATTTTTGCTCACTGTGTGTTTACATGAAGATATTCACTTGGGCTGTTTTTGGAATATTGCACATCACTGTGTTGTTAACACGAAGAATATTACACCCTGTCCTCCTGCTCGTTTCAAGTCTGCTCTGTCACTGACTCGTTCCCTCTCTCCCTCTCTCGGTCTTGCACAACATCTGAGAGATCCGCCGTGAGAATTCTGCAGAGCGGTACAGAGGTCTGCTCCTGCTTCCCAAGACTACCCTTCCGGGAGAAGCTGCAGAGCAGCAGAACTTTGCCCCTTGTTCATTGTACCTGTTCTTGTTGACCTACTTTCCCTGTTTCACTTATTCTTATTACCAAATAAACAAGCCCTCGTATTTGGCAACTCTGAATCCTACTCTCTTGTGTCGTTAGCGTTTGGGGTCGGTGTCAAACCATAACACTACCAGACTCCCCGAAGCTCCGCCCACCAGAGAGGTTGCCAGATTGTGTGGTTTTCAGCATTATTTTAAAGCCTGTTTACGGTGTGTTTTAACTGGGTTTTCGGCTGAAAGGCATATGAAATCTGGCACACGTTTGAACGCCGTTATAATATAGTGCTGAGAATGAACACACTTTTGAACGCCGTTATACAGCGCTGAGAATGAACGCGTTCTCAATTACGTTCATTTAGGGGGGAAAACATCCGTTCAGTTCCCGTTCGCCCCCAAAATACGAACGCGTTCACGAACGATCGTTCATTGAAAAGCGTTCACAGGTACATCACTGACTAGCATGCATGTCTTTTTATGGTGTGGGGAGAAACCGGAGTGCCCGGAGGAAACCCACACGAACACACAGGGAGAGAACAGGCAAACTCCACACAGAAAGGCTCCTGCTGGGGTTTGAACCCAAGACCATCTTGCTGTGAGGCAACAGTGCTAACCACTGCGCCGCCGTGCCGCGTTAAGGCCTACAGAGGTTGTTTTTAACTGCTCTGCTCTTTAGAGAAGGCTTTTACAGAGAAGGCTAATAACAATTTTATTCAGAATTGTTAGTTCAACGTTTCCTGGTAATGATTGATTCACAGTGGATTACGGTACTGAAAGTTAATAAGGTCGGGCGCTCGAGTAGCACACCACTGACTGCGCTGCGTCGCAACACGGCCGTCCCGGGTTCGACTCCCGGAGCCGGCGACCTTTGCCGAATGTCTTCCCCCCCGTCTATCTCCCATTCTTCCTCTCTCTCTCTCTCTCTCTACCAGACTGCCCGGTAGTAAAAAAAAAAAAGATTAAAAAAAGATCTACAAAAAAAAAAAGATTAATAAGGTCAGAGAAGCTGAAGGAGGTGAATTGCAAAAAAAATGCGAAGGTCAGCCCTAGAGTTATTATAGCCTAAGCACTGTAACGTTGATGTAGTTCCGTTTCCCCTCATTTAGAACCATTCTCACACAGTAGTCGTCGTAGTAGTAAGTAGTACAATAGTACTAGTGCCTGTGCATCTGTGTGCTGTACTGTATCCTCAACGGACATTCCTGACACCCCGCATCGCTGACTGCATTTCCTAACCACCACCAAGAGCTTCAAAACAACCCCATGCAACTGAAACCCCTGGAACATTAGCTTGTGTGTCTTTGATTATTGCGTCAAAAAACAAGGCATTACGGGCGGCTGGGTGGCGCAGCGGACATTGCGTTCGTCACCAACGCACGAGACACCGGTATCGAATCCGGCTGTCGGCGTTGCCTCAGGCTTGGGCCGGCCGTTATACTGACTCAATTGGCAGAGGGAAGGGTGGGAAGTCGATGGGTGGTAATCTGGACGTTGTGGACAGCGACTCCTACAGGTCGGTTGGGGGGGCGCCTGCACGGCAGAGACAGGAAAATGGCGGGGGCAGTGTGAGCCTCCCACACGTTACAGCTCGCCAAATGAGAGTCCGCGCTGGCAGGTGAAAAGATGCGACTGGCTGCCTGCACATGTATCGGAGGGGACATGTGATGCAAGGCTTCTATCCTCCCTACAACCGGACAGTGGGGGGCACATGCGAGCAACGTTGTGGGGATAATTGGCACGGCTGAAAATAATGAAATAAAAAAACAAGGCATACTTCATACTCGGGTGGTTGACTTCCCCTCGTGTTTTCTTCTTGCTTCTCCGACACATCAGTCAGCAGAGTCTGATCCAGGATCAGGGGGGGGGGGGGGGCGGCGTCAGCAGAATAGAGGAGCGTACCTGTGACTGCGGTTCCTGCATGTAACCCGACACCTCCGCTTTCTACCCCGTTCACTGGCTTCGTGTTAAGCTGCTTGTTTCTCAGCGTGATACTCCGCAGAGGATGATGTGAGGTGAGCCCCACAATGGCTTCCAAATCCAGCCTGAAAGCCTAACCGTCCTCTAAAGCCCGCGCAGCTCTCAGCCGGTGCGCCGTGGGGGTTTTGGGGATTCGTAAAATAGAAATAGAAATAGAAATAGAAATCCTTTAATGATCCCGAGGGAAATTCGGCACTACAAAACACTCACATTGAACAACAATAAACATTTAGGTAGTCGACACAGGACTAAAATAGGAATACGAATATAATAATATTAAAAATAAGAATAAAATAGAATAAAGAATAAAATACGGTCCGGGATATACATTCTGGTATGCATATACACTCTAAAATCTTAAATATACAACTATCCAGCCAAGAATATACAGAAATATACAGTAAAATGTACAGTAATAAGTGTGAAAATGTAAAGTGAAAAGTGTCCAGGAAGATTGTGAGAAGTGTAAAAAAAAAGAAGAAAAAAAAAGTATCCAGGAAGAAAATGATTTCTAAATTACATTCGTTTAAATTCCACATTATTTGAGTCCGCGCTCAAAATTCATAACTAGTTGTGAATATTCTTGTAATAGCTTATTTGTCCCGATCCACGTTCTCAAGGTCAATGTTGTTTAATGAGAGGTTGTAAATATTTAATATATATTTAATATATAAATAATAAATATGATTTAGCTGCACATCATGTCAGGACCCTCATAGCTGACGAGCTGCTGTGTATTTTGTGATGTGGACAGATTTCATTAATAATTTTTTGTACCGGTTTATCCAGCCCACTAATTCTGAACTGATATAGCCAGATAATGTATCAACTAGTATTTTTGTTCAATTCTACCCTAAAGCCATGAAGGTTTACGGCTGCCTATGTCTGATAAATCTTTAGGTCGGTGGTCTGATCGCCTAGTCTCTTATTATTATTATTATTATTATTATTATTATTATTATTATTATTATTATTATTATTATTATTATTATTATTATTATTATTATTATTATTATTATTATTATTATTATTATTATTATTATTATAATAATAAACCAGATAATGATAACCTACATTCGCTCACATCCACATTGATTCACGTTGAAGTCCACACCCCTCATCTCACAGTCATCATCCACAAATAATAATTTTTTGCTCTTCTTATTTAACGCTTTCACTACCACACTACCAAACGGTTAACCCTTTCACTGCGACAATACAGAAGGTTAACCCTTTCACTGCCACATGACAAATGGTTAACCCTTTCACTACCACACCACAGACGGTTAACCCTTTCACTACCACACTACAGAATGTTAACCCTTTCACTACCACACTACAGAATGTTAACCCGTTCACTACCACACCACAGAATGTTAACCCTTTCACTACCACACGATACAGACGGTTAACCTCCACCGTCGGTGTGTGAATGTGTGAGTGAACGGGTAAAAATGTGAGGAACAAATTGTAAAGCGCTTTGGATATAAATATATATCTATATAAATGCAGTCCATTTACCATTATACGCCTCTTCCACATCCAACTCAGGAATATCCCTATAATGAATAAACAGCATATTTAAATAAGCCCTGATGCATGCCACGGAAGATATTCCAATAAACATGATGAATGATGCATGCTCCCTAACTACCAGTATCCTGATATTCATGTCAACATCCCCCCCCCCCGGTATTTGATGTGGGTTTTTCATAAATCAGATAAATGTTATGATGTTCGTATTTGGAAAGTCACTAGTTCAATACTCAGATCTCCTGAAAAATAACAGGATATTGGTTTTGCACATAAACGCACTCATTAAAACATTACACCTGCACACGTGACATCGTGACACGGACCTGTCGACTTCTATCTTCACGTTAATCCATTGCAACTTGAAATGGCCTCGGGCGGTAAACAGACTATACACGTGGTGCGTTGACTCACAAAGAAACAAGAAATCATGAAAGTCTGTAACCTTCAATATGAGCGGTAAAGTATTACTAGATGGTAAATGGTAAATGGCTGCATTTATAGAGCAGCTTTTTATCCAAAGCGCTTTACAATTTGTTCCTCACATTTTACCCACTCACTCACCCATTCACACACCGACGGCAGAGGCGACCGTGCGAGGTGCCGACCTGCTCATCGGGAGCAGTTAGGGGTTAAGTACCCGATCTAGGGCTTAAGTGTCTCGCTCAAGGACACTTCGACACGCTGCCCGGGAGGAGCGGGAAATCGAACCGGGAACCTCCAGATTGCCAGACGACTGCTCTACCTCCTGAGCCTCTGTCGATCAAATGATCAATCGAAGTTAAGTCAGTCTAAAAGCTGAATATAGGACTTTGTGGACCAGACACACACCCTCCTTACAGAACACACACCACAGAGCACCTATGGAGTGTGTGACGACCCCCACCCTGTGTCTGCTGACTGACTCACCAGGGAGCATGGTGGAGTGGGTGGCACTGGCTCGTTAAACCAATGAATGCCTGCACCTGTATTTATGTGTCCCTGTCTAAACTCCCTCTGTCTGCTTCTCCATCTCCTAGGAACAGGTTGTCCAGCACCCATTTGATCCTTTGACATTGGAATACTAATACTTACACCACACACACCCCACTGTTTCACTCATCCACACACAGCATTTCACCACTGATTCTGATACATCCATATTCATTGTTTATGTCCATTATTGTTTTGTTAGATAGGTTTAAAATAAATTATTTTGTTGAATTGCTATCACGTGTGGACTCCCTATTTGTCACAATTGACCCGTTTGTGACAAATGTGTGAGTGATGAAATGGGCCATGGAAGATGTGAGATTTAAGGACCCCTGGTAAATCCTGGCCTTTGATGTGTCACATCCTCCAACATCACACACTATTGCATGGCAGCGTAAAGGTCCGAGGGAGATCTGCATGTCAATCTCTCTGCCCGTCTGTCTGACCGACTCAAATGACAACACTGCCACCCAATCCTATATGGCAGCTGTAGGGCTGGCCCCGACATTCGAAGCTCAATTCAGAATTCAAATGATTTTTTATTTTTTTTATTATTATTATTATTATTATTACTACTGTGTGTTAGGGGTGTAACGGTACACAAAAACCACGGTTCGGTACGTACCTCGGTTTTGAAGTCACGGTTCGGTACGGGTTTTCGGTACAGTGGGGGAACGTTTGGCTTTCCATGTTCCACTCAGGGGTGATGTAGTGTGCAGTAACTAATTGTACTTGTAGGGCTGTCAACGAATATTCTATATTGAAATTAATAATCGATTTGTTAAATAAAAAATTAAAGAATTATAATATTAGATTGTGAAAAAAACAGCCCCCGGTGGGCGGTTGTTACCATACCGTTGTATTCATTCGGTACACAGCCGTACTGAACCGGTTCGGTACGGATATGTGTACCTTTACACCCCTACTGTGTAACAGTGTGTGTGTGTGTAGATCATTTGGCTAAATGATTGTCCTATTTGTTCATTATGAGCAACCATATCTGTGTGTGTGTGTGTGTGTGTGTGTGTGTGTGTGTGTGTGTGTGTGTGTGTGTGTGTGTGTGTGTGTGTGTGTGTGTGTGTGTGTGTGTGTGTGTGTGTGTGTGTGTGTGTGTGTGTGTGTGTGTGTGTGTGTGTGTGTGTGTGTGTGTGTGTGTGTGTTTTACCTTGTGTGTGTGATGAGCCAGGAAAACAAAACAAAAGGTTTCTATGGAGTAACATAAACCACTAAACGTTTGTTGAAATCAGATAATCAGATAAAGAAAACAATGCTTCTGAATTGTGCCAACAACGTGTTGCTTACTTCATAGATTTCTGATGTGGACGTAACACGCGAGTTGCGGCTAGCTTGTGCTACATGGACAACATGGTCATGAATCACGAGACCCAAACACTTGAGACAACCTGGCTGTACAAAACACTTATTTCTCAAGAAATCTGCCGTTCCATGAGCGGAGTGAGCTGCTGCAATGCAGACAGAGCGGAGGTAATGCCACGTTTAATGTCTTTGCATCGGACAGGTAAGAGTTGTACAATAAGCTAATATATAATGACCCTCACTCACCAAGAGATTGTAATGTTGGTGACTTTTGTTGGAATAACGTTACACACGTCGCCTGTCTCCCATCAATACGGTTAAATTAGCATAATCATTCCTTTTTCTTCTCCTGTTTTTCTGTATTTTCTCGCATCCCAATTTTTCTTTTGTCGTTATGCCAATTCCCCCCTCTCCCCCCTCCCCTTCCTGGTCGTTGCGTGCATGTGCCCCCCACTGGTCGGTCTAGGGAGCCCTGAAGTCTATCACATGCTTCCTCCGATACATAGGAGACAGCCAGCAGCCTCTTTTCACCTGGCAGCGAGGACTCTCATTGGATGAGTATAACGCGTGGGAGGGCACACTACCTCACCCAGATCCCTCCCTCGCTGTGCAGGCGCCCTGACCAACCTGTAGGAGTCGCTGTTTACAATGACCCAGATTACCACCCACCGGCTTCCCTCCCGCTGACACTGCCAATTGTGTCAGTATGAAGACCGGCCAAGCCGGAGGCACCGCTGACAGCTGGATTCAATACCAGTGTCTCTGCGGTGGTAGACAGACGCTTAGTCCACTGCGCTACCCGGCCGCCTGAGAGCGAACTTTCTGAGCTTCATTCGTAAACAGCAACGAACGGCCGAACCCTAAAGGAATGGCATTCGGGCCAGCACTAGTCAGCTGTTCAATGTTGATGAGCTGTCCAAGGTGCTGAAAAGGCTATTCTTATCACAGCCTGTCTTGCTGTCTGGGGGGGGGGGGGGGGGGGGGGGGGGTTGGCTGCATGTCAGTGTGTGGGCAATAATGCATTCATCCTCTGAGATGTACATAGATAGACCCATTTTCTTTTGGCAGGGGAAGGGTGGTGGGGATATTAAGGGGAAATACAAGGTCAATAGAATAGAATAGAATAGAAATACTTTATTCATCCCGAGGGAAATTTGGCCACAGTAGATGCCAGATAGAAGTGTTATACACCATCTGAAAGCTGGGACCCTAAGGATTCATTTGAGATGCAGCTTTGTACTAGGTGTCAATTCCTCCTAGTCATGAGACAACTGCAAATCCCACGACTGGCACTGAGAACCTGCACCTCTCCTTTAATGCTTTGCAAGATACACTTATGGATCTTAAACTGGCCTATGGCTAATGGTAACCCTGGGCTAACCTCAAGTCTAGAGAAAAGCTCAAACAAACTATTATCTAGACTTAATTACTAGCTGTTACTGGTTGTACTCTCATTTCTCCTTTCAGCCCTATTCACGTATTGATGTACTTGGTGCCTTGCAATGTATTGATCCCAAGTGTTCTATTGGAGAGGGGAAAAAAATCTGCCTCCTAAAGTGTCTAAACGGAAGTACACGAAGGATACAAGCTACCTACAGGCGTACCGGTTCCGGTCAGCCAGAACTGTTTATAGTCTCCAGCGAAACAAAGAACGAAGCGGACATCTTTTTTCTTCGGCCAGTATCCTCAACTGGTTTTTTCGTCGGCTGTTTCGTCTGTTCCATTTTTCGGGGTATCGTGAGGCTAACCTCGTTCCCAGTTTTATCTCCATGCATGAGGCGGCGATAACGAGGTTGTTTCTGGGCGGGAATGCATTTTCATGAACACGTGGTGTCGTGATTGATCCGTTCGGAGGCAGCTTCCAGGGGAAGTACATACACCGGGAATTCTACCCCATAGACACTTTCGCCAGTAGTTCTTTACTAGGCTTTATCTCACGGAGATAAAACTGGGGAACGAGGTTAGATTACTAATGATATCATTTTGGCTTTATATAATAGGAAACACTGCTGTGATCTGTCGAAGGCCTTTGATACAGTTGATCATCATCTGCTTTTAAAAAGGTTAAAAGGTTAAAAAGGTTACCCAGGTCACACTACCTCCCTCCAGATCCTACCCTCGCTGTGCAGGCGCCCCGACCGAACTGTAGGAGTCGTTGTTTACAACGACCAGGACCCACCCATCAGCTTTCCCACCCCTAACACTGCCAATTGTGTTAGTATGAGCGACCAGCCAAGCTGGTAGCAACGCCGAGGATCTGTAATCCTCTAGGCAAGAAAAAGTCAGACTTAGTATTGCACTATTGCTATTGTTGGGCACACCTCAGATTCTACCAAGAGAGGTCTGGAGAAATCCACAGTATAATAACCCACACATCAGACCAAAAGGCGCTCTATTGCCTAGGGGTCATCGTTTTACAGAAAAATGGTAAATGGCTGCATTTATATATCAGCCTTTATCCAAAGCGCTTTACAATTTGTTCCTCACATTTTACCCATTCACTCACACATTCACACACCGACGGCGGAGGCGACCATATGCAAGGTGCCAACCTGCTCATCGGGAGCAGTTAGGGGTTAAGTGTCTTGCTCAAGGACACTTTGACACGCTGCCCGGGAGGAGCGGGAATCGAACAGTGGAACCTCCGGATTACCAGACGACTACGCTACCATACAGCCGTAGTCCATACAGCCTATAGCACCACAAGTAGTGAGTCTTTCAGCACATCTCACTGCTGTGATATATGGCATAAAGAGAAAAGACAGTCATACTTTAGCAACACGGCAGATTGGTTGGTAAGATCAAGGTCAACCACCCACACACACACTCTCTCTCTCTCTCTCTCTCTCTCTCTCTCTCTCTCTCTCTCTCTCTCTCTCTCTCTCTCTCTCTCTCTCTCTCTCTCTCTCTCTCTCTCTCTCTCTCTCTCTCTCTCTCTCTCACACACACAAACCAACTACTCACTCAGGACAAGAATCCACATCTCTCGTCCCTTCTTTCCAAGCCTTATTGGCATTCATACCATGATCATAGATCACGGATCATTGGTATCAGATGTACCCTTAATGGGCTGCTTCCAAATTGTAAGAACGAGACCTGAATGCATCGTAAAGGCCTCACCACCAACTAAGATGTCTCCACTTCACAACATCTTCCCTTGGCTATGTTTCAACAGACCCCCTTCCTGACAAAAGAAGCCACCCAACTCCTCGTCCAATCAACAGTCATCTCCGCCTCGACTACTGCAACGCACTGCTCGCTGGCCTCCCGGCCACTGCCACCAAGCCTCTTCAACTCATTCAGAACGCAGCGGCCCGCCTGATCTCAAACCTACCGAAGTCGGCCCATGTCACCCCACTTCTTAGGGACCTGCACTGGCTCCCCATTGCTGCACGAATCAGCTTCAAGGCCCTCGACCTAGCATACCGTGCGGCAAAGGGAACCGCTCCCGCCTACCTCCGGTCAATGGTCTCTAACTACACACCCTCAAGACCCCTACGCTCTGCATCTTCTGGCCGCCTCAGACCCACTCCTATCCAAGCTCCGGGAGGGTCATCAAAGAGAAGTCGCCTATTCTCAGTCCTTGCCCCACAATGGTGGAATGAACTACCCACCCTAGTTAGGACAGCCGAAACACGTCCAATCTTTTGCCGTCGACTAAAGACGCACTTCTTCAACCATTATCTGAATAAAAAAAAAAAAAAAAAAAAAAAAAAACGAAACTAACCTTACTGTCATGCACTTGTCCTAATAAACTAAGCTACACTGTAGCACTCAACACTTTGATGAACATTGTTGCTCAGCTGATAGAGTTGTGCCCTTCCTGATGGCTTGTCGTACAGAACATGTAAGTCGCTTTGGATAAAAGCGTCAGCTAAATGACTAAATGTAAATGTAACAGACGTTTGTTATTGGCCGGTACATGGCCGGTTAGCCTTCGTTAGTTGGACAATGCCTGGGCTAACCGGCCATGTCCGTTTCCATTCATTGTGCTAAGCTAGGCTAACGTGCAGCCAGATAGCTTTCTACTGAACGCACACAGAGAGGAAACTGGTATCTATCTTTGATTGATGAAAACTTTATAACAGATTGCAGAATGGGTACATACGGTACAGCTCAATACAAACAACTGCTAAGAGCATGAAGACCAGAAAAATACCGTGTAAGAAAGAGAGAACATCATAAAAGAAATATACATCCGAAGGGGAAGAAACTGTACATTAACTGATCTTCTTGTCTTCTCTGGAGAAGACGATAAGCTAATTTGCCAAAATGTTGCCGTGCTCCTTAACATTCACAACACTACTAACTATGTGTTTAGTTATGGTCAGTGATGCTTATTGCCATCTCCCCCACAGTGCGCATCATGGGGGACGCGTGGAAAACTGTGGTCCTCATACAGGGACGTTTTGTGAGGGACGTTTTGTGAGGGACGTTTTGCGAGGGACGTTTTGTGAGGGACGTTTTGTGAGGGACGTTTTGTGAGGGACGTTTTGCGAGGGACGTTTTGTGAGGACGTTTTGTGAGGGACGTTTTGTGAGGGACGTTTTGCGAGGGCCGTTTTGCGAGGGACGTTTTGCGAGGGACGTTTTGTGAGGGACGTTTTGCGAGGGACGTTTGCGAGGTACGTTTGTGAGGGACGTTTTGTGAGGGGCGTTTTGTGAGGGACGTTTTGTGAGGGACGTTTTGTGAGGGACGTTTTGCGAGGGACGTTTGTGAGGGACGTTTTGTGAGGGACGTTTTGTGAGGGACGTTTTGTGAGGGACGTTTTGCGAGGGACGTTTTGCGAGGGACGTTTGCGAGGGACGTTTTGCGAGGACGTTTTGCGAGGGACGTTTGTGAGGGACGTTTTGTGAGGGACGTTTTGTGAGGGACGTTTTGCGATGGGACGTTTTGTGAGGGACGTTTTGTGAGGGACGTTTGTGAGGGACGTTTTGTGAGGGACGTTTTGTGAGGACGTTTTGCGAGGGACGTTTTGCGAGGGACGTTTTGCGAGGGACGTTTTGTGAGGGACGTTTTGCGAGGGACGTTTTGCGAGGTACGTTTTGTGAGGGACGTTTTGTGAGGGACGTTTTGTGAGGGGCGTTTTGTGAGGGACGTTTTGTGAGGGACGTTTTGTGAGGGACGTTTTGCGAGGGACGTTTTGTGAGGGACGTTTTGTGAGGGACGTTTTGCGAGGGACGTTTTGCGAGGGACGTTTTGCGAGGGACGTTTTGCGAGGGACGTTTTGCGAGGGACGTTTTGCGAGGGACGTTTTGTGAGGGACGTTTTGTGAGGGACGTTTTGCGAGGGACGTTTTGTGAGGGACGTTTTGTGAGGGACGTTTTGTGAGGGACGTTTTGTGAGGGACGTTTTGTGAGGGACGTTTTGCGAGTGACGTTTTGCGAGGGACGTTTTGCGAGGGACGTTTTGTGAGGGACGTTTTGCGAGGGACGTTTTGCGAGGTACGTTTTGTGAGGGACGTTTTGTGAGGGACGTTTTGTGAGGGACGTTTTGTGAGGGACGTTTTGTGAGGGACGTTTTGTGAGGGACGTTTTGCGAGGGACGTTTTGCGAGGGACGTTTTGTGAGGGACGTTTTGTGAAGGACGTTTTGTGAGGGATGTTTTGTGAGGGATGTTTTGTGAGGGGTGTTTTGTGAGGGACGTTTTGTGAGGGATGTTTTGTGAGGGATGTTTTGTGAAGGACGTTTTGTGAGGGACGTTTTGTGAGGGACGTTTTGTGAGGGACGTTTTGTGAGGGACGTTTTGTGAGGGATGTTTTGTGAAGGACGTTTTGTGAGGGACGTTTTGTGAGGGACGTTTTGTGAGGGACGTTTTGTGAGGGACGTTTTGCGAGGGACGTTTTGTGAGGGACGTTTTGTGAGGGACGTTTTGTGAGGGACGTTTTGCGAGGGACGTTTTGTGAGGGACGTTTTGTGAGGGACGTTTTGTGAGGGACGTTTTGCGAGGGCCGTTTTGCGAGGGACGTTTTGCGAGGGACGTTTTGTGAGGGACGTTTTGCGAGGGACGTTTTGCGAGGTACGTTTTGTGAGGGACGTTTTGTGAGGGGCGTTTTGTGAGGGACGTTTTGTGAGGGACGTTTTGTGAGGGACGTTTTGCGAGGGACGTTTTGTGAGGGACGTTTTGTGAGGGACGTTTTGTGAGGGACGTTTTGTGAGGGACGTTTTGCGAGGGACGTTTTGCGAGGGACGTTTTGCGAGGGACGTTTTGCGAGGGACGTTTTGCGAGGGACGTTTTGTGAGGGACGTTTTGTGAGGGACGTTTTGTGAGGGACGTTTTGCGAGGGACGTTTTGTGAGGGACGTTTTGTGAGGGACGTTTTGTGAGGGACGTTTTGTGAGGGACGTTTTGTGAGGGACGTTTTGCGAGGGACGTTTTGCGAGGGACGTTTTGCGAGGGACGTTTTGTGAGGGACGTTTTGCGAGGGACGTTTTGCGAGGTACGTTTTGTGAGGGACGTTTTGTGAGGGACGTTTTGTGAGGGGCGTTTTGTGAGGGACGTTTTGTGAGGGACGTTTTGTGAGGGACGTTTTGCGAGGGACGTTTTGTGAGGGACGTTTTGTGAGGGACGTTTTGCGAGGGACGTTTTGCGAGGGACGTTTTGCGAGGGACGTTTTGCGAGGGACGTTTTGCGAGGGACGTTTTGCGAGGGACGTTTTGTGAGGGACGTTTTGTGAGGGACGTTTTGCGAGGGACGTTTTGTGAGGGACGTTTTGTGAGGGACGTTTTGTGAGGGACGTTTTGTGAGGGACGTTTTGTGAGGGACGTTTTGCGAGTGACGTTTTGCGAGGGACGTTTTGCGAGGGACGTTTTGTGAGGGACGTTTTGCGAGGGACGTTTTGCGAGGTACGTTTTGTGAGGGACGTTTTGTGAGGGACGTTTTGTGAGGGACGTTTTGTGAGGGACGTTTTGTGAGGGACGTTTTGTGAGGGACGTTTTGCGAGGGACGTTTTGCGAGGGACGTTTTGTGAGGGACGTTTTGTGAAGGACGTTTTGTGAGGGATGTTTTGTGAGGGATGTTTTGTGAGGGGTGTTTTGTGAGGGACGTTTTGTGAGGGATGTTTTGTGAGGGATGTTTTGTGAAGGACGTTTTGTGAGGGACGTTTTGTGAGGGACGTTTTGTGAGGGACGTTTTGTGAGGGACGTTTTGTGAGGGATGTTTTGTGAAGGACGTTTTGTGAGGGACGTTTTGTGAGGGACGTTTTGTGAGGGACGTTTTGCGAGGGACGTTTTGTGAGGGACGTTTTGTGAGGGACGTTTTGTGAGGGACGTTTTGCGAGGGACGTTTTGTGAGGGACGTTTTGTGAGGGATGTTTTGTGAGGGACGTTTTGTGAGGGACGTTTTGTGAAGGACGTTTTGTGAGGGACGTTTTGTGAGGGAGGTTTTGTGAGGGAGGTTTTGTGAGGGACGTTTTGCGAGGGACGTTTTGTGAGGGACGTTTTGTGAGGGACGTTTTGTGAGGGACGTTTTGTGAGGGATGTTTTGTGAAGGACGTTTTGTGAGGGACGTTTTGTGAGGGACGTTTTGTGAGGGACGTTTTGCGAGGGATGTTTTGTGAGGGACGTTTTGTGAGGGATGTTTTGTGAGGGATGTTTTGTGAAGGACGTTTTGTGAGGGATGTTTTGTGAGGGACGTTTTGTGAGGGACGTTTTGTGAGGGACGTTTTGCGAGGGACGTTTTGCGAGGGACGTTTTGTGAGGGACGTTTTGTGAAGGACGTTTTGTGAGGGATGTTTTGTGAGGGATGTTTTGTGAGGGGTGTTTTGTGAGGGACGTTTTGTGAGGGATGTTTTGTGAGGGATGTTTTGTGAAGGACGTTTTGTGAGGGACGTTTTGTGAGGGACGTTTTGTGAGGGACGTTTTGTGAGGGACGTTTTGTGAGGGATGTTTTGTGAAGGACGTTTTGTGAGGGACGTTTTGTGAGGGACGTTTTGTGAGGGACGTTTTGCGAGGGATGTTTTGTGAGGGACGTTTTGTGAGGGATGTTTTGTGAGGGATGTTTTGTGAAGGACGTTTTGTGAGGGATGTTTTGTGAGGGACGTTTTGTGAGGGATGTTTTGTGAGGGACGTTTTGTGAGGGACGTTTTGTGAGGGATGTTTTGTGAGGGATGTTTTGTGAAGGACGTTTTGTGAAGGACGTTTTGTGAGGGACGTTTTGTGAGGGACGTTTTGTGAGGGACGTTTTGTGAGGGACGTTTTGTGAGGGACGTTTTGTGAGGGATGTTTTGTGAAGGACGTTTTGTGAGGGACGTTTTGTGAGGGACGTTTTGCGAGGGATGTTTTGTGAGGGACGTTTTGTGAGGGACGTTTTGTGAAGGACGTTTTGCGAGGGATGTTTTGTGAGGGACGTTTTGTGAGGGAGGTTTTGTGAGGGACGTTTTGCGAGGGACGTTTTGTGAGGGAGGTTTTGTGAGGGAGGTTTTGTGAGGGACGTTTTGCGAGGGACGTTTTGTGAGGGACGTTTTGTGAGGGACGTTTTGTGAGGGACGTTTTGCGAGGGACGTTTTGTGAGGGACGTTTTGCGAGGGACGTTTTGTGAGGGACGTTTTGTGGGGGACGTTTTGCGAGGGACGTTTTGTGAGGGACGTTTTGTGAGGGACGTTTTGCGAGGGAAGTTTTGTGAGGGACGTTTTGTGAGGGACGTTTTTATAGGACGCACATGCAGGCAGGGGTGTAAAAAGTACCCAGAAATTATACTTAAGTGAAAGTATGGGTACCGTCTCAAAATCGTACTCAAGTAAAAGTCAGAGTATCTGGCTAAAAACACACTTGAGTAAAAGTCAAAAAGTTTCTCATTTTAAATGTACTTAAGTACTAAAAAGTAAAAGTAAAAACCTTTTTTCTGACTGTCTATTCTTCTGATAGCAGGTGTTTAATCAAAGATCCCTGCTTTCTAGTCTTGCACAAGGACCAATCAGCATGAGTATGGGCGGGTTCATTTTCCATTGATGGGGATTTGATTGGCTGTTATTAAATAAATTGCGGCCGCAGGATTAATAACGTTAACGTTAGTTCGGCCAGAGAAACAAATATACGAATTAAAATGGTTGGACCTGCGAGATTTGTACTTTGTACTTTGTAGGTCTGCATTTTAAATGTAAGGAGTACAAAGTATGTTTTCTTTCTCTAAAATGTAATGGAGTAAAAGTACAAGTATACAAACCTAATAATACTAGAGTAAAGTACAAATCCCCAAAAACAGTGCTTAAGTATTGTAACGAAGTACAAATACTCAAGTACTTTACACCCCTGCATGCAGGTCATGTAGCTGCTTTCAGTGGCGCCTTTCTCCGCATCTTCCTAAATCATCACCTTCTCTAACATCAATCATTATCCACATTATGCAGCTTTCACTTGTGAATAATATTAACGACACAAAAGCCTACACAGAGCTGCGTCGAGGGGCTGCACTGTCTGCTTCTTGTTCCAGCAGCAATTCTTGGTTCAGTTCCAGTACATTTGGTTCCAGGACACAAACTGTGACAGATTTCAGCCTGGTTTGGTCTCTGGTGCCCATCCAGACAGAGCGAAGGACCAACAACCGCACGCAGTGAAGTCGTTCTTACATTCAGTAGCTACTGGAGATGTATAAACTAAAGCTGTGTGCTAAGTTAATGGAAAGACTAGATGTATCAAATATTAGAATAATGTAACATACTGTATAGGCAAGGAATTAATATCCAGCTGAACACCGTCTTGAAATATTGCACCATTCTTAGCTCAGTGGAGTTACATAGCTTAGTGGAGTTACATAGCTTAGTGGAGTTACATAGCTTAGTTACAATTGGTGAGATAAATAGCAATAGTGTGTTGAATATTGATATTATCCGTTTCCCACCTTGTTCAGTCATTGTTGATAATTATAGTGAGAAATCATTAAGGTGATCAGTGTCTTGACAAAGATGAGTATGATTTATCATTGATAATAATATATAACTAAAGTCAAACTGAGCAAATGTGTTATTTCAGAAGAGCGTACCAAACTGGTAGCCCTTCGTATGACTCAGTGCCCGTGAAGTAGCTCTCAGTTTCAAAAAGGTTGGTGACCCCTGGCCCTTTATCGTGACTGTGATGCACCGAGTGAATACACAGTCCCTTGTCCCACCGTGTAAAATAACTACAACTAAAGCTCGGCGTTGCTAATAAACATTTTAAATCATTTTTATAAACTGGTCAACGCTGCTCAAAATGGCTTTAGCTGCCTGATACGCCTGCGCTGTGATCACAGCAGTACATGTGCATCAGGCACCCAGCGCCGGAAACAAAGCAGTGTTGACCAGTGTTGACCAGTTTATAAAAAATATTTAAAATGTTTATTAGCAACGCCGAGCTTTCAAACCCTAGCGTTTGTCTGTCCAAAAACCCTCGTGCAACTGTGAGTACCTTTGAAATTTGAAATTTCTCTGCGATACTTGTACGAGGAGCGTTTTTGATAGAGAAAAGCGAGACAGACTTAATTGTAGGAATTTTACATGGTGGGACAAGGGACTGTGTATTCACTCGGTGCATCACAGTCACGAAAGGGGCCAGGTGACCCCTGATCTACACCAGGGGTTCCCAAAGTCGGGGTCGCGACCCAAAGGTGGGCCGCGAGTAGCCACGGGAGGGCCGCGAGATGATTAAAAATCAAATTATTTTTTATTTTTTTTGTCAGGCCACTGAACTTAGAAGCAGGCCAGGACAGTGTTTATAGTTGTATTCTAAAATTCTATTCTATTGTATTCTAAAATGTGACTATATGGTTTTATATTAACTTAATAAATAAACAAAAACGAAAAATCAACTTATTTCAACGAACATTTCAAACTAAATAACAGATTATGCACATAAAACGCTGAAAACAACCGAAGCAACAATAGTATTTTAATGAGGCTATTATTATTATTATCATTATTATTTTGCAACAAGTTAGCCCTCTCATAAATAGCACATATAAATGAATAACTAACTTGAACTAACTTAATATGATTGAAGTGATATTTGGCTTAAAAAATCGGTCGCCTGGCAAAAAAAAAAAAAAAAAAAAGCCTGACGATGTGCATTGGGCCGCGGCTCTCTGACGCCTTATTTTCTGGGTCCCGGCCTGAAAAGTTTGGGAACCCCTGGTCTACACCACTGTTCAGGCCCCGGCTGGTATATCAAGTTACTGAAGGCGCAGGTCACTTATGCTCTATACCCTGGCAGGACAGAGGAGCAGTCACAGCGAACGGCTCATATCGCTGCGCTCGCGGACTGAGCGGTTCAGGCTGTCCTTTGTCCCCACAGCCATCAGACTGTTCAACACCATATGACCCCCCCCCCCCCCCCTCTCTTTCTCTCTCTCTATCTCTCTCTCTCTCTGCTCTCTCTCTCTCTCTCTCTCTCTCTCTCTCTCTCTCTCTCTCTCTCTCTCTCTCTCTCTCTCTCTCTCTCTCTCTCTCTCTCTCTCTCTCTCTCTCTCTCTCTCTCTCTCTGCTCTCTCTCTCTCTGCTCTCTCTCTCTCTCTCTGCTCTCTCTCTCTCTCTCTCTCTCTCTTTCTCTCTCTCTCTTTCTCTCTCTCATGAACTGGGCAATTGATTTTATTTGACTTAACACTGTGCAATAGTGCTCACCATTTATTTATTTATTCATGCTGACCTTCATTGTTTGTTGTATTGTTTGTCATTTTTTATCGCTTTCTATTGTCTGTCAACTGATTGAGCTACTGGATATTAATAAAGTATCTATCTATCTATCTATCTAGTACACCACGGGAGCAAGACAAGTCATTCATTGCGTTACGGGGATTCAGTCCTTATGCTGCAATACGTCTTTTGCAGGTATGTGTTCTTAAACTATACGAGTGAAAAGGAATGGATGGTAAATGGACTGCATTTATATATAACAATTTGTTCCTCACATTTTACACATTCACACACCGACGGCAGAGGCGACCATGCAAGGTGCCAACCTGCTCATCGGGAGCAGTTAAGGGTTAAGTGTCTTGCTCAAGGACACATCGACACGCTGCCCGGGAGGAGCGGGAATCGAACTGGGAACCTCCAGATTACCAGACGACTGCTCTACCTCCCAAGAGCCAGGTAGAGAACACAGAACAAGTAACTATCTTATAAGTAGTGCTGTCAGGCGATAAAAAAAATGTATCTAATTAATTACAGGATTTGTAATTAATTAATCTAATTAATCGCATTTTAATCACATAACCATTTTAGGCCTGATATTTTATATTCTATAATCATATTTCAAATTGCATGTGTCCGGATGGCAGAATTCAGTACTGTATCTACAAAACCTTCTGTTTAATCATCTTCCCTTTATTCATTTGCTTAGATTTTTCAGGTCTGGTCAATTTTAGCATGGTGTTATTCACAGTAAAAAAAAAGAATTGAATTGATATTCTCATTTGGTTCATTACAATTTACTCAAGTAACAGACACAGTATTGCACAATCGTTGCGGGCAAGACCCCCCACATTTCACTGTATACTTGTATGCCGTGACAAATAAAACTCTTGACTTGACTTGACTTGTATTTCTGACACTGGGAATACATTCCCTGAGATCCATAGATGTCCCTAGAATCAGATACCAAGAACATGCAAATGGACCATATTAAAAAAAAGTCTGTAAATGTTTATTCTACGTTCTTATGGAATGAATGAGATTAAAAAAATAAATTAAAAAAATATATATTATAAAGATTATTAACCTGTTCCACACAATGTGAAAATCCGCATAAAATATATACCTAGGTAAATGGAATATTGCTCCACTTCTATTTGCTATTTGCATATTCTTGGTATCTAGGTACATCTATGGACCTCAGGGAATGTATTCACAGTGTCAGGAATATTGTGTCTATTACTAGGCTTGCTTAAATTGTGATGAAACAAAGGAGAATATGAATTATGATTTTTCTTTGCATCTTTGACAGTGAATAACACCATGATAATAATGACCAAACTTAAAAAACTGCCACTGACCTCGTTCAGTACCCTCTTGAGATCATGTGTACAAAGAATCTAAGGAAATTAATAAAGGGAAGATGATAAAACCGAAGGTTCTGTAGATACAGTACTGAATTCTCCCATCCGGACCAATGCAATTTGAAATATTATTATAGAATATAGAATAGATGCTTATACATTACCTTATTATAGCTCATTCGCACATTTATATACATATATTATCTTTCAAATGCCCAAGTTCAATTTGGATTTAGTATCACCAGGCGTGCATAAGAACAGATAATGATATCTACTGTAATGTACTGTACTTTTTTATTTTCCCCACAGTGCAACCGTTTTGAAACTAATTTCAGATCTAATTGTTCCTACATGCTAACAGTAGGGAGGAAAAACTAACTGCGTTTCAATATTTGTCAAAAACATTACCTTTTGTGGCTTATTATCGCGAATAATAACAGTTATTGACATATTCATAATTCAACTCTGAACTTTGAACCCCCATAGAACTTGAAGGGAAATGTAGTTTGGAAAAATTCCAACGCTGATCCACAGCTATGCATCCACTCGACAAAATGGCAGCAAAAAAACTACAATTCCCATGATTAAAATCTTCCAAAATGGTCGCCGTCTTCAGCTAATCGAGAAGTTAAAACTATCCAATGGCACTTTTAACCTATTGCTAAACTAACATATTGATGATAATATACATGCTACATGCTTTTGTGACATGTTAGTGATGTTAATACTTGAAAACGTTTGATTTTAAAATCACTCTGAAAAATATGGATATATGATCATAATGTCATTTAGGGGTCGGTACCGACCCTGGGGGGTGTTAAACAAATTATTTTTTTTGTAATTAATTTTGAGTAAATTTTCACAACGCGATAATTTGCTGTGTAATTAATTAATCTAATTAACGCGATAAACTGACAGCCCTGCTTATAAGTCTATCTTATGGATCGCTCACATATCATGTGCCCAATGTTTTTCACCTCCAATTCCGCCGACCACTGGAAACCACATGAAACCGCCTGGCGCTCGGTTCACCTTTCAAGTTCAAATTACAACTCTGCGAGTTCAAAGTACAATTTTGACCTGTGAAATTGCTTGACACACCTGTGGTCAACCGGCGTGGGAGCAGCTGCCAGCTGGGACCGGAGGATGTTGGCTGAGGAGCAGTGCGTGTGATTTATTGAACCTCGCAGCGTCACACCCAGCCGCAGGCCTCTTCGTCCCCCTCCCGTCGGGGCAGACGCTACCGCTCCTATCACACGCTCTACCTCTCGGTTTACTAAGAGCTTCTTCCCCAGTGCTGTGCGCAGCCTGAATAACTCCAAAGGCTAGATTTGTATATTATCCTATTTTATTTTGGTGTGTTATTTAGTCAGGTTGTGGAAGTGCTGTTTCTGTGTGTCTGTGCATCACGCACTTTGATTATATGCACTTTTACTGTAAATTGTGCCTCTATGCATTATTATGCACTTTACTATGATATACACTTTAGGGGATGTTGATATCAACCTTAGCATGTGTCCTTTTATACTGTCTGTGTTTTTTTTTTTTTTTCTGTACTGTTTCTACTCTGCTCCTGTATTGGATTAGTTGTAGACACACACAGTGTTGCTCTGTACCTGTATTCCAATGTGGATTCGTCCAGACATGGCAAATAAAATCTTTGACTCTGACTCTGAGCACAGCCCACGTTTGCCCGGGCATGCAAGGAACGTCATGCAAGGAGACTTGACGTGGCCAAATACTAGCGTGTGGACCAAGGTGGGTGCGAGTCTCTTATATCAGGGGTTCCCAATCTTTTCAGGTTGCGACCCAAAAAAAACGGTGTCAGAGAGTCGCGACCCCCGCTATTATAGGAGGTAAAAAATTTTTTTTTTAAATAAATAAATAATATTCATTAATTTTTATTTTATTTATTTTTTTAATGCAAAACGTTCAAACGCACACACACTAATAAGCATTGGAGGCTTTTTATTTTTATTTTTTTTCATCTTTTTCTCCCTCCTTTTTCCTCCGATTTTCTCCCATCCCAATGTTAGTCGTTATGCCAATTCCCAATCCCCTTCCTGGTCGCTGCGCACTTACCCCCCACAGTCGGTCTGGGAGAGTGGAGGCTATCACATGCTTCCTCCGACACACGTCTAGCCAATCAACCGCTTCTTTTCACCTGGCAGCGCGGACTCTCACTGAGAGGGTGTAACGTGTGGAAGGATCACACTACCCCCCTTAGATCCTATCCGCGCGGAGCAGGCACCCCGACCGAACTGTAGGAGTCACTGTTCACAACGACCCGGACCCACCCCGCCAGCTTTCCCACCCTCTAATACTGCCAATTGTATTAGTGTGAACGGCCAGCCAAGCTGGTGACACGCCGGGAGCTGGATTCGAACAGGCGAATCCAGCGTCTCCGGCGTTGGTGACGAACGCAATCTCCGCTACGCCACCTGACCGCTCAGCATTGGAGGCTTTTAACCAGGGCCGGACTGGGGAAATCATTCAGGCCAGGAAATATAGTGCAAAATATAGCCCCAGTCAGGCCACTTTTTAAGCAGGGGGTCTGGGGGTCCCCCACCAGGATTTGTTTTGTTACAAAGACTTAATTTCCTGCATACTCGAGTAAAGTACAAATCCCCCAAAACAGTACTTAAGTATTGTAACGAAGTACAATTACTCAAGTACTTTACACCCCTGGGCTTAGGCTCAGCTTCTTCCCCCAGGCCATCAGAGTCTTGAACAATGAACATTGAGTACCACAGAACACTGAACTATCCACACATAAGCACACATGAGCACACACACGACACGCACGCTGTGCACGCTCACACACTAGCAGCCACTTTGACACTTTAACATGAGCGGGCACACACTCGTGCCGCACTCACCCACACTTATTGCCAAAAGGAAAGGCCACTTTAAACTAGTATTAGCAACAATAACAGTGTATTGCACTACCAAAGCTACCTAGCATGTCCTATATACTCTGTAAATAACTATGTACAAATGCCGAGATGTCACACCATGTTGCCTGTTACCTGTTATTGCACAATGTTTTTTGTATTGGATTCTATTATATGTTGTACCACTGTATTGCACATCGTTGCGGGCAATACCACCCGCATTTCATTGTATACTCGTATGCCGTGACAAATAAAACTCTTGACTTGACTTGACTTGAATGCAAACGAAAACAAAAAGATTTCAATGTCTCATGCAGTCCTAGTAGCCTACTTTATGACTCAATAAGAAGAAACATGTTCACATGCCGACAGTGTTTGTACAGAACATCTGCAAATCCATCTCTCAAAACCCAAATACGCCCGGATCTACTCCTACGCACAGGCTTCACCAGCATAATCCAAAAAGCTTTTTACTGTAACTGTAGACAAATCATCAATATGAAAAGGCCAGTAATGGCAACATGTAGGCTATTATTGGACACCGCCTCTCTCTTTAACGATAACACAGCAGCAAATGAAAGATATGACCATTAAAGACCATTTGAATGTAAAGTAGATGTATAAATTGCTGGTCGGGGCCAGGGGATCAGCATCAAGCCCCAGGGTGTGTGGTTATACACAGCCTCCTCCTCCTCTTAACCCTTTCACTACCACACTACCAAAGGGTTAACCCTTTCACTGCGACAATACAGAAGGTTAACCCTTTCACTGCCACACGACAAAGGGTAAACCCGTTCACAACCACACTACAGAAGGTCAACCTGTTCACTACCACACTACAGAAGGTCAACCCGTTCACTACCACGCACTACAGACGGTTAACCTTCTGTAGTGTGGTAGGGAAAGGGTTAAATCCCCCTCCACATGGAGCTAGCTAGTGCACGGCGAGCGCACGGCTGACAGCTACAGCTCACCCTCTACACCCTACTGTACATCCTGTACTAGAACAGTGTTACAACATTACTAGCTATCTTACACTCTCCGCTCACACAGAGGTTATCCTTTGTCCCCACTGCCATCAGACTGTACAACAGCGCAATATATATCTAATATAATAATATCTATCTATCTATCTATCTATCTATCTATCTATCTATCTATCTATCTATCTATCTATCTATCTATCTATCTATCTATCTATCTATCTATCTATCTATCTATCTATCTATCTATCTATCTATCTATCTATCTATCTATCTATCTATCTATCTATCTATCTATCTATCTATCTATCTATCTATCTATCTACAGACAGTATGACCCTATGTGTAAAAGCCTCATAATTATGGTTTGACTTCGGCCTACCCCCCCCCCCCCCCCCTTTATGCTAGAACAGCTGGAGGCAACAGAGGAAGAACGATGCACGCTTCAGTAGATGAAACGCCAGCTCTATTGACAAGCTCTATATACAAAGCTCTATAAGGAACCGCTGCAGATTCTGAGGGTTAAGTCAAAACTCGTCCTGACTAATTATTGCAAGTTCGCATTGTGTTTTCGAAGGGATCAACAGGGAGCTCAAAGAGTCTCAACAAGTCGGCAATAAGATCAGCGCCTTGACCCGACAGGTTAACGGCGATAGTGTTTTATTGGCGACCAGTGGTGGTGGCAACGCCGAGCGTTCGTCGAGCTTTCCCAGAAAACCACAGACGAAGGCGCCATTATCGATTTGAAAGGAGACGTTGTTATAGAGCTTTGTGTATATTATGTAATGCATACAGAGCTTGGCAATAGAGCTTGGCATTCATAGCCGGCACAGAAGGCTCATAGCAGCCCATCCTGTGGCACAACTCGGAACGTGAGATCTGGACGGCTGATAATAATAATAATAATAATAATAATAATAATAATAATAATAATAATAATAATAATAATAATAATAATAATAATAATAATAATAATAATAATAATAATAATAATAATAATAATAATAATAATAATAATAATAATAATAATAATAATAATAATAATAATAATAATAATTCATTTTATTTGTATAGCGCTTTTCAATGACCCAAAGACGCTGACAATAGGCAAAACAAATAACATAGAACCACAGGGAAACAGGGAACAGTATGAATACACAAGAACAATTGTATTAGTGTGAACGGCCAGCCAAGCTGGTGACACGCCGGGAGCTGGATTCGAACAGGCGAATTCAGCGTCTCCGGCGTTGGTGACGAACGCAATCTCCGCTACGCCACCTGACCGCTCAGCATTGGAGGCTTTTAACCAGGGCCGGACTGGGGAAATCATTCAGGCCAGGAAATATAGTGCAAAATATAGCCCCAGTCAGGCCACTTTTTAAGCAGGGGGTCTGGGGGTCCCCCACCAGGATTTGTTTTGTTACAAAGACTTAATTTCCTGCATACTCGAGTAAAGTACAAATCCCCCAAAACAGTACTTAAGTATTGTAACGAAGTACAATTACTCAAGTACTTTACACCCCTGGGCTTAGGCTCAGCTTCTTCCCCCAGGCCATCAGAGTCTTGAACAATGAACATTGAGTACCACAGAACACTGAACTATCCACACATAAGCACACATGAGCACACACACGACACGCACGCTGTGCACGCTCACACACTAGCAGCCACTTTGACACTTTAACATGAGCGGGCACACACTCATGCCGCACTCACCCACACTTATTGCCAAAAGGAAAGGCCACTTTAAACTAGTATTAGCAACAATAACAGTGTATTGCACTACCAAAGCTACCTAGCATGTCCTATATACTCTGTAAATAACTATGTACAAATGCCGAGATGTCACACCATGTTGCCTGTTACCTGTTATTGCACAATGTTTTTTGTATTGGATTCTATTATATGTTGTACCACTGTATTGCACATCGTTGCGGGCAATACCACCCGCATTTCATTGTATACTCGTATGCCGTGACAAATAAAACTCTTGACTTGACTTGACTTGAATGCAAACGAAAACAAAAAGATTTCAATGTCTCATGCAGTCCTAGTAGCCTACTTTATGACTCAATAAGAAGAAACATGTTCACATGCCGACAGTGTTTGTACAGAACATCTGCAAATCCATCTCTCAAAACCCAAATACGCCCGGATCTACTCCTACGCACAGGCTTCACCAGCATAATCCAAAAAGCTTTTTACTGTAACTGTAGACAAATCATCAATATGAAAAGGCCAGTAATGGCAACATGTAGGCTATTATTGGACACCGCCTCTCTCTTTAACGATAACACAGCAGCAAATGAAAGATATGACCATTAAAGACCATTTGAATGTAAAGTAGATGTATAAATTGCTGGTCGGGGCCAGGGGATCAGCATCAAGCCCCAGGGTGTGTGGTTATACACAGCCTCCTCCTCCTCTTAACCTTTTCACTACCACACTACCAAAGGGTTAACCCTTTCACTGCGACAATACAGAAGGTTAACCCTTTCACTGCCACACGACAAAGGGTAAACCCGTTCACAACCACACTACAGAAGGTCAACCTGTTCACTACCACACTACAGAAGGTCAACCCGTTCACTACCACGCACTACAGACGGTTAACCTTCTGTAGTGTGGTAGGGAAAGGGTTAAATCCCCCTCCACATGGAGCTAGCTAGTGCACGGCGAGCGCACGGCAGACAGCTACAGCTCACCCTCTACACCCTACTGTACATCCTGTACTAGAACAGTGTTACAACATTACTAGCTATCTTACACTCTCCGCTCACACAGAGGTTATCCTTTGTCCCCACTGCCATCAGACTGTACAACAGCGCAATATATATCTAATATAATAATATCTATCTATCTATCTATCTATCTATCTATCTATCTATCTATCTATCTATCTATCTATCTATCTATCTATCTATCTATCTATCTATCTATCTATCTATCTATCTATCTATCTATCTATCTATCTATCTATCTACAGACAGTATGACCCTATGTGTAAAAGCCTCATAATTATGGTTTGACTTCGGCCTACCCCCCCCCCCCCCCCCCTTTATGCTAGAACAGCTGGAGGCAACAGAGGAAGAACGATCCTGACTAATTATTGCAAGTTCGCATTGTGTTTTCGAAGGGATCAACAGGGAGCTCAAAGAGTCTCGACAAGTCGGCAATAAGATCAGCGCCTTGACCCGACAGGTTAACGGCGATAGTGTTTTATTGGCGACCAGTGGTGGTGGCAACGCCGAGCGTTCGTCGAGCTTTCCCAGAAAACCACAGACGAAGGCGCCATTATCGATTTGAAAGGAGACGTTGTTATAGAGCTTTGTGTATATTATGTAATGCATACAGAGCTTGGCAATAGAGCTTGGCATTCATAGCCGGCACAGAAGGCTCATAGCAGCCCATCCTGTGGCACAACTCGGAACGTGAGATCTGGACGGCTGATAATAATAATAATAATAATAATAATAATAATAATAATAATAATAATAATAATAATAATAATAATAATAATAATAATAATAATAATAATAATAATAATAATAATAATAATAATAATAATAATAATTCATTTTATTTGTATAGCGCTTTTCAATGACCCAAAGACGCTGACAATAGGCAAAACAAATAACATAGAACCACAGGGAAACAGGGAACAGTATGAATACACAAGAACATAAAACCATGAGTAACAAACAACAAATACAGAAGCCAGTAGGGGAGACAATCAGGGAAGTAAGTAAGGGAAGCCGAGGGGAGGGGGGGGGGGGGGAGGGGCAGGAGACGGAGAGAAGGTAGGGAAGGGAAAAGGGAGGTGGTAGGTTGGAGGAGGGTGGTTATGGGTAGGGAAGGTTGTATGCTTGGGAGAGCAGGTAGGTTTTGAGTCGGGATTTAAAGGTTGAGAGTGAGGGAGAGTCTCTGACGGTCTGAGTGTGACGGATCATACTGGGTCTGCGTTGTGTTTTGATGTTAAATGAGAATGTCCCGAGGGGGAGTCGAACAGGGGGCTCCCGCGTCCGCGGGCGACGACACAGGCCGCTGCACTAAGAAGTGAATTCACTCCTAACTACCGTACCTATGCGTCTGTTAACCCTGTTATGGGGAAGTGAGTTTCATTTACCAGCCCGCACTGCCACAGTCACTCGTCAACACACCTGTTTCCGTGACTGTGGACATACCCACGGGCTTCCCCGTTACATGAGGGAGGGTGTTCCAGAGTCGGGGGGCAGCTCGTGAGAAAGCCCGATCTCCAAAACTATATGAAGATATTAGGCCAATCCATTTGATCCACGGAGCTGGGGGCGGAATCGACGATGCAGTGCTTTTCGTTTGAGGTCTGACACCTGGTTGATTGATGTTTTTAATTTTTGTGTCTTACATACAGATGTATGCCCAGCCCATGTGGGCTTACAAGACACATAAACAATAAGTATATAGTATACTTAACAATACGTATATAGACCCTGATGGCCACACAAAATAAAACAGTATATCAAAGCAGGGTAGTCGGACCAGCACTCACAGGTTCAATGTTTTTTATTGGCTAGCCATACCACTGATGAAGGACATTGTCCGAAACATGTCTGCTTTTGATTCAGGCTGCCAATAAAAAACATTGAACCTGTGAGTGCTGGTCCGGCTACCCTGCTTTGATATACTGAACTTTATGGGATTACAGCACCCAGTGTGAGAACTTGTGAGCGCGGTCTAACTTGACTATACACACAAAATAAAACAAAATAAAACATAACAAGCTGTAAACAATGTACTTCAAAGAAACAAGAGGAATTCATATAAAATTATATAGGATATAATGTGTTTTGTCTCAAGTGCCATGCTTTCTCCAAAAGTCCTGCAAAACTGAAACTCTCCTCCACAAAAAACCTACTCAACATACAACGCTCAGACTGCCAAAACAAATCAGGATTTACAAATAGAATTTTCTCAAATAAAACCAGGGGCAGTGAAAAACAAAATTAAATTCATCCTTCACCACTCCCAGATCACAGAGAACACACAATCGCTCCTCCTCGGGTGTACCTTGGAATCTACCCACTTCCACAGCTAATGGCAGGGTGCCAGACCTCAGCTGGGCACACAGAGACCTCCGTCTTCTCTTTAAGTTTAACATTACATAAGGTTCAGTAAAAGAATCATCTTTAATTTCAACATATTTTCTAAGATTAGGTTTTTCCATATCTCCACCTTCCACTTATCCTGATGGATTGTTGATCATTTTGTTTTAATTATGTGAACCTTACACTGCAGATTGTTCATAAAGATCATACTTAAATCAGGTGCGGCTGGGTAGCGCAGTGGAGAATGCCGCAGAGACTCTGGGATTGAATCCAGCTGTCAGCAGTACCTCCGGCTTGTTCAGTCTTCCCTACTAACACAATTGCCAGTGTTAGCGGGTGGGAAGCCAGTGGGGTATTATTCCTGGTCGTTGTGAACTGCGGTTCCTACTGGTCGGTCGGGGCGCCTGTTCAGCAGGGAGTGGATCGGGGGGGGAAATAGCGTGAACCTTCGCACGCGTTACATTCCCCCAGTGAGAGTCCTCGCTGTCAGGTGAAAAGAAGCGGCTGGCGACTCCACATGTATCGGAGGAGGCATGTGGTAGTTCTACACCCTCCCCAGGCCGACAGTGGTGCAATGCGCGCAACGACCAGGAAGAGATCAGGAAGTGAATTGGCATAACGACAAGAAATTGGGATGGGAGAAAAAAATACAGAAAAAGTGAAAAAATTATAATAATTAAAAAAGATATATCATACTTAAATCAGCAGAAGGAAAATATCATGGACAACGATTTGGTTGGAACGTTTTCCTTTAGCTGAATCGAGTCACTATCGGCCGAATGCAATTAGGACGGGCCAATTTGACTTGACGGGTTATATTGTCATTAATCACAGATGCCACAACGATCATCATCATCATAACCTCGGGTTAGATTAAGCGGGACAAGGTGCCATTGGCCCCCGTTCTGCCAGAGTCTAATTTAGAATCCTGCTGCTGTTGTTACGTCTAAGATCCCAGCAGGCTGCAGGGGTGGATGGGTACGTGGGTACGTGGGTTTGTCCTTCAGCGCAGCAGGTACCACGTGTAAAAACTGTCCCCGGCCTCCATTCTGTGGCTAAAGGAAGACAGGAGGAGAGGAGAAGGAGAGGAGGAGGAGAGGATATAGATGTAGATGACGAGAGAGTGGAATGAGAGCAGAGAGAGAGAGAGAGAGAGAGAGAGAGAGAGAGAGAGAGAGAGAGAAAGAGAGAGAGAGAGAGAGAGAGGATATGGCAGGAAGGACAGAGGGATAGAGAGAAGGCAGGTGGAAAGGAGAGACGTGGAGAGAGAGAGAGGCAGAGAAGAACGCCTGGTTGCCGATGCGTGGTGTGTGTCAGCGCGCCCACTGTGCCCATACGCCTTCATATCCTGCCCCCCCCCCCCCCCCCCCCGAGGGCTCTTTACCTCCTCTAATAGCCACGCATCACTCTCTCCCCTCTCTGCCCCTCATCCTCTATAACAACAACCTTGGTCATAACTCTCTTCCTCTAGTAAGCAGCCACACGGCCATTGTTCTCCTCTCTTCACCCGCTCTGTGCGCTCCCATCTCCATCATCCGGGCACCTTTTATCCACTCTGTTTACAGTAGGTCCCCCCCCCCCCGCGCCTGTTCCGTTCGTCGGCGTGATCTCTCTACAGTACCTCCCCGTCAACAGACAGGCCTGTCCCGTTGTTTGTCAACAACAACACCTACCTCTCTCTCTCTCTCTCTCTCTCTGAACACTGAACACTGATCTCTCCACACACAAGCACACATGAACACACACACACACACACACACACACACACATCCTCACTTGCACTCTCTCACACAACCCACACACAAATACACTACAAAAAAAGGTCACTTTAAAAACACAACTGTATATTTTGTATATTATTGTATATAGTACTCATTACCTTTATTTCTTAAGCTTGGCATTGCATTTTATTCTTATGACTTTTTGTCACGTCTATTTTATTGTATTATCTATTGTATTGTTCTATTTTATTATTTGTATTTTTGCACAATCGAGGCGGGCATGGGCCACCTTCATTTCACTACATGTCTCGTGTCTGTATGTGTGACAAATAAAACTCTTGAATCTTGAATCTCTCTGCCCCCCACCCCGCCTATACCCAACCCCACCCACCCCACCTCCTCCAATGTACAGTTTCTTCCCCCTCAAATGTATATACTCTCTTTTTAGACTCTTTTTGTACTCTGGTACATCATAAATGTCTAAATGTAATAGTACTGTCTACCTGTATGTCATGTATGTCATATGTTTTTTTCTTTTTTTTATCCACTTTTTCTTCCCATTTTCTATTTTTCTCCCATCCCAATTTCGTATATCCAATTCTCCCCTCCCCTGTCTTGAACGTTGCTAGACTATGCCCCCCACTGGTCGGCTGTAGTGAGGATAGAAGCCTTGCATCACGTGTTCCCTCCGGCACACGAGGAGGCAGCCTGTCTCATCTTTTCACCGCAGCAGCTCGAACTCTCAGTGGCGAGGAGTAACGCGCGGGAGGCTCACGCTGCCCCCGCTACTTCCTGCCTCCGCCGCACCGGCATCACCCAACCGACCTGTAGGAGTCGCTGTCCACAACGTCCAATCCCCACCCACCGGCTTTCCCACCCTCTAACACTGCCAATTGTGTTAGTATGAACGACCAGCCAAGCCGGTAGCAACGCCGAGAGCTGGGCTCGATACCAGCATCTCCTGCGTTAGTGGCGAGCGCCTTGCGCCACTGCGCCACTCAGCCGCATGTATGTCATATATGTTATGATGAATTGAAAATGGGGGATGTAAACAAGACGAAAGTCTGCATCCCCTTAACAATTGTGTGTATCGAGCCGTACTGTATTGTACCCATTCTGCAATCTGTTAATAAAATGTTCAATCAATCAATCAATCAATCTCTGCCTCTGCCCACCGCCGTCATGTTTGTGTTGTCTACTACAGAGCCAGGCGTGTTGTAGGACCCGCACCTCACGGAGGAGGAGCCCTCATGGGGCTATAAGGATGCCATACGAGTGGAGTATACAGCCGGATACAAGCGCTCTGTTATGACAGGCAGTTAGTTCATCGTTGTCTGTGATGCAGCCGGAATTAGACTGATATCTGTCCCCCCCCCCCCCCCCCCCCCAGCAATAGGCCACACAGACAGATATACAATGACACTCAGCTATACTGCCTGCCTGCCCTCCTCCGTGTGGCTTTGCTCCGGAACCGAGTGGTACACATGCAGCAGACAAAGGACGACACAAAAGACAGTTCTGTCCGTCCACCAGATAGATATAGGCTTACAGGCCTATAACATTTCAATTGTTTAGTATAATGACATGAGGCTCGATATTTCTGGGTGTTTTGAAACCATCATTTGAAACCATTTGTTGCTGTCTATGATTATTATTATTATTATTATTATTATTATTATTATTATTATTATTATTATTATTATTATTATTATTATTATTATTTGTTTTTACCTTTTTCAACTTTTTCAACCCTAGTTGAATTGTAAAAAAAAATGTATATTTAAAGCTGAATGCCATCCTCACTTAAATGGGGACTTATTAATTAAGACACGGTCACATTTTGTCCTCGTTAATTAAATGGGATGTCGTTTTAATAAAGAACATAATATTCACACCAGGGATTAATTTAAGATTTAGCTTGTGATTATTATTGTAATCGTATATTCACCCATTTCCATAACGGGTAATAATAACTAGAAGCTGGGGGTTCCGCTCAAAATAGGCCTATAATGTGTGGGGAAACAATTGTATCGTAAAGGCTCAAAGTAAATGCCCATCCCCATCCATGAAAGACAATATAACCGCTATAGAGATTACACACATTCACTTGAAATTGGAACATCCGCGTACATACATACATACATCACTTTTGAGGAAATTATTACACCCTGCCTACAAAATATGTTTGCACCAAGAACAGCGACAATCTCTACGCCAACATTTATATTTGAAAGCAATGTCAGCTTATATAATATGACCGTATCAAGTCCGAACCATTGGATAACGGTACAGTCAGATCATCATCAGCACCACAACACTCCTCCCTCCTCCGGACGCCTTGGAACAACAGCCGCTCTCTGCGGGCTCTACATCTTCCTTTAGGGGGAACATTATTCTCAGGCAGATGCCGTCTGTCTTACCTGGAGTCGATGTCCGTACGATGATGATGATCGAGTCACCTTCTTCTCGGAATTATATACGAGATGATGCTCGTCTGTCTCTCTCCTCCGGTAAGAAGACACTTGTCCGTCAGATCAGCATCCTCACTCAGCGCGCCTCACCGAGAGAGAAAGCGGACAGAAGGAGAGCTCCTACCCGGGAACCTGAACACGTCATATAATGCAGGGACCCCGGAACATGCATATGAGGAGGTCCCACTGCAGTTGTCTGATAGATAGAGGTTTTTAATAATACTGCGTGGGTTGGAAACAGGCATGCGTTGTTCATGGCACGGGGTACCACTCAGTGGTACCTCACTGAGTATTAAAGATTTGAGCAGAAGCGCGTGCACGCACATGCACGCGCTCGCGAGAACGCGCTGCGCTCGGCTCGGATCGTTGTGTTTACCTGCGGCGCTACCTCGCATTATCATAACAATAGCCGCTATAGGCTGGTGTCTTCAACCAGTCTGGGACTCTTTGTTCAACCCCCCACCCACCACCACTCACCCCCGGACAACAACACACTCTGCAAACAGCAGCAACCCGGGACATTCCATATCTACATCACAAACTTCGGGACTGAGTAGATAATTAATTAATCTTCTCTTTATTTTTATTATTTATATTAAAACTGAATCAAACCATAAACAAGGTTGCCTGTTGGGATGTTAGATCCTAATGTGAAAAACTGATTTTATATGTCTGCACTTTATGTGCTCATTTTATGCCTGTCTTAATTCTGTTGTGAAGCACTTTGAGCTGCAGTTTCTGTATGAAAGGCTATACAAACAAAGTGTATTATTGTGCGCGAGGGAACATATGCGCATGCGCGCGGGGCCGCGCGTGCGTGTGCGCGTGCGCGCGGCGTCATTATCCTGCGTGGCGGCTCAGCCCATAATAACAACGCAACGCTGGTTGGAAACAAGGCGAAACCCCACCGAGAGACTGGATGGCTTACCTTACCCCAAGCCTGGTCCTCCTCCTCAGTGCATCACTTTTCTTTTTCTCAAGGCTAAACATTTGCAATTTGTGTAGAATTAGAAAAAAATAACTAATTAAATTCTACACAATGTCATGTTTGTATGTTGTGTATGTCATAAATGTCACTATGAAAATGGGGGACCCTGATGTAAACAAGACAAAAGTCTTTCTCTGGTCTGCAATTGTATGTTGTGTGTATTGAGCTGTACTGTACTGTACCCCTTCTGCAATCTGTTAAATAAAGTTGTCATTCATTCATTCATTCATTCATCCATTCATTCATTCATTCATTCATTCATTCATTCATTCATTCATTCATTCATTCATTCATTCATTCATTCACACAAATTGCAAATAAATCAAATTTGTTCACACTATCCTATTTCATGACAGGACTAGTAGAGAGAACATAATAATAACCTGTGATATATTTCATTTCTATAGACTGGTGATCCATATCCGAGAGAGCGTGTTTAATGGGTTTGCGTGCAGCTCAGTGGGTGATCATTTACTAAAAATAACATAACAGAACAATCCCGGAGAAAATCACACCACGCAACTGCAACATTCATTATTGAACAAAATGTCACGCTGAGATAAAAGGTAAACGGCCTACTTTACCAAAGTGTCCCCTGCAGTCAGCTGTTCTCTGTGGACATGCAAGCGTGCCGCGCGCAACGATAGAACAATAATGAAGAATCATTAATGAAGTCAATCCCTTTCTCAGCTGGCCCAGTAAATCACTCCAGATAGTTGTGTTGTTTTGGAAGAATACTACACGAAAGGGTATATGTTCAGGATTCTGGACCCCAGCCGTATTTCCTATACTTATCATTCAATGATGTTGTTGATCGGATAGAGGACAGAGTACAGCAACTTGCAATGGGCCTGGTCTACAAGATACACTACACCACTCAGGTACCCATGTACATGTCGAAATACGTCCCAAAGGTCAGTGAATACCACGACCACAACACCAGAGGGAGCTCCACAAATCATGTTAAACCCAGATTCGGCTCAAACAAGGGACTAAACACGTTTCGCAATTATGCCACATCAATGTGGAACGCTCTACCCACAGCCGTAAAGGAATGTGAATCACTACCCACTTTCAAAAACACTCTCAAAGAGCACCTACGGGAGACTGCAATTCGAAACTGGCCGGGTAAATGTCCAAACATATGTATGTTTTATGTATATTGTCTTTTATTTTACAGTACTGTATATTTGTATATCTTGTATCAGTTGTATGTCATAAATGTATAGATGTAGCAGTACTGTATATCTGTATGTCGTGTATGTCATAAATGTCATGATGAATTGAAAATGGGGGACCCTGATGTAAACAAGACGAAAGTCTTTCTCTGGTCTGCATCCCCTTAACAATTGTGTGTATTGAGCCATACTGTATTGTACCCATTCTGCAATCTGTTAATAAAATGTTCAATCAATCAATCAATCAATCAATCAATCAATCAATCAATCAATCAATCAATCAATCAGCCTATAGAGTTCTTTCACGCCCCCTGCTGTTCTTCTTACTGTATATCCGCAGCACTGGCTAGTGACTAGTTAGTTCGGCCAGAGAAACAAATATACTAATTAAAATGGTTGGACCTGCGAGATTTGTACTTTGTAGGTCTGCATTTTATTTTTATTTTTTTATATTGATCTTTTTCCCCCTCCATTTTCCTCTGATTTTCTCCCATCCCAATGTTAGTCGTATGCCAATTCCCAGTCCCTTCCTGGTCGCTGCGCACTTACCCCCCACAGTCAGATCATCTGGGAGAGTGGAGGCTACCACGTGCTTCCTCCAACACACGTCCAGCCAATCACCGCTTCTTTTCACCTGGCAGCGCTGATTCTCATTGAGAGGGCGTAGCGTGTGGGAGGATCACACTATCCCCCTCAAGTCCTATCCACGCTTAGCAGGCGCCCCGACCGAACTGTAGGAGTCGCTGTTTACAACGACCCGGACCCACCCCGCCAGCTTCTCCCACCCTCTAATACAGCCAATTGTATTAGTGTGGACGGCCAGCCAAGCTGGTGACAACCGGTTGGTGACGAACGCAATCTCCGCTCGGCCACCTAACCGCCCTAGGTCTGCATTTTAAATGTAAGGAGTAAAAAGTATGTTTTTTTTCTCTGAAATGTAATTGAGTAAAAGTACCTCTGAAATGTAATTGAGTAAAAGTACAAGTACACAAACCTAATAATACTTGAGTAAAGTACAAATCCCCCAAAACAGTACTTAAGTATTGTAACAAAGTACAATTACTCAAGTACTTTACACCCCTGCGGGTGAGACACTTTCACGTCCCCTGCTGTTCTACATACTGTACCACCATCCTGGGCCTCATCTCCAACAACCATGAGTCCATTTACCGGCAGGAGCTGGACAGTGAGGTGGTGCTCAACCAACAACCTCCTGCTCAACACCTCCAAAACCATGGAAATTGCCATATATTTCAGGACTATTGGGAGGACACCCATACTCCCAATAACCATCTCAGACCAACCCATAACCCCTAACTGAATCATTCGAGTTCCTCGGCACCCACATCAGCAATAAACTCAAATGGGACGATAACACCACTGCCATCATCAAAAAGGCCCAGCAGCGCCTGTACTTCCTCAGGCAACTGAGGAACTAGTATACAGAGTCCAACAACGCCTGCTGGTCCAATTCTACACCGGGCCATAATTCAAAGCATCCTCACCTCATCCATCACAGTCTGGTACGGCTCCACTGACAAACACACCAAACACAAACTCCAACGCATCACCAAGACAGCCTCCAAAATAATTGGCTGCCCCCTCGCCTCTCTGGACTCCATCTACACCTCACGCACAGTCACCCGCTCTGGTAAAATAGTCAACGATCCCTCCCACCCAGCACACCACTTATTCCAGCGCATGCCCTCAGGTCGCTACAGGTCAATTTCAACCAGACACACACGCTTCACAAACAGCTTTTTCCCCACAGCAGTCCGAACACTAAACACCCTGCCCCCCCCCCCCCCCCCACAGACGGGCAAGCATCCGAACTGAAGTGAACATGAACTGAACTGAACGGACACTACCTGACACTTGTTATATGTGACTGTCCTGTATGTATTTATGTATTTATTGTGGGGATTGGGAGGTGGAAGGGGGGCGTTTGATGTTCCATGTTGATGTCCCAGTGCTTAAGTAACATGCTGTACCGCAAACCATTACCACCAACCATAGTTGTGTGGCATTAAAAGTATCTTGTATCCTGTATCTTGTATACTGTATATACTGTATACCCGCAGCACTGGCTAGTGAGACACTCTCACATCCCCTGCTGTTCTACATACTGTATACCCGCAGCACTGTGCACCCAAGGTACAGTGTCCCTGACTCCAACAAGCATGGCCAATTGATTAATCAAAGCTAATTTCATCCTCCTATTATGTCACAAACTGCAACCATCGTGAACAGCCTGTCCCCTTCAATGCTATAGGAGCATATTAATATGTGCCATTGTCAGATGTCCTCCGTTTGTTTTTTTTCATTTGTCACCATTTCCCGTTACTGGTGATTTTTATGGGCCGGGGGAATTATGTTCATGATCCAGCCACCAACCTGGAGGAACGGCTCAGTCAGCCAGAGACCTTTGGAGGACATTTTTAAGGAAGATTAAACAGCTTCTCCAATGTAAAGTGTAGGCAAGTATAAGACAGTCAAGTTCTATATGATTAAAACAACTGATGGTTCTGTTCTCAGAGCCTAAAGTTGCCCATTTGGCATGTTTTCCAGAAGAATATAGGATACCAAAGTAGGATGTAGTAGGTCATAGGCAGGGGGCCCTACTGAGTGGTGCCCTTGATTGATTGATTGAAAACTTTATTAACAGATTGCAGAATGGGTACAATACAGTACGGCTCAATACAAGCTGTAGCCCTATTTTCAGAAATCTCGCCTAAAGGTACATGCCTAAGTAAATGGAAGATTGCTCCACTTCTACAGGGCCAATTTGCATGTTCTTGGTATCTAGGGACATCTAGGGACCTGGGGGTATGTATTTCCAGATGACTCATGTACAGCATGGAATCCTCCCCTACATCAGTATGGAACTCCAGCGGAGGGAGGGTTCAGATACAGGTTAGATTACACTCTGAGTCACTCTACACTGCTGAGAGAAACCCCTAAAGGACGTCACATTCAGGTTATTATACAAGTTATTTATAGGTTATTATGCTCAAAGAGCACCTACGGGAGGCTGCAATTCGAAACTGGCCACCGTAAATTGCCATTTTGTCACAGGAAAGATTTGCCTCTAGGATGGACCCTAGGTATGTAATTTCATCTTTCCTTGTGACAATATTGTCACCCACTGTAACTGAGAAGCCGTCGGTCTTGCTGAGTTTGTTATTTGATCCGAAGAGAATGGACTCTGTTTTGCCCATGTGTAATGATAGTTTGTTATCAGCGAGCCAGGTGCAGATTCTGCCGAGTTCCGAGCGACCATCAGGGCTGAGTCGTCCGCGAACAGGAACAAGTTGCAGTCACAAGCTGTAATGTAATTTGCATAAATTAGGAACAGTAACGGTCCTAGTATGCTTCCTTGTGGCATTCATCTCCGTAAAAGGGGATGATGGGGAAATGGCAACATGCCTAAAAATAAACACAAACAACCCCGTCGCCCGTCAGGATTAGAACCGTACAGAATCATCTGAGAAGTTAATTAATTTAGCCGTTTAGTGGGGGAAACTCGTTATCTACGACAATCCATTCCTCTTGCAAAACTGCATAAACAACACGGCACTGAAGGGCTGCGTTTGTGAAATAGTACGCTTGACTGCTGTCATTATGAATAATGCTGTAGACTGCAGTGTGAGTGTGTGGTATTGATTAATGCGGTTCGGGTGCGATTTTTAGTTTAGTTCACTTCACAGCAGCCTGGTGAGCGAGGCGCCGTGCAGCAACGTCCGCCTGCAACACGGAGATAACAAACACAAGGTACTCCGCTGTCTCCGCACTCACACTGCTGCTTTACCCTGACACAAACCCAGACTACAACTACCTACAGCATATGTTTGTCCAGTCGGGTCATACAACATTTAAACTACAACGTAAACATAACAGAAGGTGATAAGAAAATCTGGTTGTTTGCATGCATTTTTTGGGGTCAGCCCTATGTTCCCACAGCCCAATGGTCCCACAGCCCAATGGTCCCACAGCCCTATGGTCCCACAGCCCAATGGTCCCACAGCCCAATGGTCCCACAGCCCTATGTTCCCACAGCCCTATGTTCCCACAGCCCTATGGTCCCACAGCCCAATGGTCCCACAGCCCTATGGTCCCACAGCCCTATGTTCCCACAGCCCTATGGTCCCACAGCCCTATGGTCCCACAGCCCTATGTTCCCACAGCCCAATGGTCCCACAGCCCTATGGTCCCACAGCCTAATGGTCCCACAGCCCTATGTTCCCACTGTCCATCGACTTATTCATCGACTACAGCTCAGCATTCAATACCATAGTCCCCTCCAAACTCGTAGCCAAGCTCAGGGACCTGGGCTTGAACTACAACCTCTGCCAGTGGGTCTTGGACTTCCTGACGGGAAGACCCCAGGTGGTGAGAGCAGGCAACTGCACCTCCTCATCCATCACCCTCAACACCAGGGGTGCAGTCGTAATATGGGCGGAGGCCAAACGGTATCCTATTATTATGCAAAGTCTAGGCACTTTTGCATAATAATAGGATGCGCACACTTCGAAGCCCAAACGCCGTTTGACCGCGGTTGCCCAGCACTGCACCACTGCTCAACACAGGGGCCCCCCAGGGCTGTGTTCTGAGCCCCCTCCTCTACTCGCTGTACACACATGACTGTGTGGCACAGCGGAACAACAACACAATCATCAAATTTGCTGACGACACAGTAGTGGTGGGCCTGATCTCTGCAAACGATGAGAGGGCCTACCTGGAAGAGGTAGAGGATCTGGCGCGGTGGTGTTGGGAGAACAGCCTCTCCCTGAACGTCAGCAAAACGAAAGAGATGATTGTGGAATTTAGGAGGTCGGGGGTCAGGGACTACAGCCCCCTCAGCATCGACGGGGCACCAGTTGAGAGAGTGAACCGTTTTAAGTACCTCGGACTCCACATATCTGAGGACTTGACATGGACCACACACATTGACAGTGTAGTGAAAAAGTCACGGCAACGCCTCTACTTCCTTAGGCGCCTAAGGAAGTTCAAAGTGAGTCAGAAGATACTCAAGAACTTCTACTCATGCACAATAGAGAGCATCCTGACTGGTAACATCACCTCCTGGTTTGGGAATAGCACCGCACAAGACCGTAGCAGACTACAGAGAGTGGCCCGTTCAGCCGAACGCACAATTGAAAGGTGGGCTTCCCACTCTCCAGGACATTTACAACAAGCGTTGCAGGAGCAAGGCTAAGAGAATAATCAAAGACTCTAGTCACCCAAACAACTGCCTCTTTGAACTGCTGCGGTCAGGCAAGCGCAACTGGAGTCTCATGGCCAGCACAGAAAGACTCAGGAGCTTCTATCCCCAGGCCATCAGGATGCTCAACGACAATGACACTATTTAACAACCCATCATCTACACTCACAGCACACACATCCACACACTCACTTTAAATAAACACTCACCGTAACACCCACTCTACTCACTTTAAACACTTTATATTTATTAGCAAAGATTTGCACTACAACTCATACCTCATTGCACCTTACCTTAAGTTATACCTGATCCCATTGCTGCATTGTACCTCACTCTTACTCTTTTCACTCTGTATTGTGGTATATTGTATGTATATTGATTGACTGAACTTTGTTTACGTACTCTTTTTCTATTTTATACTTTTTATCTAGCACTCTCAGGAGTTCATACAGAAAAAAGCATTTCATGGAAAAGTATTCTGTATTTTACTATGACAACTACTTGAAACCCAATGTCCACACAGCCCTATGTTCCCACATTTCTAAGATTTCTTTTTCACAGAAAATGAGGCCCTATGTTCCCACATTTCTAAGATCTCTCAAAATGAGGCCCTATGTTCCCACATTTCTAAGATCTCTCTCAAAATGAGGGCCTATGTTCCCACATTTCTAAGATATTTCTCTAAATTAGGCCCCATGTTCCCACAGCCCAATGTTCCCGGACAAAGCCTCTATACTACCAAAGGACAATTGGATAATAGGTTGGGTGTAATTGGCTACCAAATTAAGAGAAAGGGGGATCAAATCAGATACAAATTTATGAAAAAAGGAAATGTGGGAACATGGGGCCTAATTGAGTGGGAAAACAATCTTAGAAATGTGGGAACATGGGGTTGTGGGAGCACTGGGCTGTGGGAACATCAAGCCATTGGGTCTCATTCTCCAACAGACTTAAGACAAAAAATTGCTCTTAGGGCAATTTAAGACATCTTCGGGCCGATTTTGGGATTCCCCAACTGTCCAAGCTTGGATTCGGCCCTGACTAAGAGCAGGATTTAGGAGCAGTCTTAACTTGACACTGTTATGCTCAGTGTTCTTAAGGGCTTTATTTGGGAGGAATCATAGTGATTCCTTCATGTCAACTCTACAGGCCTCCTTGGAATTAATAAATCATAATTTAAATAAATGACAATGTGTTATATTTATTTAAACTTTATATTTACTGTTATGTTAGTAGGGACGGTTGGGGAATCCCAAAATCGGCCCTAAGATGTCTTAAATGGCCCTAAGAGCACATTTGTCTTAAGTCCGTTGGATAATGAGACCCAATATTCTTTCTTCGCCTATAAAAAAAGGTTATTAAAAGTAAAATTGTTTAAGTCTACACAGTCAATTGAATGCAGGAAAGGTTTACATACATTACCAGTCACCCTTTTTTCTTTTTACTTTTATTTATAGCATTCAACTTTTTCTGGCCACGCAGGACCGATAGAGGGAGAACAGGAGGAGAGGTAGGGAAGAAGACATGCGGCTGTGGTACACAAGTTTAAATCCATGAGGATACCGGGTTAACTTTGGCCCGGTTGTGAAGGTGGCCGTCTCATCCAGGGTCCAGTCAGGTTCTAAAGACAATAATGCTCACCGTGTGCCAGACAGGCAACAGCATGGCTGAACCCTGGCTAGTGGAGACGAGGCATAACAGTGAAAAATGCCACTTCTACAGCATAACTTGAGGCAGAGCTTTTGTAAAAATGTATAGCGATTAAACCATGGCAAGAAATACAGAAACTACTGCTAACCCATTTATGTGTACCCTTCAGTTTATGATGTGCATGTTTCCGTTTATGATAATATTAGGGCTGACCCCTATTAATCGGTTAGTCGACTAATCGGCCGAAGAGGAGCCGTAGTCGACTGGCCAACCTCTTAGTCGAATATAATAATTTACACTTTTTTTTTGTCGACCAATAGTCGACTAACGCCAAATTTTGGCCAATCCTAGTCGACCATCCAAATCCTTAGTCGGGGACAGCCCTAGATAATATGTACCGTACATCTTTCTAGCAGGGTGTAACAAAGCTTCTTAGTGCAAAACCCAGATGAAGTGTCTGGCATTATTATTGACTTCATGAAAATCCAGGTCAGAACAAGAAAACGAAAATGCATACAGAATAAATGACAATCCCAATTTATTCACAGCAGACATAAAAGGCAAAGAGAGTAGAGGAATTAGTGCAAGGAATGTCTCTGAACATCAGAGCCCATGTGCAACACAGAACTATATGACAAAGTCATCCTTTGTGACCATCATGACAAGTACTAGTCTTTGAAGTAAGCTTGGGTTTGCACAAAGCGACCCCATTTCCCCCAAGCAGTAACAAACAGCACCTAATGTGGTCCGTCAGGTAGAGAGAAGCTCAAGCCTCCTCGAGCTCAACAAGCACGCCGTCACAGTCTTTAGGGTGAAGAAACATGACCAGTTTTCCGTGAGCACCGATTCTGGGTTTGGCCGACAGGGTTCTGATGTTCCTCGCCTTCAGGTCCGCGATCGCAGCGTTGATGTCGTCAACCTACAACCACAGGAAAAACTTCAATAAATCTTATTTACATAAACCACTCTTCCACCCATTCATCTTCCTCGTCTACATTACCAACTACTATACCAATATGTCTACTACTATGCACTCAACACTGCAGCACCCACGTTTAAACACCGTTTTGATGAACATGGGTTACTCGGCTGAAAGAGTTGTACCCTTCCTGCTGACTTGTCGTACAGAACTTTTAAGTCGCTTCAAAAGCATCAGCTAAATGACTAAATGTAATTTGATACATCACTAAGAAAAGGTTGGAATAGAAGCTGTAATATATATTATGTAACGGTTGTCATATAGTCACCTCAAACTTCGATGCCCCAAGGGAGTTTTGAACCCTGGTCTCCCACGCCATAGCACCGCTACTCACCACAGTCACTTCACAACATCTGTAGTCCATCGTGACTGGGCCTCGCGGTACCATCCGTTACATATACATTTTTAAAGCACTTATTGGTAAACAACCCGTTTATATCTCTTCACTGTTAGATTGGAACCTATTCAACTCGATCAAATGACTGGTTCTTATGGTTCCTCAAGATTTGTTCTGAGCTAGGGAAGTCAGCCTTTTCCTTTGATGCCTCCAACTCATGGAATGTCCTTCAACTCACGCTAAAATTGGAGGTTCTCCCTTCCCTTGGAATGTTTAAATGTATGATTTCAGACCATTGTGTGACTACCTGTAACCGTTTGTTTATATTTTTAAATTATTTTTAAACGTTTTAAATTCTCTGGTGTTTAAATTTGTGAATATTGTTTTCATTATGTACTGTACAATCGTTGTTTCTGTAAATGAGGGAAACCTCAGATGCTTACAATTTTAAATAAAGGTTGAAATGAAATACACAGTATAATGCATGTGGGGACACATTCTATCAAACTTGATCAGGTCACTCACCTCAATGCAGATATGGTGCATCCCTCCAGATTTGTTCTTCTGCAGGAAGCCAGCGATGGGGCTCTTCTCACCCAGAGGATGAAGCAGCTCCAGCTTGGTGTTGCCCAGCTCCACAAATACAGTGTAGACGCCGTGTTCCGGCAGGGGCACCTTGTCGCTGACCGTGGCTCCCAGGACGTCTCGGTAGAGAGCCGTGGCCTTCTCCATGTCCGGCACGGCGATCGCAATGTGGTTCAGCCTCCCTAGCTTCCACAGCGAACTGGGGACTTCCTGGTGGACCGTGGCGGTGGTGGAGTGCGCTCTCAGCAGTGTGTGACGCGCACACCTGGAAAGACCTGAAACTGAACAGAAACATGAATGCGATGATATGTACAACATGAGGTTTTTATAAGATGTCAGCATTTGTCACATAGTGAAATGCTTGGTTCTGTGCGAGAGTTCCCCCGAGATTGTGCTTCATACAGAAAAGTATGAAGAATAAAAAGACCAAACACTATACAAAACTAAAGATTTACTAAATGCAAAAATGCCAAGTGCAAATATGAGATAGTGCAGGGGGGGGGGGGGGGGGGGGGGGGGGGGAGTAGTCCTCTACCTACCAGGCAAGGAGTAAGTTGATCCTAGCCAAAGGTTAAGTTGAGCCACACATGTGAGCTCAACTGACTTTTTCCAAGTAAAGATCATTCTGGACAAAAGATTATCTATTCCCCCCCTGTTGGTTTGTACCTAGGCTAATCATGATATTGGCCATGTGGCAAGAGGGTTAATAAGTGTAAACGGACAAAAACACCCGGCGCTTATCAAACATTGCACTTCACAAGTTAGAAAAAAGCAGAGTGCAAGAACACGAGAAATGTAACGTTAGATAAACTATGCTCTTCTCGCAGACAAACGTTAGTTTCGGCTAAGTGACATCATGTTAGAACAACCAAGAGAGAAATCACTCAGACCATACACTGTAGTTCATGGCCCATAACACCAAATATTGTCCATTTAGAAACGTAGTTATGACAAGAAGATCATTGACACACACACTCACCTGCAACCTTTAACACGCTGGACGCCATATTGGATGATGTTGTTGTAACTCGGAACCTCTTGCGATATATATAGTGTTTCGGGGGAGCCTATTAACCAGTGACACACAGGTTGAATTTGATTTAATTTTGTTTTGTTTGTGTTTAGGTTTTATTTTTATTATGTTTGTATAGGGTGGTGATGTTACGGTTGGGTATTTTGTTTTGTTTATTCTGGGTTTAATGGTTTTTCTTTATTGTTTTCTTTTCTTTACCTGGTTCTTGCCTCGAAGTCAACTTCCTGTCTGTTTAACTTTCTGTTTAAGTGCATGTCTGATTGATTGATTGATTGATTGAAAACTTTATTAACAGATTGCAAAATGGGTACAATACAGTACAGCTCAATACACACAATTGTTAAGGGGATGCAGACCAGAGAAAGACTTTCGTCTTGTTTACATCAGGGTTTTGATTGATTGATTGAAAACTTTATTAACTGATTGCAGAATGGGTACAATACAGTACAGCTCAATACACACAATTGTTAAGGGGATGCAGACCAGAGAAAGACTTTCGTCTTGTTTACATCAGGGTCCCCCATTTTCAATTAATCAGGACATATATGACATACATGACATACAGATAGACAGTACTGCTACATCTATACATTTATGACATAACAGATTTGCAAATACAGTACTGTTTGTGATACAAAAAGAGTCCAGAAAAGGGAGTATATACATTTGACGTAAAAACTGTACATTGGAGGAGGTTGGGTGGGGTTGGGTGGGGGGGGTTGGGTAGGAGGGGTTGGGGGGGAAACACTGTACAACTGTACAAGCAAAACTGTACATTGGAATATTGACAACCATCTATGGTTTGGGGGGGAAACATGCACTTTTAGAATCACCAGAAAGGCGTTCGAAATAGTGAAATGCCATGTTGGCCTCAATATTTTCAAAACAAATTATATGAAAAGGTTATGAAATGAACAAGAATGTGATAAAATATGTAATAAAAACGGAGCTCAACGCATACATTTGATCAGTAGAAATCCGTTTGTTTCCCCCAATACCAAGATGGCGGCGGTCTCGGACTGCAATTCGAAACTGGCCCCTACAAATGTCCTAACCCAGTTGTACAGTAAAGACCAAGTATGGCTTTGTCAGTATTCCAATGTACAGTGTACAGTGTCCCCCCCCCCTACCCAACCCCCCCCCCCACCTCCAATGTACAGCCCCACCCACCCAACCCCACCCCACCTACCCAACCTCCTCCAATGTACAGTTTCTATGTCAAATGTATATACTGTAGTGACTGTACATAATTCACACAGAACTGTTATTGGGAATAGTAGTTCCCCCCGGACGATATTGTGTGTAGCACTTCCTGCCACGGTCATTCATTCTATCTATCGATTCGACTACGTTGACATTGTTGTTATGTTGCTGATGAATAAAGGAATTAGGTTCAACTTCGATACACCGCCTCCGACTCCTTTATCTCAGCGCTACACTGGTGACCCCGACATTAGTCTCGAGGAAGTTTCCGAGAATATGACGAACATGGCAAACAACGCTGTTTTTCTCACACTGCCGGAGTTTTGGGAGCAGTCGGCAGCTGCGTGGTTCGCCCAAACTGAGGCGCAATTCGCCCTAGGGGGAATCGTGGATGACGCCGCAAAATACTTCCACGTCGTCTCGAGCCTGAACAACACTACGGCGGCGAGGACGGTAGGCTTCATTACCGCTCCACCGGCCCAGAATAAATATGAGGTGTTTAAGACGCACCTACTCAGGATTTTTGAGTTATCACAGTCTGAGCGGGCCCGACGCTTGCTGGATATACGGGGCTTGGGAGACAGCAAGCCGTCAGAGCACATGGAGATGATGCTGAACCTACTGGGCGCCGAACAGCCACATTTTTTATTTAAAGAGCTGTTCCTCAGACACATGCCGCCACAGGTACAGACGGCACTCGCCAATACAACAATTGTGGATCCCCGTGCTCTAGCAGAAGAGGCGGACCGTTTCTACCTGGCCACGCAGCACTTAGCCCCACAGGTGCTAGCCCCCACACGGGCGCACATGCCCAGAGGGGGAGGGGCGAAGATGGAGAGAGGCGCCGCGGCCGACGGCAATAATGACACAGGCCTGTGTTATTTCCATGCACGCTTCGGCGCGAGAGCAACAAAGTGCCGCCCACCTTGTACTTTTGTCAGGGCGGGAAACGCCAACACCTGCGCCCAGTAGCGGCCGTGAGCGCAGGTACGTCGAACAGGCTACTCTTCATTAAGGACACACTCTCCGGTCGAAAATTCCTCTGCGACACCGGAGCACAGAGGAGCGTCCTACCGGCGACGGTGGAGGACACCGCCGGCGGGGATGGGGGTCCGCGACTGACGACCACCAACGGTAACCCATTCCGCACCTACGGCACGAGAACCGTGGAGTTGTGTTTTGGGGGACAGCGTTTCACGTGGGAGTTTGTCACGGCCGACATCTCGTTCCCACTACTCGGGGCGGATTTCCTCTGTGCACATGGGCTCCTCGTGGACGTGAGGCACGGCCGCCTGGTAGACGCCCAGACATATGCTTCCTTGACCTGTGTGCGCAATGAAGTAGTATACAGCGGGCTAGCCAGCTCGCTTGCAGAAGGTGACGTGTACCAACGCCTACTGCGGGAGTTTCCCGGCTTGACACAGCCTACGTTCTCGGCCGCGACCACCGAACACAGGGTCGAGCATCACATCGAGACTCAAGGAGCTCCCGTGTACGCTAGGGCCCGCCGGCTCAACCCTGACAGACTAGCAGTCGCTAGGTCAGAGTTCGCCAACATGGAGAGGTTGGGGATTATCCGACGCTCGGACAGTCCCTGGGCCTCGCCGCTGCACATCGTGCCTAAAGCGGACGGGGGATGGAGACCGTGCGGTGACTACAGACGCCTCAATGACGCTACCACGCCAGACCGCTACCCGGTCCCCCACATCCAGGACTTCTCAGGGCACCTGGCGGGTAAGCTGTTCTTTTCAAAAGTAGACCTGGTACGCGGTTACCACCAAGTGCCGGTACACCCCTTGGACGTCCCGAAGACGGCGGTGGTAACACCCTTCGGTCTATTCGAGTGCCTACGGATGCCGTTCGGACTTAAGAACGCGGCACAGTCTTTCCAGAGGCTAATGGACTTGACGCTCAGAGACATGCCGTTTATTTTTGTCTATCTGGACGACATCCTCGTTGCCAGCTCCTCGCCCGAAGAGCACCTGGCGCACCTCCGGTGCCTCTTTACGAGGCTTGGCCAACACGGCCTAATCATCAACCCGGCTAAGTGCCAGTTCGGGTTGACCTCCATACAGTTCCTCGGACATCTCATCGACAGGAGGGGGGCGCCCCCCTCCCGTCGAAGGTGGAAGCCGTTTCCGCTTTCCCACGACCCCCGACGGCCCGAGCACTCAGAGAATTCCTCGGGATGGTGACGTTTTATCACTGGTTCATCCCCCGGGCAGCCCACACCATGTGGCCGCTTTACGAGGCTCTGAAGGACAAGTCCCCCAACCAGCCTGTCGACTGGACGGCCGAGAGGACGACAGCCTTTGCGGCCACCAAGACGGCCCTGGCGGATGCCGCCAGGTTGGCTCACCCGTCGCCGGGGGCCCCGGTCGCCATTACCACCGACGCGTCAGACTACGCGGTGGGCGCGGTTCATGAACAGTACGTTGACGGCGCCTGGCAACCGCTGGCGTTTTTCAGCCGTCAACTGACCCCCAGGGAGCGCAAGTACAGCGCATTTGACAGAGAGCTCCTAGGCCTGTGGTTGGCGGTGCGCCATTTCCGTTTCATGCTGGAGGGCCGGGAGTTTACGGCCTTCGTCGACCACAAACCCCTCACGTTCTCCATGTCCAAGGTGGCTGAACCGTGGTCCACGCGACAACAGCGCCAACTCTCGTATATTTCCGAATACACTACAGACATACGGCATATCGCCGGGAAAGCCAACGTGGTCGCAGACTGCCTATCCAGGGTCGTCATCGGAGCTGTGCAACTGGGCCTCGACTACATGGGCTCGGAACAGGCCTCCGACCACGACATCCAGGCCCTCAGGACAGCAGATACCAGTCTGCGCCTCAGAGACGTCGCGATTGGCGGCTCGGGCGCGTCCCTGCTCTGTGACCTCTCCACCGGGCACCCCCGGCCGCTGGTCCCTATAGGCTGGCGCAGGCGGGCTTTCGAGGCGGTGCACGATCTGTCTCACCCCGGTAGGAAGCCTTCAAGCAGGTTGGTGTCACAGAAATTTGTGTGGCGAGGGCTCAAGAAAGACGTGATGACCTGGGTCGACGCGTGTGTGTCCTGCCAACGGGCTAAAGTGCACCGACATACCAAGGCCCCGCTTGTGACATTCGTAGTTCCCGAGAGGAGATTCGACCACGTCAACGTTGACCTCGTGGGCCCGCTTCCTTCCTCTCACGGGTTTACCTACCTGTTCACTATGGTGGACAGGACCACCCGATGGCCGGAAGCCGTTCCCCTCGCCTCGACATCTTCCGACGTGGCCCGCACCTTTATCAGCACGTGGGTCGCATGTTTCGGCACCCCGTCTGACCTCTCCTCCGACCGGGGCTCGCAGTTCACCTCGGAGCTCTGGAACGCGGTCGCCAGCGGCCTGGGGGTTAAGCTGCATCGTACCACCGCGTACCACCCGCAGGCCAACGGGCTATGCGAACGTTTCCACCGGTCCATGAAGGCAGCGCTGTGCGCAGGCCTGACGGACGGCAACTGGGTGGATAAGCTGCCGTGGGTCATGCTCGGACTTAGGAGTGCCCCCAAAGAAGACCTGCAGTCCTCGTCCACGGAGCTGTTATACGGCGAGACATTGCGCGTCCCGGGGGATTTTATTCCGGATGCGACAACCAGCCAGCGTTCCACCCTGCGGGAAGCGGCTCAGACATTCGCCCCGATTCCCACGTCGCAGCATGGTACCCCCGTTTCCCGGGTGCCGCGCAGCCTGCACACGGCGGAGTACGTTTTTGTTCGCCACGACGCGCACCGTGGGCCCCTACGCCCCCCTTACGATGGCCCGTTTAGGGTCCTGCGACACGGTGTTAAGGACCTCATGGTCGACATGGGCGGTAGGACGGAGACCGTGTCAATAGACAGGATCAAGCCCGCTCACGTGGACGTTTCCCAACCTTTGGAGTTGGCCCTTCCCCCCCGCAGGGGTCGTCCGCCGTTGCCCCGGGAGCCGCCTCCCACAGAGTCACCGGCAGCCTCACCGATGCCAGTGCCCCCGGGTGTCGGAGAGGGTACGGGCGCTTGCGACGCTTCCCCCTCTCCGCCCCTGGTTTTCCGCACTCGCCGAGGCCGGGCAATTGTTCCCCCACGCCGGGGGGATTTTGACTATGGGTGAATTCTGGGGGGGCTTGTGTAGTGACTGTACATAATTCACACAGAACTGTTATTGGGAATAGTAGTTCCCCCCGGACGATATTGTGTGTAGCACTTCCTGCCACGGTCATTCATTCTATCTATCGATTCGACTACGTTGACATTGTTGTTATGTTGCTGATGAATAAAGGAATTAGGTTCAACTTCGATACACCGCCTCCGACTCCTTTATCTCAGCGCTACAATACACTCTTTTTCTGGACACTTTTTGTATCACAAACAGTACTGTATTTGCAAATCTGGTATGTCATAAATGTATAGATGTAGCAGTAGCCTACTGTCTATGGGTACGTGGGTTGGTCATTACCATTATTACTGTATTTATGACACCATCTGAACATCAGGTTAGTATATGTAAATGTGTTATGTTTTGTATGTGATGTGTGTGTGTGCCATGATGGCTAATGCTGTCCCTTTCTCTTTCTCTGTCAGGTGCCGCCCGTCCCTACACTGAAGAGTGCCGATTGCCTAATGAATGACAGCTGATGGCAATCACCTCGAGAGGGACGGGTGGACAAATGCCTGACAGCACACACACGTCCTGGCGCCTCTCTGTGTCAGTTACCAGTGACCAGGGTGTTGGAGGTTGCCACTGTTCTGCCATTTACCACTGTGTGTGGACAATTGTATATTGTGTTGGCCTTTGTGTGTTCCACTTCCACTGTTAGGTGGTAAGTTAATTTGGTTCACACTGTTGTTTTTGGTACTGTAGTTTCACTGTATTATACTACCCTTTGTTTCCACTTTGTGTGGCCTTATATATATTGTTGGCCTCTGTGCCATTCACCACTCTTAAGTGGATCCTTACATATATATATTGTACTGCCCTTTGTTTCCACTTTGTGTGGGTTTGTATGTGTAGTTGGCCTCTGGGCCTATTTTCTTCCCTGTTAAGGGATTACTATACATACTGTTGGCTTTTAGGCCATTTTTGCCACTGTTTCCCCGTGGGAACTTTATACTGTGTTGGCCCTTGCCAACACTTGTGCCTACTCTATTATATTACTTGTTTGTTCTCCCCTTACCCTTCTCCCTGTTTGTTAATTGTTTGTGGGTTGTTTTTTCCCTTCTTTATATATATATTCATATTGCATGTGGAGGTTTCAATCCTTACCACAGCTAATAAATATCATTTACCTTTTGAAAGCGCCTTTGTGTTGTTTCCTACCTGCCCGGGACCATGCTTTAAAAGCATCTACTGAGAGGGGCTGTTTTTTGTTCATGTGCAGCCTGCTTCAGTTATATTCTATTATTATTATTATAATATATATATATATATTATATTATTATTATAAATATATATTATTATTATTATTCTATATCTAAGTATTCTTGTTTACCAGAGAGGAGATCTGGTACAAGAATCTAGTTCTTTGGTTGACTTTTTTGATTACATTGGATGCCATTTTGTCACAGGAAAGATTTGCCTCTAGGATGGAACCCAGGTATGTAATTTCATCTTTCCTTGTGACAATATTGTCACCCACTGTAACTGCGAAGCAGTCGGTCTTGCTGAGTTTGTTATTTTAACCGAAGAGAATGGACTCTGTTTTCCCCAGGTGGTGTAATGATAGACACTGTACAAACAAACAAAATTGTACATTGGACTATTGACAAAACCATACTAGGTAAATGACTGTACATTGGAGGGGGTTGGGTTAGGATATTTACAGGGGCCAGTGTTGAATTGCAGTCTCCCGTAGGTGTCCCTTGAGAGAGGTTTTGAAAGTGGGTAGTGATCCACATTCCTTTACAGCTTTGGGTAGGGCGTTCCACATTGATGTGGCATAATTGCGAAACGTGTTTAGTCCCTTATTTGAGCCGAATCTGGGTTTAACATGATTTGTGGAGCTCCCTCTGGTGTTGTGATCGTGGTATTCACTGACCTTTGGGAAGTATTTTGACATGTACATGGGTACCTTGGTCGTGTAGTGTATCTTGTAGTAGTCAAGCGTACTATTTCACAAACGCAGCCCTTCAGTGCCGTGTTGTTTATGCAGTTTTGCAAGAGGAATGGATTGTCGTAGATAACGAGTTTCCCCACTAAACGGCTAAATTAATTAACTTCTCAGATGATTCTGTACGGTTCTAATCCTGACGGGCGACGGGGTTGTTTGTGTTTATTTTTAGGCATGTTGCCATTTCCCCATCATCCCCTTTTACGGAGATGAATGCCACAAGGAAGCATACTAGGACCGTTACTGTTCCTAATTTATGCAAATTACATTACAGCTTGTGACTGCAACTTGTTCCTGTTCGCGGACGACTCAGCCCTGCTGGTCGCTGACAAGAACAAGTTACAGGTTGAAAAAACCCTCAGCTCGGAACTCGGCAGAATCTGCACCTGGCTTCATTAAGGACACACTCTCCGGTCGAAAATTCCTCTGCGACACCGGAGCACAAAGGAGCGTCCTACCGGCGACGGTGGAGGACACCGCCGGCGGGGATGGGGGTCCGCGACTGACGACCACCAACGGTAACCCGATCCGCACCTACGGCACGAGGACCGTGGAGTTGTGTTTTGGGGGACAGCGTTTCACGTGGGAGTTTGTCACGGCCGACATCTCGTTCCCACTACTCGGGGCGGATTTCCTCTGTGCACATGGGCTCCTCGTGGACGTGAGGCACGGCCGCCTGGTAGACGCCCAGACATATGCTTCCTTGACCTGTGTGCGCAATTAAGTAGTATACAGCGGGCTAGCCAGCTCGCTTGCAGAAGGTGACGTGTACCAACGCCTACTGCGGGAGTTTCCCGGCTTGACACAGCCTACGTTCTCGGCCGCGACCACCGAACACAGGGTCGAGCATCACATCGAGACTCAAGGAGCTCCCGTGTACGCTAGGGCCCGCCGGCTCAACCCTGACAGACTAGCAGTCGCTAGGTCAGAGTTCGCCAACATGGAGAGGTTGGGGATTATCCGACGCTCGGACAGTCCCTGGGCCTCGCCGCTGCACATCGTGCCTAAAGCGGACGGGGGATGGAGACCGTGCGGTGACTACAGACGCCTCAATGACGCTACCACGCCAGACCGCTACCCGGTCCCCCACATCCAGGACTTCTCAGGGCACCTGGCGGGTAAGCTGTTCTTTTCAAAAGTAGACCTGGTACGCGGTTACCACCAAGTGCCGGTACACCCCTTGGACGTCCCGAAGACGGCGGTGGTAACACCCTTCGGTCTATTCGAGTGCCTACGGATGCCGTTCGGACTTAAGAACGCGGCACAGTCTTTCCAGAGGCTAATGGACTTGACGCTCAGAGACATGCCGTTTATTTTTGTCTATCTGGACGACATCCTCGTTGCCAGCTCCTCGCCCGAAGAGCACCTGGCGCACCTCCGGTGCCTCTTTACGAGGCTTGGCCAACACGGCCTAATCATCAACCCGGCTAAGTGCCAGTTCGGGTTGACCTCCATACAGTTCCTCGGACATCTCATCGACAGGAGGGGGGCGCCCCCCTCCCGTCAAAGGTGGAAGCCGTTTCCGCTTTCCCACAACCCCCGACGGCCCGAGCACTCAGAGAATTCCTCGGGATGGTGACGTTTTATCACTGGTTCATCCCCCGGGCAGCCCACACCATGTGGCCGCTTTACGAGGCTCTGAAGGACAAGTCCCCCAACCAGCCTGTCGACTGGACGGCCGAGAGGACGACAGCCTTTGCGGCCACCAAGACGGCCGTCGCCGGTAGGACGCTCCTCTGTGCTCCGGTGTCGCAGAGGAATTTTCGACCGGAGAGTGTGTCCTTAATGAAGCCAGGTGCAGATTCTGCCGAGTTCCGAGCTGAAGGTTTTTTCAACCTGTAACTTGTTCTTGTCAGCGACCAGCAGGGCTGAGTCGTCCGCGAACAGGAACAAGTTGCAGTCACAAGCTGTAATGTAATTTGCATAAATTAGGAACAGTAACGGTCCTAGTATGCTTCCTTGTGGCATTCATCTCCGTAAAAGGGGATGATGGGGAAATGGCAACATGCCTAAAAATAAACACAAACAACCCCGTCGCCCGTCAGGATTAGAACCGTACAGAATCATCTGAGAAGTTAATTAATTTAGCCGTTTAGTGGGGAAACTCGTTATCTACGACAATCCATTCCTCTTGCAAAACTGCATAAACAACACGGCACTGAAGGGCTGCGTTTGTGAAATAGTACGCTTGACTACTACAAGATACACTACACGACCAAGGTACCCATGTACATGTCAAAATACTTCCCAAAGGTCAGTGAATACCACGATCACAACACCAGAGGGAGCTCCACAAATCATGTTAAACCCAGATTCGGCTCAAATAAGGGACTAAACACGTTTCGCAATTATGCCACATCAATGTGGAACGCCCTACCCAAAGCTGTAAAGGAATGTGGATCACTACCCACTTTCAAAACCTCTCTCAAGGGACACCTACGGGAGACTGCAATTCAACACATGGCCCCTGTAAATATCCTAACCCAACCCCCTCCAATGTACAGTCATTTACCTAGTATGGTTTTGTCAATAGTCCAATGTACAATTTTGTTTGTTTGTACAGTGTCTCCCCCCCCCCCCCCCCTCAATGTACAGTTTTGCTTGTTTATACAGTGTGCCCCCCCCCCCCCCCCCCCAACCACCTCCAATGTAAATTACCCAGTATGGTTGTCAATATCCCAACGTACCCAACCCCCCCCACCCAACCTCCTCCAATGTACAGTTTCTACGTCAAATGTATATACTCCCTTTTCTTGACTCCTTCTGTATCACAAACAGTACTGTATTTGCAAATCTGGTATGTCATAAATGTATAGATGTAGCAGTACTGACTATCTGTATGTCATGTATGTCATATATGTCCTGATGAATTGAAAATGGGGGAACCTGATGTAAACAAGACGAAAGTCTTTCTCTGGTCTGCATCCCCTTAACAATTGTGTGTATTGAGCTGTACTGTATTGTACCCATTCTGCAATCTGTTAATAAAGTTTTCAATCAATCAATCAATCAGACTGCTGTCATTATGAATAATGCTGTAGACTGCAGTGTGCGTGTGTGGTATTGATTAATGCGGTTCGGGTGCGATTTTTAGTTTAGTTCACTTCACAGCAGCCTGGTGAGCGAGGCGCCGTGCAGCAACGTCCGCCTGCAACACGGAGATAACAAACACAAGGTACTCCGCTGTCTCCGCACTCACACTGCTGCTTTACCCTGACACAAACCCAGACTACAACTACCTACAGCAATGTTTGTCCAGTCGGTTCATACAACATTTAAACTACAACGTAAACATAACAGAAGGTGATAAGAAAATCTGGTTGTTTGCATGCATTTTTTGGGGTCAGCCCTATGTTCCCACAGCCCAATGGTCCCACAGCCCTATGTTCCCACAGCCCCATGTTCCCACAGCCCTATGTTCCCACAGCCCAATGGTCCCACAGCCCTATGGTCCCACAGCCCTATGGTCCCACAGCCCAATGGTCCCACAGCCCTATGGTCCCACAGCCCTACGTTCCCACAGCCCTATGGTCCCACAGCCCAATGGTCCCACAGCCCTATGGTCCCACAGCCCTATGTTCCCTCAGCCCTATGTTCCCTCAGCCCTATGTTCCCACAGCCCAATGGTCCCACAGCCCTATGTTCCCACAGCCCATCGACTTATTCATCAACTACAGCTCAGCATTCAATACCATAGTCCCCTCCAAACTCGTAGCCAAGCTCAGGGACCTGGGCTTGAACTACAACCTCTGCCAGTGGGTCTTGGACTTCCTGACGGGAAGACCCCAGGTGGTGAGAGCAGGCAACTGCACCTCCTCATCCATCACCCTCAACACAGGGGCCCCCCAGGGCTGTGTTCTGAGCCCCCTCTTCTACTCGCTGTACACACATGACTGTGTGGCACAGCGGAACAACAACACAATCATCAAATTTGCTGACGACACAGTAGTGGTGGGCCTGATCTCTGCAAACGATGAGAGGGCCTACCTGGAAGAGGTAGAGGATCTGGCGCGGTGGTGTCGGGAGAACAGCCTCTCCCTGAACGTCAGCTAAACGAAAGAGATGATTGTGGACTTTAGGAGGTCGGGGGTCAGGGACTACAGCCCCCTCAGCATCGACGGGGCACCGGTTGAGAAAGTGAACAGTTTTAAGTACCTCGGACTCCACATATCTGAGGACTTGACATGGACCACACACATTGACAGTGTAGTGAAAAAGTCACAGCAACGCCTCTACTTCCTTAGGCGCCTAAGGAAGTTCAAAGTGAGTCAGAAGATACTCAAGAACTTCTACTCATGCACAATAGAGAGCATCCTGACTGGTAACATCACCTCCTGGTTTGGGAATAGCACCGCACAAGACCGTAGCAGACTACAGAGAGTGGCCCGTTCAGCCGAACGCACAATTGAAGGTGGGCTTCCCACTCTCCAGGACATTTACAACAAGCGTTGCAGGAGCAAGGCTAAGAGAATAATCAAAGACTCTAGTCACCCAAACAACTGCCTCTTTGAACTGCTGCGGTCAGGCAAGCGCAACTGGAGTCTCATGGCCAGCACAGAAAGACTCAGAAGGAGCTTCTATCCCCAGGCCATCAGGCTGCTCAACGACAATGACACTATTTAACAACCCATCTTCTACACTCACTTTAAATAAACACTCACCGTAACACCCACTCTACTCACTTTAAACACTTTATATTTATTAGCAAAGATTTGCACTACAACTCATACCTCATTGCACCTTACCTTAAGTTATACCTGATCCCATTGCTGCATTGTACCTCACTCTTACTCTTTTCACTCTGTATTGTGGTATATTGTATGTATATTGATTGAACTTTGTTTACGTACTCTTGACTTTTTCTATTTTATACTTTTTATCTAGCACTCTCAGGAGCTCATACAGAAAAAAGCATTTCATGGAAAAGTATTCTGTATTTTACTATGACAACTACTTGAAACCCAATGTCCACACAGCCCTATGCTCCCACATTTCTAAGATTTCTTTTTCACAGAAAATGAGGCCCTATGTTCCCACAATTCTAAGATCTCTCTCAAAATGAGGCCCTATGTTCCCACATTTCTAAGATCTCTCTCAAAATGAGGCCCTATGTTCCCACATTTCTAAGATATTTCTCTAAATTAGGCCCCATGTTCCCACAGCCCAATGTTCCCGGACAAACCCTCTATACTACCAAAGGACAATTGGATAATAGGTTGGGTGTAATTGGCTACCAAATTAAGAGAAAGGGGGATCAAATCAGATACAAATGTATGAAAAAAGGAAATGTGGGAACATGGGGCCTAATTGAGTGGGAAAACAATCTTAGAAATGTGGGAACATAGGGTTGTGAGAGCACTGGGCTGTGGGAACATCAAGCCATTGGGTCTCATTCTCCAACAGACTTAAGACAAAAGATTGCTCTTAGGGCCATTTAAGACATCTTAGGGCCGATTTTGGGATTCCCCAACTGTCCAAGCTTGGATTCGGCCCTGACTAAGAGCAGGATTTAGGAGCAGTCTTAACTTGACACTGTTATGCTCAGTGTTCTTAAGGGCTTTATTTGGGAGGAATCATAGTGATTCCTTCATGTCAACTCTACAGGCCTCCTTGGAATTAATAAATCATCATTTAAATAAATGTGACAATGTGTTATAATTATTTAAACTTTATATTTACTGTTATGTTAGTAGGGACGGTTGGGGAATCCCAAAATCAGCCCCAAGATGTCTTAAATGGCCCTAAGAGCACATTTGTCTTAAGTCCGTTGGAGAATGAGACCCAATATTCTTTCGCCTATAAAAAAGGTTATTAAAAGTAAAATTGTTTAAGTCTACACAGTCAATTGAATGCAGGAAAGGTTTACATACATTACATTTCCCATTAAAAGAGAATGTCACGCTTTTTTCTTTTATTTATAGCATTCAGCTTTTTCTGGCCACGCAGGACCGATAGAGGGAGAACGGGAGGAGAGGTATGAAAGACATGCGGCAAATGGGTCGCCGGGACTGGGAAACGAACCCGGGACGACCGCCTCGCGACATGTGGTGTGGGTGTGCTACTGGAGCGCCCAATGCAACCCATTTTAACAATTGAGCGGTTTCTTCCTGTGCCTCTTCAGTCAGTATTGTGAACACCCACCGATCTCTCCTAAAGCTAGAAACCAGAGAGAACCCGCCAATCGGTGATGTCACTGGGATGTAAAAACTGGGGCTGCTCGATAGTCTAACATTGTATGATCAGAGTGCCAGTCTTACGCCAACATTGTATGATCAGAGTGCCAGTACCAATATTACTTAAAAATCATATGGTCTCAAATCTAACACTAATGCCTCATCTCCATTACTAGCCATGGCCGGGTTTTGGTATGGTATAGTTGGGTTTGAGTCTCCATTGAGTTTCTGGTCAACTCTCCAGTTACTAGGCAACCTTTCAAAATTCACACCACCAACTGTGGTACACGAGCTTAAATCCATGAGGATACCGGGTTAACTTTGGCCCGGTTGTGAAAGGTGGCCGTCCAGTCAGGTTCTAAAGACAATAGAGATGCTCACTGTGTGCCAGACAGGCAACAGCATGGCTGAACCCTGGCTAGTGGAGACGAGGCATAACAGTGAAAAATGCCACTTCTACAGCATAACTTGAGGCAGAGCTTTTGTAAAAATGGATAGCGATTAAACCATGGCAGGAAATACAGAAACTACTGCTAACCCATTTATGTGTACCCTTCAGTTTATGATGTGCATGTTTCCGTTTATGATAATATTAGGGCTGACCCCTATTAATCGGTTAGTCGACTAATCGGTCGAAAGGAGCCGTAGTCGACTGGCCAACCTCTTAGTCGAATATAATGAAAATAATTACACTTTTTTTTTGTCGACCAATAGTCGACTAACGGCATATTTTGGCCAATCCTAGTCGACCATCCAAATCCTTAGTCGGGGACAGCCCTAGATAATATGTACCGTACATCTTTCTAGCAGGGTGTAACAAAGCTTCATACTGCAAAACCCAGATGAAGTGTCTGGCATTATTATTGACTTTATGAAAATCCAGGTCAGAACAAGAAAACGAAAATGCATACAGAATAAATGACAATCCCAATTTATTCACAGCAGACAGAAAAAGGCAAAGAGAGTAGAGGAATTAGTGCAAGGAATGTCTCTGAACATCAGAGCCCATGTGCAACACAGAACTATATGACAAAGTCATCCTTTGTGACCATCATGACAAGTACTCGTCTTTGAAGTAAGCTTGGGTTTGCACAAAGCGACCCCATTTCCCCCAAGCAGTAACAAACAGCACCTAATGTGGTCCGTCAGGTAGAGAGAAGCTCAAGCCTCCTCGAGCTCAACAAGCACGCCGTCACAGTCTTTAGGGTGAAGAAACATGACCAGTTTTCCGTGAGCACCGATTCTGGGTTTGGCCGACAGGGTTCTGATGTTCCTCGCCTTCAGGTCCGCGATCGCAGCGTTGATGTCGTCAACCTACAACCACAGGAAAAACTTCAATAAATCTTACTTGCATAAACCACTCTTCCACCCAGTCATCTTCCTCGTCTACATTACCAACTACTATACCAATATGTCTACTACTATGCACTCAACACTGCAGCACCCACGTTTAAACAACGTTTTGATGAACATGGGTTACTCGGCTGAAAGAGTTGTACCCTTCCTGCTGACTTGTCGTACAGAACTTTTAAGTCGCTTCAAAAGCATCAGCTAAATGACTAAATGTAATTTGATACATCACTAAGAAAAGGTTGGAATAGAAGCTGTAATATATATTATGCAACGGTTGTCATATCGTCACCTCAAACTTCGATGCCCCAAGGGAGTTTTGAACCCTGGTCTCCCACGCCATAGCACCGCTACTCACCACAGTCACTTCACAACATCTGTAGTCCATCGTGACTGGGCCTCGCGGTACCATCCGTTACATATACATTTTTAAAGCACTTATTGGTAAACAACCCGTTTATATCTCTTCACTGTTAGATTGGAACCTATTCAACTCGATCGAATGACTGGATGGTTCTTAGGGTTCCTCAGATTTGTTCTGAGCTAGGGAAGTCAGCCTTTTCCTTTGATGCCTCCAACTCATGGAATGTCCTTCAACTCACGCTAAAATTGGAGGTTCTCCCTTCCCTTGGAATGTTTAAATGTATGATTTCAGACCATTGTGTGACTACCTGTAACTGTTTTAGTTGATATTTTAAAATTATTTTTAAACGTTTTAAATTCTCTGGTGTTTAAATTTGTGAATATTGTTTTCATTATGTACTGTACAATAGTCGTTTCTGTAAATGAGGGAAACCTCAGATGCTTACGATTTTAAATAAAGATTGAAATGAAATACACAGTATACTGTATGTGGGGACACATTCTATCAAACTTGATCAGGTCACTCACCTCAATGCAGATATGGTGCATCCCTCCAGATTTGTTCTTCTGCAGGAAGCCAGCGATGGGGCTCTTCTCACCCAGAGGATGAAGCAGCTCCAGCTTGGTGTTCCCCAGCTCCACAAATACAGTGTAGACGCCGTGTTCCGGCAGGGGCACCTTGTCGCTGACCGTGGCCCCCAGGACGTCTCGGTAGAGAGCCGTGGCCTTCTCCATGTCCGGCACGGCGATCGCAATGTGGTTCAGCCTCCCTAGCTTCCACAGCGAACTGGGGACTTCCTGGTGGACCGTGGCGGTGGTGGAGTGCGCTCTCAGCAGTGTGTGACGCGCACACCTGGAAAGACCTGAAACTGAACAGAAACATGAACGCGATGAGATATGTATAACATGAGGTTTTTATAAGATGTCAGCATTTGTCACATAGTGAAATGCTTGGTTCTGTGCGAGAGTTCCCCCGAGATTGTGCTTCATACCAGAAAAGTATGAAGAATAAAGACCAAACACTATACAAAACTAAAGATTTACTAAATGCAAAAATGCCAAGTGCAAATATGAGGTAGTGCAGGGAGGGGGGAGGAGTAGTCCTCTACCTACCAGGCAAGGAGTAAGTTGATCCTAGCCAAAGGTTAAGTTGAGCCACACATGTGAGCTCAACTGACTTTTTCCAAGTAAAAGATTAACTGCATTTCTTAGTGTAAGACTATGGAATTAGCCAGCCGTTTTAATATGGCTAGCGATTCTACTTGAACTTGTATTTTTAGATCCTCTTCTCCCCCCCCCCCCCCCCCCCCCCCCCAAAGGGTGAGGGTGAGTCAACTTGCTTAAATAAAATATTTTGCTAAATCCAAGCCTCATTGCATTTGCACAGATGGATCTCTACCGAATTGAGTCGTGCGCCATCATGTGGGCAAACTCTAAAGTGTTCACAGAACATCACATAAGGAATAGCCTCCCGTTTGTACCCCGTTGGTTTGTACCTAGGCTAATCATGATATTGGCCATGTGGCAAGAGGGTTAATAAGTGTAAACGGACAAAAACACCCGGCGCTTATCAAACATTGCACTTGAAAGTTAGAAAAAAGCAGAGTGCAAGAACACGAGAAATGTAACGTTAGATAAACTATGCTCTTCTCGCAGACAAACATTAGTTTCGGCTAAGTGACATTGATTGATTGAAAAGTTTATTAACAGATGCAGAATGGGTACAGTACAGTACAGCTCAATACATACAATTGTTAAGAGGATGCAGACCTGAGAGACTTTAGTCTTGTTTCCATCAGGGTCCCCCATTTTCAATTAATCATATGACACACACGACATACAGATAGACAGTACTGCTACATCTATACATTTATGACATACCAGATTTTCAAATACAGTACAGTTTGTGATACTAAAAAAAAAAATCCAGAAAAAGTGTATATACATTTGACATAGAAACTGCACATTGGAGGAGGTTGGGTAGGTGGGGTGGGGCTGTACATTGGACTACTGACAAAGCCATGCTTGGTCTTTATTGTACAACTGGGTTAGGACATTTGTAGGGGCCAGTTTTGAATTGCAGCCTCCCGTAGGTGTTCTTTGAGAGTGTTTTTGAAGGTGGGTAGTGATTCACATTCCTTTACAGCTTTGGGTAGGGCGTTCCACATTGATGTGGCATAATTGCGAAACGTGTTTAGTCCCTTGTTTGAGCCGAATCTGGGTTTTACATGATTTGTGGAGCTCCCTCTGGTGTTGTGATCGTGGTATTCACTGACCTTTGGGAAGTATTTTGACATGTACATGGGTACCTTGGTCGTGTAGTGCATCTTGTAGACCAGGCCCATTGCAAGTTGCTGTACTCTGTCGTCTACTCTAAGCCATCCTAGGTTGGCAAAGTGTGCAGGGGTGAGGTGGGTTCTAGGAGTCAGGTCAAGCAGTAGTCTGACTAGTTTGTTTTGAGATGTTTGTAATTTGGTTTTTAGTGCCTTTGAGGTGCTTTGGTACCATGAGGTGCAAGCATTGTCGTAGTACGCTTGAATGAGTGCTCCTGCCAGAGTCTTCAGGGTATTCTTGTTTACCAGAGAGGAGATCCGGTACAAGAATCGAGTTTGTTGATTGACTTTTTTTATTACATTGGATGCCATTTTGTCACAGGAAAGATTAGCCTCTAGGATGGAACCCAGGTAGGTAATTTCATCTTTCCTTGTGACAATATTGTCACCCACTGTAACTAAGAAGCCGTCGGTCTTGCGGAGTTTGTTATTTGAACCGAAGAGAATGGACTCTGTTTTGCCCATGTGTAATGATAGTTTGTTGTCGGCGAGCCATATGCAGATTTTGCCTAGTTCAGAGCTGAGGGTTTTTTCAACCTGTAACTTGTTCATCATGTTACAACAACCAGAGAGAAATCACTCAGACCATACATTGTAGTTCATGGCCCATAACACCAAATATTGTCCATTTAGAAACGTAGTTATGACAAGAAGATCATTGACACACACTCACCTGCAACCTTTAACACGCTGGACGCCATATTGGATGATGTTGTTGTAACTCGGAACCTCTTGCGATATATATAGTGTTTCGGGGGAGCCTATTAACCAGTGACACGTTTTATTTTTATTACGTTTGTATAGGGTGGTGATGTTAGGCTTGGGTATTTTGTTTTGTTTATTCTGGGTTTATTGGTTTTTCTTTATTGTTTTCTTTTCTTTACCTGGTTCTTGCCTTATTCTCGAAGTCAACTTCCTGTCTGTATACCAAACCAAGCCGCATTTCTCGGAGACGCTCTCTGATTGGCACTGACTGACGCTCTCTGATTGGCCACTGACGCGTTTGCCCAATCCGTGACGAGCTGTGTCTTTGCCCATTTCCACGTCAAACAGCCTGCAAACTACCTGGCGTTCTATCGCCATGCTCTAAGACAGACCTGGGCATTGTACGGCCCGTCTGACCGGCCCGCGAAATTTTACATGATAATATATATATATATTTTTTTAAATTAAAACAAATAATTTTAATTTTTTTTCTTTTACTTTTTTTTTCTTTTCGTGTCAACGTTCACACGCACAATATACGCTTACCTAGGATTTGACTTGATTCAACAACAAAGCAGTCGGGGCAAGCCGAAAACGGTCGAAAGTGTGGTTATTTGAAGTTTGGATTTTTTTTTCACAACTGAGGTAGGTAGATTACATTTTTAGAGACTAAAGTACAGAAAAAAGGTACCGTTGGGTACCGGTATCGATTCACAGGTACCGGTACCCTATCGGTTCAAATGTGAACGGTACCCATCCCTACTGAACACACAACTGCAGGGCAAGGGCATTTTTGCTCATGAAATGCATAGCCATGTGAAAGCCTTCATGACAAAGTTGCAATTAATTTCAAGGCAACTAGGCAGCAACAATCTCAAACACATGAAAACCCTGAAAGAAGTCAAACCATCAGCTGATCACCGGCACAGGTACTCATCCATGTTGGGAGCACTGCATGATGAATTTAAGGCGTTTTCAAGATTTCAAAAAGGTTGAGGATGAAATGCAGCTGGTTTCCTCTCCCTTTCCCTGCAGTGTTGATAGTTGTTCAGCTTGAACTCATTGACCTGCAGTCTCATTCACTACTGAAAGAGCACTTTAAGTCAGCATCACTGCTAGAGTTCTACTCTGCTCTCAAGGAGGAGAACTTTCCAAACATGAGGAGACATGCTCAGAAGATGTTGGTTCTCTTTGGATCCACCTACATATGTGAACAGACATTCTCAGTCATGATGTTTACCAAGTCCAGGTACAGATCCTCTCTCACTGATGAACATCTGGCAGCTGTGCTTCGCATCTCCACCTCAAACATGCAACCTGACTTTGATGGACTTGTTAAAGCTCAACAGAGACTGGATTTCTCACACTGAATGAAAAAAAAAGAACTGAAGAACACTAAAATGTGGAAATATAACAAGTGAAATGGGACACTTGATATTTTTTTTCTTTTTTTTGCACAATTCTGAAAACATTAAATGTTTAATATAGGCATGTAAAGTAAAAAAGGCTACAAAACTGGGACACTTTTCTTTACACAGTTCAGTGACATGTCTTGTTTATTTTTGCTATAAGATGGTGTGATGTCTTTAGAAAGCTAAGAAAATCCTTGTTTCAATAGTATATGAAACTCAAAATGCCCTTTGTTATTAATGTTTCACATTTTGTTTATCATTTTGGAAATATATTCTATTTGAATAAATGATCTTTTTGAAAGCGAACCTCACCTTTTAATTGCAAAATAATAACATACACTGTTACCAGGGGTCAAAACAATGCCATTTACTGCTTTTTATATTGAAATAAAATTTATATTATGCATAATTGAGTTTGGAATTTTGGCCCAGCCCTCCAACATATTTTCAGTTGCTCATTCGGCCCCCTGGGAAAAATAATTGCCCACCCCTGCTCTAAGACAAACTCTAACCTTAACCAACTTCGAAGAGTGCCTAAGCTTAACCAGTGTAGAAACAGGCGTCGGCCAATCAGAGAGCGTCTCCGATAAATGCGGCTTGGTTTGGTATTCACGCGTCTAAGTGCATGTCTGATTGATTGATTGAACTGTATTAACAGATTGCAGAATGGCTACAATACAGTACAGCTCAATACACACAATTGTTAAGGGGATGCAGACCAGAGAAAGACTTTCGTCTTGTTTACATCAGGGTCCCACATTTTCAATTCATCAGGACATATATGACATGACATACAGATAGACAGTACTGCTACATCTATACATTTATGACATACCAGATTTGCAAATACAGTACTGTTTGTGATACAAAAAGAGTCCAGAAAAGAGAGTATACACATTTGATGTAAAAACTGTACATTGGAGGTTGGGTTTGGTAGGAGGGGTTGGGGGGGAAACACTGTACATTGGAATATTGACAACCATATGGTTTGGGGGGGAAACATGCACTTTTAGAATCACCAGAAAGGCTTTCGAAAGTGAAATACCATGTTGGCCTCAATATTTTCAAAACAAATATGAAAAGGTTATGAAATGAACAAGAATGTGATAAAATATGTAATAAAAACAGAGCTCAACACATACATTTTGATCAGTAGAAATCAGTTAGTTTCCCCCAATACCAAGATGGCAGCGGTCTCCGACTGCAATTCGAAACTGGCCCCTACAAATGTCCTAACCCAGTTGTACAGTAAAGACCAAGTATGGCTTGGTCAGTATTCCAATGTACAGTGTATGTATGTATGTCACTGGGATGTAAAAGCGGGGGCTGCTCGATAGACAGTCTTACACCAACATTGTATGATCAGAGTGCCAGTCTTACAACATTGTACCAGTACCAATTTTACTTAAAAATCGTATGGTCTCAAATCTAACACTAATGCCTCATCTCCATTACTAGCCAAGGCCGGGTTTTGGTATGGTATAGTTGGGTTTGAGTCTCCAATGAGTTTCTGGTCCAACTCTCCAGTTACTAGGCAACCTTTCAAAATTCACACCACCAACTGTGGTACACGAGCTTAAATCCATGAGGATACCGGGTTAACTTTGGCCCGGTTGTGAAAGGTGGCCGTCCAGTCAGGTTCTAAAGACAATAGAGATGCTCACTGTGTGCCAGACAGGCAACAGCATGGCTGAACCCTGGCTAGTGGAGACGAGGCATAACAGTGAAAAATGCCACTTCTACAGCATATCTTGAGGCAGAGCTTTTGTAAAATGTATAGCGATTAAACCATGGCAGGAAATACAGAAACTACTGCTAACCCATTTACGTGTACCCTTCAGTTTATGATGTGCATGTTTCCGTTTATGATAATATTAGGGCTGACCCTTAATCAGTTAGTCGACTAATCGGTCGAATATAATCATAAAAATAATTTACACTTTTTTTTTTTGTCGACCAATAGTCGACAAAATCCTAGTCGACCATCCAAATCCTTAGTCGGGGACAGCCCTAGATAATATGTACCGTACATCTTTCTAGCAGGGTGTAACAAAGCTTCATACTGCAAAACCCAGATGAAGTGTCTGGCATTATTATTGACTATGAAAATCCAGGTCAGAACAAGAAAACGAAAATGCATACAGAATAAATGACAATCCCAATTTATTCACAGCAGACAGAAAAAGGCAAAGAGAGTAGAGGAATTAGTGCAAGGAATGCCTCTGAACATCAGAGCCCATGTGCAACACAGAAACATATGACAAAGTCATCCTTTGTGACCCATCATGACGAGCACTCGTCTTTGAAGTAAGCTTGCGTTTGCACGAAGCGACCCATTTCCCCCCAACCAGCAACAGCACCTAATGTGGTCCGTCAAGTAGAGAGAAGCTCAAGCCTCCTCGAGCTCAACAAGCACGCCGTCACAGTCTTTAGGGTGAAGAAACATGACCAGTTTTCCGTGAGCACCGATTCTGGGTTTGGCCGACAGGGTTCTGATGTTCCTCGCCTTCAGGTCCGCGATCGCAGCGTTGATGTCGTCAACCTACAACCACAGGAAAAACGTCAATAAATCTTACTTACATAAACCACTCTTCCACCCATTCATCGTCCTCGTCTACATTACCAACTACTATACCAATAGGTCTACTACTATGCACTCAAACACAGCAGCACCCACGTTTAAACACCGTTTTGATGAACATGGGTTACTCGGCTGAAAGAGTTGTACCCTTCCTGCCGACTTGTCGTACAGAACTTTTAAGTCGCTTCAAAAGCATCAGCTAAATGAAATTTGATACATCACTAAGAAAAGGTTGGAATAGAAGCTGTAATGTAACGTTTGTCATATCGTCACCGCAAACTTCGATGCCCCAAGGGAGTTTTGAACCCTGGTCTCCCACGCCACAGCACCGCTACTCGCCCCAGTCACTTCACAACATCTGTAGTCCATCATGACTGCAGCCTCGCGGTACCATCCGTTACATATACATTTTTAAAGCACTTATTGGTAAACAACCTGCTTATATCTCTTCACTGTTAGATTGGAACCTATTCAACTCGATCGAATGACTGGATGGATGGTTCTTAGGGTTCCTCAGATTTGTTCTGAGCTAGGGAAGTCAGTCTTTTCCTTTGATGCCTCCAACTCATGGAATGTCCTTCAACTCAAGCTAAAATGGAGGTTCTCCCTTCCCTTGGAATGTTTAAATGTATGATTTCAGACCATTGTGTGACTACCTGTAACTGTTTTAGTTGATATTTTAAAATGACTTTTAACGTTTTTACTCCGGTGTTTAAATTTGTGAATATTGTTTATTATGTACTGTACAATCGTCGTTTCTGTAAATGTGGGAAACCTCAGATGCTTACGATTTTAAATAAAGGTTGAAATGAAATACACAGTATAATGTATGTGGGGACACATTCTATCAAACTTGATCAGGGTCACTCACCTCAATGCAGATATGGTGCATCCCTCCAGATTTGTTCTTCTGCAGGAAGCCAGCGATGGGGCTCTTCTCACCCAGAGGATGAAGCAGCTCCAGCTTGGTGTTGCCCAGCTCCACAAATACAGTGTAGACGCCGTGTTCCGGCAGGGGCACCTTGTCGCTGACCGTGGCCCCCAGGACGTCTCGGTAGAGAGCCGTGGCCTTCTCCATGTCCGGCACGGCGATCGCAATGTGGTTCAGCCTCCCTAGCTTCCACAGCGAACTGGGGACTTCCTGGTGGACCGTGGCGGTGGTGGAGTGCGCTCTCAGCAGTGTGTGACGCGCACACCTGGAAAGACCTGAAACTGAACAGAAACATGTGATGATATGTATAACATGAGGTTTTTATAAGATGTCAGCATTTGTCACATAGTGAAATGCTTGGTTCTGTGCGAGAGTTACCCCGAGATTGTGCTTCATACCAGAAAAGTATGAAGAATAAAGACCAAACACTATACAAAACTAAAGATTTACAAAATGCAAAAATGCCAAGTGCAAATATGAGGTAGTGCAGGGAGGGGGGGGGGGTAGTCCTCTACCTACCAGGCAAGGAGTAAGTTGATCCTAGCCAAAGGTTAAGTTGAGCCACACATGGGATGTGAGCTCAACTGACTTTTTCCAAGTAAAGATCATTCTGGACATAAGATTATCTATTCCTTTATCAAATACAACTGAACAGCCCATTTTCATTAAGTTTACATTTAACAATTCACTGCATTTCTTAGTGCAAGACTATGGAATTAGCCAGCTGTTTTAATATGGCTAGCGAGCTTCTACTTGAACTTATATTTTTAGATCCTCTTCTCCTCCCCCCCATCACTGGCTCATTTGACACAGTCACCATTTTGAAGAAATTGCCCAAATGCAGCAATTCAAAGCCAAGTAGCTAACCGTTTCACATGTTCCTATACCTTGTGGTAGTTTATGACCATGTATGCTATACATTTCAAACCCTGCTGAATTTGCAGCGACAGTCCTGAGAAATAGGATGGGTTCTTCTTCCTACATTTGTGGTGAAATTACAATTATTTGACCCAAGTTCAACCACACATTTAGGAAGCACCCATCATTTTACTCAAGTTTCTTTATTAGTTGTCATACAGAATTATATAAAATGCTTCCGTTTTGCGCCAGATTGTGCTAGATAGATAAGTATAAAACTACTCTGGACTCAAATTGCAATTTGTAATTTTGAGGGTGAGTCAACTTACTAGACTCTCTCCAATTATGACTTGCTTAAATTAAATATTAAATATTTTGCTACATCCAAGCCTCATTGCATTTGCACAGAAGGATCTCTACCGAATTGAGTCGTGCGCCATCATGTGGGCAAACTCTAAAGTGTTCCCAGAACGTCACATAAGGAATAGACTCCCGTTTGTACCCCGTTGGTTTGTACCTAGACTAATGATATTGGCCATGTGGCAAGAGGGTTAATAAGTGTAAACGGACAAAAACACCCGGCGCTTATCGTCAAGCATTGCACTTCAAAGGTTAGAAAAAAGCAGAGTGCAAGAACACGAGAAATGTAACGTTAGATAAACTATGCTTTTCTCGCAGACAAACGTTAGTTTCGGCTAAGTGACATCATGTTACAACAACCAGAGAGAAATCACTCAGACCATACATTGTAGTTCATGGCCCATAACACCAAATATTGTCCATTTAGAAACGTAGTTATTATGACAAGAAGATCATTGACACACACTCACCTGCAACCTTTAACACGCTGGACGCCATATTGGATGATGTTGTTGTAACTCGGAACCTCTTGCGATATATATAGTGTTTCGGGGGAGCCTATTAACCAGTGACACACAGGTTGAATTTTATTTAATTTATTTTGTTTTGTTTGTGTTTAGGTTTTATTTTTATTATGTTTGTATAGGGTGGTGATGTTAGGGTTGGGTATTTTGTTTTGTTTATTCTGGGTTTATTGGTTTTTCTTTATTGTTTTCTTTTCTTTACCTGGTTCTTGCCTTATTCTCGAAGTCAACTTCCTGTCTGTATACCAAACCAAGCCGCATTTCTCGGAGACGCTCTCTGATTGGCACTGACTGACGCTCTCTGATTGGCCACTGACGCGTTTGCCCCATCCGTGACGAGCTGTGTCTTTGCCCATTTCCACGTCAAACAGCCTGCAAACTACCTGGCGTTCTATCGCCATGCTCTAAGACAAACTCTAACCTTAACCAACTTCGAAGAGTGCCTAAGCTTAACCAGTGTAGAAACAGGCGTCGGCCAATCAGAGAGCGTCTCCGAGAAATGCGGCTTGGTTTGGTATTCACGCGTCTAAGTGCATGTCTGATTGATTGATTGATTGATTGATTGATTGATTGATTGATTGATTGAAAACTGTATTAACAGATTGCAGAATGGGTACAATACAGTACAGCTCAATACACACAATTGTTAAGGGGATGCAGACCAGAGAAAGACTTTCGTCTTGTTTACATCAGGGTCCCCCATTTTCAATTCATCAGGACAATTATGACATACATGACATACAGATATAGACAGTACTGCTACATCTATACATTTATGACATACCAGATTAGCAAATACAGTACTGTTTGTGATACAAAAAGAGTTGACAACCATCTATGGTTTGGGGGGGAAACATGCACTTTTAGAATCACCAGAAAGGCTTTCGAAATAGTGAAATGCCATGTTGGCCTCAATATTTTCAAAACAAATTATATGAAAAGGTTATGAAATGAACAAGAATGTGATAAAATATGTAATAAAAACGGAGCTCAACGCATACATTTTGATCAGTAGAAATCCGTTTGTTTCCCCAAATACCAAGATGGCGGCGGTCTCGGACTGCAATTCGAAACTGGCCCCTACAAATGTCCTAACCCAGTTGTACAGTAAAGACCAAGTATGGCTTTGTCAGTATTCCAATGTACAGTGTACAGTGTGTGTGTCCCCCTACCCAACCCCCCCCTGTCGTATTCGATTAAATAGAATAATCTTCAGGACGAGGAGATAGCGTTTATATGTTTATTCAAAGGTAAGCATCGTTCAGCATGAGTGTAACTCCATTCACGGCTGGCAGCCAACTGCCTGTGAGGACCCCTGGTCAGGTATACATAAGCAAGGTGCGCCTGGCGCACCTGTCGTAAATGATATATTCACAGCATGAATAATATAGTAAAGATATATTCAAAGCATGAATATTACATCCTCCTTCTTTTAGAGAAAGCTTAATAAGCTATGAACAAAATTGAAATTAGGAATGGTTGTGCAATACTCTGTAAGAGTTTCTTTGTAAACAATAACAAGTGCGTTACCTGTGTCAGGACCAGGCAATGTAAACAGGTAGGATTAATATGTTAAACATAAAGATTCATGTATCAAGGTATTATAGTTCGTATTGTGTGCCCTCTTATTCTGGATAGTCTGCTTTAATATTTGAATACTTCAGCTGTGAATAAGGTATGTATTCATGGCTTATTTGGTTGTGTCTCAACACTCTTACCATATGCAGTTCTTATTTGTAGAAGTAGCTTGCTAACAAAATGGGAATATATCGACAATTAAGCAAGGTAAGTAGGTCATAGATTCAACACATATAGTAAGTCATCATTTCAGCATACATTAATATTTGTTACATTTCACCACCCCCTTTTTTTTTTTTTTTTCTTTTCAATGGGGCAAATGGTGTTATAATAGGGCAGCGATCCGCCTGCACCCTGTACATTTATAGGTCTAAAATGTCCCGAGGCTTCACTGCTCGGCCGGATCTGGTGTAGTATGAAGCTGAGTTCTCTTCTGAGTCCTCTGGCAGTTCAGGGTCGTTGGTCTCCGGCGGTTGATCGACGCTCTCTGGACTCGGCATACCGTCGCTGTCCTGGAAGTGTTCCTCTTTCGTGTCCCTCAGGTGCCTGCGGTTGCGGCGGTATTCGCGTCCATCTTGGGTGCGAACGTGGTATGACCGCGCAGTGTCAGCTGGTTGTATGACTACTGCTGGCCTCCAGCGTCCAAGTTCTTGTAGTCTGACAGATTCACCACAATGTAGTGGGGGCAGCGGTCTAGCTGACCTGTCATAGTATTTCTTCTGGTGCTGTTGTTTTTGCACTCGCTTGTCATGTCCATCTTTTTGGCTTACTATCCCTGGCCGCAGCTGTTGGTTGGTGCTCGGGAGGGTTGAACGTAGCCTGCGGCTCATCAACAGTTGTGCCGGCGATTTGAAGTTGTCAACTGGGGTATTACGATACTCCAGGAGGCTTAGGTACGGGTCTCTTCCGTCTGCCTTAGCCTTGTCCATGAGTGATTTTGCCGTCTTCACGGTTCTCTCCGCTAGTCCGTTGCTTTGCGGATAGTGTGGGCTTGACGTGACGTGTGTGAACTCCCACGACTTGGCGAATGCCTCGAACTCTTTAGACTTGTATTGTGGTCCGTTGTCCGAGACTATGGTCTCTGGGACGCCATGCCTGGCACAGGCTGCCTTTAGCTTGTGGATAACAGCTGCCGATGTGGTGCTGTGAAGTCTGTCTAGTTCGAAGAATCTGCTGTAGTAGTCGACGGTCACAACATAGTCCTGGTTGTTCCAGTTAAAGAGATCTGTCCCTACAACCTGCCAGGGGCGGTCTGGGATACGATGAGGCATCATGGGCTCCTTGGTGTTTGATGGGCGGCGCTCTTGGCATATTGAGCACTTCTCCACGACTTGCTCTATATGTCTACCCATTCCAGGCCAGAACATGATGTCTCGTGCTCTCAGTTTGCATTTTTCCATTCCCATGTGGCCTGCATGGATCTTGATCAGCATATCTCCTCTGAGGCTGGTAGGGATGACTATTTTCTCCCCCTTGAAAATTATTCCATTCGTCTTGGATAGTTCATCTCTGTGATTCCAGTATTCGGTAATGTTCTGGGGGCATTGTTTTCTTTCCTCAGGCCATCCCTCCAGGATAGCCTGGCTGAGCAGCTTTAGCTGTGTGTCATTGTCTGTCGTTTCTCTGATCTCCTGTAGCCTGTCGTCGTGTACAGGTAAGCTGTTGTACACCATGTGTACCTGAAGGTCCATCCCTTCACTGAGACCGTCGTCGTGAGAGGTGAGTGATTTCCTGGACAGCGTGTCGGCTACTGGGATGTCTTTCCCAGGGCGGTGCACGATCGTGAAGTTATACTTGTGTAGTTGCAGTATCATCCTCTGTAACCGCGGTGGGGCTGCGGCGATCGGCTTCTTCATGATCGACTCCAGGGGCTTGTGGTCAGATTGCACCATAACATGGCGACCGTAGGCATATTGGTGGAAACTTTTGAATCCATAAAGGACTGCGTACATCTCCTTTTCGATTTGTGCGTAGTTGACCTCGCTGTCCGTGAGTGATCTGGATGCGTAGCTAATGGGCCTTCCTTCCTGCATCAGCACAGCACCCAGACCATACTTTGATGCGTCCACTTGTAAGCTGAGCTCCTTATCTGGGTCAAAGTAGATGAGGACTGGCCCAGGTTCACTGGTAAGTATGTCTTTCATCTTTTGGAATGCAGCGTCGTGCTGCGCGTCCCACAGGAATTCATTCGATTGTTTAAGCAGCTGTCTCATGGGTGCGTTGATCTCGGAGAGGCTCGGGGCGAATTTCGCCAGATAGTTGACCATACCTAGCACGGTTTCCAGTTCTGCACGGCTCTTTGGCGCCTCCATCTCCTTGATGGCAGCTATCTTGCCTGGGTCAGGCTTCATGCCGTCAGCTGAAAGGATGTGCCCGAAGTAGCTCACTTCGGTGGCTCCGATGGTGCACTTGTCTGCGTTGAGCCGAACGCCTCTCTCCCGTGATCTCACCATCATTGCATGTAGGTTCTTATCGTGTTCCTCTCTGGTCGCGCCATATACAAGGATGTCGTCTACTATAGCTGCTACTCCGTTCAGTCCCTCGTATGTCTCGTCGATTTTTCGTTGGAACTCGTCTTGGGCAGAAGCGAGCCCAAATGGTAATCGTAGGAATCTGTACCGTCCAAACGGTGTGTTGAACGTCGTCAGCTTCGATGATTCTGTGGAGAGCTTGATGGACCAGTATCCCGACCTTGCATCCAGTACGCTGAAATAGCGTGCGCCTGTTAGTCTGGGTGTGATGTCCTCTAGTGTCGGCAGAGGGTAGTGCGGGCGCTTGATAGCCTTGTTTAGCTCCTTAGGATCCAAACAAGCAACTCAAATTGGTCTTAAAATGTTTTTTTTATCTCTTTTATCATAACTTGGCTTTTATTTCTTTTATCATGAGTTGCTTTTAAGGGTTTGCGGATTTTCTTTTAACATTAGTTAACTGTATGAGTTGTCAGGTTAGGTGTTTTTATAATTTTTTTTTTTTTTTTTTAGAATGCGTCCTGTCAGTGTACATGTCCATTTGTGTTTCTGTGCCTTTTTATGTTCCATGTATGGACCACAATGGAAACAAGCCTTGGCTTTATTGTGTTTTATCCATTTTTGACCTGCGTTATTGACACTGTTATTGTCTTGTCTTTTAAAATGTTTTTTTTGTCATACGATTTGTGTCAAAATAAAGTATTCAATTCAAACATAGTCTGAGCTTGCCTGTGCGTGGCTTCTCAACAATGACCAGTGCACTGACCCACTCCGTTGGTTCGATGATTCTAGCGATGATCTGTGTGTCTTCCATACTCTGTAGCTCCTTCTTTAGTCGGCCACGCAGGGCGATCGGTGTCCTTCTCAGTGGGCAGACTACTGGCTTGGCGTCTGGGTCTATATGGATGTGACACTCTTCTGGGAATAGTCCTATCCCTTTAAACACGTTGTGGTATTCTTCCATGATGGACTGTTTATCTGTGTGTGCATTCACTGACAATACTAGTTTAATGAGGTCCATATTCAGGCATGCCTGTAAGCCTAGAACTGGGGGTGCCTGAGTGTCTACTATGTAAAAGTCTAACAACATGCCACGCTCTTTGTATTTACACTTTAACGTGCATGTGCCCTTTACCACTAGCTTCTCTCCACCATATCCTGTCAGTCTGCGTGAGGTAGGCTGTATTTTGCGTTTATCTTGTAAACTGTGATACTCTCTCAAAGGAATTACATTTACTTGTGCACCTGTGTCTAACTTAAATTTAAGCTCTGTGCCCTGGTTTCCTACTTGTATGTCTGCGAACGCTTGTTCTGTTGCATCAAACCGTCTGTCTGTCACGGTGTCTACATACAGTTCGTCTGACTCTTCTCCTGACTCAGAGCGCATGCTAATCTCGTGTACTGACTTTTTCTGGAAGCTACCGGCCCTGCAGACTTTGGCAAAGTGGTTCCATTTTCCACACTTCGTGCACTGTTTTCCCCTAGCTACACAGTTATCCCCTTCCTTGTGAGCTCTACCCCCACAGTATCCACAGTTCTTACGTGTGTCTGTGTCGCTCGCTCTGTTCGCTCTCTCTGTCCACTCTGCTCTGGGGCGATATCTCTGAGCGCTATGCTTCTGTTCATGTCTGTGCACCTCGTGCACGAGCTGCTCCTGCGCGCTGCACGTGGCGCCAGTAAAGCTCTTTATCTGTGATTGTGCTAGCTCGTGGGCTCTAGCTATATCTATCGCGTTGTCTAACGACAAGTCTGATCCTACGTTTAATAGTTTCTCTCTTACTTTTGCTGAGTGTATGCCAAACACTATGCGGTCTCTAACCATCTCATCATTGTTCACATATGCACAGTCTTTCACCAGTAGTTTCAATGCAGTGACAAATTGTTCGAATGACGGTTGCTGGGTTTTCTCATGGAATTTGTACCTGGCGAAGATTGTGTTCCTCCTTGGAAGTACGTATGCTTCGAAATTGTCATAGTAGCTCTTCAGTACCTTTGCTTCATCTGCACTGAGAGTCCATGTGTTGTGAATGTCTCTCCCTCTTTCTCCGCTCCACAATAGCAGGTAGCTACATTTCTCGTCCTCTCCTTTCTTCTTGAGTGGGCCCGAAAACATCAACTCTGCGTGCTGCCTGAACTTCTTCCATTCTCCCGGTAAGTCCAGAGAATCCCAATTCATCCGTGGCGACGGGACTCCGTTGATATCCATGTTCATCCTGCTTCTGACACCATGTCGTATTCGATTAAATAGAATAATCTTCAGGACGAGGAGATAGCGTTTATATGTTTATTCAAAGGTAAGCATCGTTCAGCATGAGTGTAACTCCATTCACGGCTGGCAGCCAACTGCCTGTGAGGACCCCTGGTCAGGTATACATAAGCAAGGTGCGCCTGGCGCGCCTGTCGTAAATGATATATTCACAGCATGAATAATATAGTAAAGATATATTCAAAGCATGAATATTACACCCCCCACCTCCAATGTACAGCCCCACCCACTTTATATGTCAAATGTATATACACTCTTTTTCTGGACACTTTTTGTATCACAAACAGTGCTGTATTTGCAAATCTGGTATGTCATAAATGTATAGATGTAGCAGTAGCCTACTTGTTACAAAGGGTCAGATTAAACCGAATATATATATTTATTACTTGAGATATATTGTATAATATTTGTATATCGTCTGATATCCCTTGTATATTCGTTGTACATATACACGGAATATCCCTTTACCTAGGTACAGGCCAGACCATAATATTCGTTCTCCTATTGGACAGCGACCCCTAGGCGCCAACGACCATACCCCCAATGTCGAGTTCAAAGCTACCGCTAAGATATGTCTCAACATGCCCAGGTTTGCGCAGTAATACGAGACAGAACTGAGGTTGGCACTAGATTATTCACCCTACGTATAAATACGTCGCAGGTGGATACAGAAGCACTTAGCCTAAAAGTGACTTAGACCAAAACGTTGAAGCCTTCACCACGATACAACGTGCCGTGAAGTGGGCCCTTTTTGCCCCTAAATAGAGCCTTGAGAACCGCGTGCGAATTGATAGCTAAAGTGTCAGAGTTTAACGCTGTATCGTCGAGTTCGACTTATTCTATTGTAAAGTAATAGTCTATTATGTATAGTGTATCGTGCGGCTACCGTTCTACAGTGACCAGCATTACCACCGGTTTGTCGTACCGAGCTAGTGCACTTATCCAGGCTGGGTGGCCTAACCTCGTGCCGCCATCCGAGGAGTCCTAGACGAGAACCGTGTGGATATGTACACCGGAGAACCTACACCGACGAATGCATAGCCTTTTCCGGCTGGATTATATTGCTTTGGTACTGTGGCTGCTGGAGCAGAGAACCGTCTACCCCACTGCTGTGTGGGATCTACCCTGTGAGGAGCACCGTCGAGCCCGCCTCTAGGACCCACAGAGGCTGGCTAGCTTTCATCCATGCTGCCATGCATACCGGAGTATAGCTGTTGCTTTGTCTACGGACCAAAGGATTATTGCACCGTCTCCTGTATCTGGAGTCTCTTTATTCCTCGTTGATCCAGACTTTTGCTCCCGACAATTCCTCTCCCCTGCTGGCTTACAACCGGAGGGAACCCCCTTAGTATCTCCAGCTGACTACGAGTGTGCCTTATATAATTCTTATGCTACAGGTGGTATTAATTATACCCATCTTAATATGCTCATGGACTTACGCTCTTGACCTACTTAAGTGTTCTTCGCCATATAATTCATTATTCTCAATATTGTAACCTACTATTGCTGCTCTGCTAATAAATACTTCTAAATATGACTTTCTTTGTTAAGCCGTATTATTGTGTGGGTGTTCACCATATATACCGTGTACTGTATGGCCAGTAATTAAAGTACATAACTAAGTAGTGGTTTAATGATACCATACTCTCAATACAGTCAGGGAATTGTACCCCTCAGTTACACTACTGTCTATCTGTATGTCGTGTGTGTCATTATGATGAATTGAAAATGGGGGACCCTGATGTAAACAAGACGAAAGTCTTTCTCTGGTCTGCATCCCCTTAACAATTGTATGTATTGAGCTGTACTGTACTGTACCCATTCTGCAATCTTTTCAATCAATCAATCAATCGTGACGTCAGAGTGTCTTCGAGACACTGCAGTTGCTGGGGTGTATACACTAGGTGGCGGTATTCGCCTTTCTGTTGTTGCGACCCGCCATTAACTCCAGAGAAGAAGAAGAAGTCCTCCCCAGTCCCATGTGAGGAGAGTAAAAGAAAGATGGCGGCTACCGGAGGGGTGTCGGTGATACTGGAGGACTGTTTAGATAAATTAAACATTAACACCGCGCAACCGGAGCACTTTCTAAGGTAAGTTCGTGTGTGTTTTCAACACAGTTGAAAAAAGGTGTTGTTAGCGACACTGCTTCATTTTGGCTAGGCTAACATACAGTGTAGCTGGCTTGCTAACAGGCTTGCTAACAGGCTATACCAGCACTGAGCAGCTGGCCTGGTCCACATGTGCATTGCACGGTTTGATTGATTGATTGAAAACTTTTAACAGATTGCAGAATGGGTACAGTACAGTACAGCTCAATAATACACACAATTGTTAAGGGGATGCAGACCAGAGAAAGACTTTCGTCTTGTTTACATCAGGGTCCCCCATTTTCAATTCATCATAACATGTATGACACACGACATACAGATAGACAGTACTGCTACATCTATACATTTATGACATACCATATCTACAAATACAGTACTGTTTGTGATACAAAGATAGTCTAAAAAAAGAGAGTATATACATTGCATTGCACGGTGTATCCTTTGCCAGGTATTACAAAATACAGTAGTATAGGTTGTGCAGTTGTGGCTAGGAGGATATTGACGTTTGAACTGAACACTTCAGGTGTCTGGTTGGGTTCCCAGACTGAATAATGTTACATGTCTTTCAGTATTGGATGATTCCATTCAAAGTACAAAGAACGAAAATAAGTTTGGCATCCAACCAGAGTGCAAAGGTAACAGTAAAGTGCAATATACAATGTACAGGTGGTTAAACTGGGTACAAAATATACAAGTTAGTACTATTGACGTATTGAGTGTAGTGCTAATCATTGTGTATTATTTACAGAGTTGTATTGTATAAATACGAGACAGTATGACTACTCCTACTAACTAGACAGTTCAGAGTTTATGTGGGGGGGGGGGGGGGGGTTAAAGTGGCACAGAGTTCAGAGAGATTACAGACGAGGGAAAGACGAGGGTGGCTGGTTGGCGCAGCGGACATTGCGCTCGTCACCAACACAAGAGACACCGGGTTCGAATCCGGCTGTCGGCGTTGCCTCCGGCTTGGGCCGGCCGTCATCTGGACGTTGTGGACAGCGACTCCTACAGGTCGGTTGGGGGGCGCCTGCACAGCAGAGACGGGAAGTGGCGGGGGCAGCGTGAGCCTCCCACACGTTACACCTCGCCAAATGAGAGTCCGCGCTGGCAGGTGAAAAGATGTGACAGGCTGCCTCCTCGTGTACCGGAGGGGACACGTGATGCAAGGCTTCTATCCTCACTACAACCGGCCAGTGGGGGGCATACTTACGTTCAAGACAGGGGAGGGGAGAATTGGCAGAGCGAAATTGGGATGGGAGAAAAAAAGAGGAGGAAAAAGTGGATTAAAAAAAAATATGAGGTAAAGAAGCTGTTCCTGAGTCTGCTTGACCTGGAGTGGAGGTTCCTGTAGCGTCTCCCGGAGGGTGGAGGGCACACAGTCCCTGACAGGGATGAGAGGTGTCCTTGACAATGCTGCGTGCCTTCCTCAGACACCGTTTGTTGTGGACAAAACTGACTCCCTTTTTTCAACTGCAAAGTAAAACTTTGTCAACATGTTTTATCTAATAAAATGAAGTTCAGTCTGTTCATCTCACTTCAATCATTTTTATTGCAGAACGTGGTATTTTCTCAAGCAGACGGATGTCAACACTGTAATCTGTGTTGCATGTACCTGACAAACTGAACTGTTTGTATTACAGTCATATTCCAACTTAACTGAATGCACATGTGTGTCTGTGTGTGTGGACTACTGTACTATTACAGGTATTGAAATGATGAAACAATGCAACTTCCTTATACAAAAAAAAGATAAAAAAAAAAAAAAAAAATATTACAACAGCCTTCTTGACCAGTGCTGAGGTGTTGAGGTCCTCGGCGAGTTTAACAATGTTGACATTATCTTTTGTATTTTCAGTCTCCAAGATGCAGCGGCGGCAGACTTCACCTCCCTCACGAAGGCCCTGTACGACCTCCACAAGTCCCAGGAGCCCGCCGGGTGCAGCGGCAGCCCCCTGGAGCAGCTGGTGGTGGAGAACTTCGACGACGAGCAGATCTGGCAGGAGCTGGAGCTGCAGAACACGGCCGTGTTGAAGAACTTTGAGACCGTCGTCGGCGAAGCCGTCTTGGACGACTCGATACGCCTCCCGGAGGAAGAGGAGGGAAACGTCGACGACGGAGAGGATGGTGTTCGGCAGGAGATGGGGGGTGAGGAAGAAGAGGGACCATCCAGGAAGTCTAAAACATTGCCCGGGGGGGCAGAGGATGCCGGAGGCGAGGACTCTGATCTAGATTTTGACGTGGACGCTTTGGAAAAACAAGCGAAGAAAAAGCGACCCTTGGCAGCGGCGGCGGCGGGGGGGAAAGACTCCAAGAAACCCGGGGGCCGTGCGTCTCGGGTCGACGACAGGTTCTTCAAGCTGTCGGAGATGGAATCCTTTCTCGACGACATGGACAAGCGGGAAGGGAAGGACAAGGAGCCAAAGGATGATGTAGACTACTTTCAGGACTTGCCCTCTGGTGACGACGATGATGATGAGGAGGAGTTTGACATAGGAGACATTTCCTCTAAAAAAACAAAGAAAGGAAGCACTGTACGTATTGTCACCCGAATCACCGTTTAGTCTGATCCCGCCCACATAGCATATACTTCACTCATCACCGTTTAGTCTGATCCATAGCCTTCACTCATCACTGTTTAGTCTGATGATCAATAGCCTTCACTCATCACTGTTTAGTCTGATCAATAGCCTTCACTCATCACTGTTTAGTCTGATCAATAGCCTTCACTCATCACTGTTTAGTCTGATCAATAGCCTTCACTCATCACAGCATAGTCTGATCAATAGCCTTCACTCATCGCTGTTTAGTCTGATCAATAGCCCTCACTTATCACTGTTTAGTCTGATCAATAGCCTTCACTCATCACAGCATAGTCTGATCAATAGCCTTCACTCATCACCATTTAGTCTGATCAATAGCCTTCACTCATCACTGTTTAGTCTGATCAATAGCCTTCACTCATCACTGTTTAGTCTGATCAATAGCCTTCACTCATCACTGTTTAGTCTGATCAATAGCCTTCACTCATCACAGGCTACAGCATAGTCTGATCAATAGCCTTCACTCATCACTGTTTAGTCTGATCAATAGCCCTCACTCATCACTGTTTAGTCTGATCAATAGCCTTCACTCATCACAGCATAGTCTGATCAATAGCCTTCACTCATCGCTGTTTAGTCTGATCAATAGCCCTCACTTATCACTGTTTAGTCTGATCAATAGCCTTCACTCATCACTGTTTAGTCTGATCAATAGCCTTCACTCATCACTGTTTAGTCTGATCCAACACACATAGCATAATTCTGCACATTGATGCCGATTTGATTGTAGCATCAGCAACACGATAAACAAAGATATGTCTGTGCTATAAAGTTGGTGGAAGAAGGGGATGATCTAGATTTTCAAGAAGCCTGTCTGATTTCAGTACACCCACAAAGCACTTGCTCCAGTGTTTTGTGTTTATTTTTTCTATTTTTTTCTATATATATATATATTGGATAATGGATATTATTATATATTATATTGTATTTGGCATGGCATGATAGTAAGTAACACATTTTCTGCTTCCAATATCTCAAATAAGTATATATATGCCCATTGCCCAATATGGTGTAATTCATAGGTCCTTGCAAATGTGTTTACATCTCTGGGTATACTTTTTGTTTTTGTTACTGTACAGTACACATCAAATGGGTCAGGAGATAATTATTTATTTTTTTAATTATGTTTTTGGTAGATTTTTTTTTTATTGGTTTTTCCTACCGGGCAGTCCGGTAGAGAGAGAGAGAGAGAGGAATAATGGGAGACAGAGCAGAGGGGGAAGACATTCGGCAAAGAACGCCGGGTCCGGGAATCGAACCCGGGTCGGCCGTGCCGCGACGCAGTGCGTTACGTGGTTCGCCACTCGGGCGCCCCCCCCCTGGGTCAGGAGATCATTTCAAGTGCTTTTCTAGTGAATTTATTTGGAATCTGGTCTGTGTCGACTGGCATATATTTCTGTGGAATAAGCAGCACTGGTTAATGTCTGTCGTCCACACAGCCCTCACTCCACTGGACTGGCAGCGAGGACCGTGTTACATTACCTACTTATTCCATGTTCCAATGACACAATCCTCGTTTCCAAACCATCAAATATCTTAAAAGAGACCCCCAGTTGTGCCAAATCATCGATTGATTGACTTTATTTGACGTAATAAAATACAATACACAGGTGCATACAGTATAAAAATATATCAGGACAGTGCAAGAAAGTCCTTAGACTTTTTCCCATTGCGGTCCCAGGATGAGGCAGGCAGAGCAAAAAGAGGGATGGTCTTCTTAAAAATGTCTGCTATCCCTTTACAATCAGTGTGATTTGATCATACATATGAGTGATATATTATATATAATAGGACAGACAATTAACACCATTTATTATAGTTATTGCAACAGTTTTAACAATAACATATTATGTATGTTATGTAACAATAACATGGTATTGTTAAAACAACAGCAAAAACTATATATAAACAATGGTCGGTCCTGTTCCGTGTTGTCTTACAGGTGAAGAGCTCCAGGAATCTGAAGTACAAGGACTTCTTTGATGCTGTGGACGGTGAACCTGCAAAAGCGGATGACCAATCAGAGGAGGAGGATGACGGTCCGAATGGGCTGCAGGAGGAAGAGGACATTGGTGATGATGAGGAGGGTGATGATGATGAAGATGTCAATGGGTAAGTCCTTAAAAGCGGAACTACGCCCACTTTCACAATTGTATGTTATTCCTCTGGTCTACGACGGTACAAAAACATTGGGGAAAATGAACAACTTGGAAAACATCCAAAAACTAAACCTCAAACATGTGATGTTGTCATCATCAAGTATAAAGTCTGAAGCTGCTCCATAGACAATGAATTGGGAAATATGTCATAGGTGACACTGAGAGACACCCAGGGGAATGTTCAGAGTTCATAGGTACATTTTATGTTTCAGAACTGAGACCACTACTGTGGGTCAGTGGGTCCGCAAAATCAGTCTCCCATTCATTCATTGATTTGATTTGATTAGACTTTTTTTTTTTTTTTTTTTTTTTTTTTTAAATAAATACAAGATTCCAGAAAAACGTCAAGGATGCTACACAAAAAAAAAGTCAACACTTATTTCCATTGTGGTCCTTGGTCTTGGACGAGCGATACAAAACATGACAATGGAGCAGTTCCAGACTTCATACTTGATGACATCACATGTTTCGGTCTTACTTCTCTGGAGAGAGAGAGACTCTCTCATGTTCTCGAGACGTTGAACTGTCTTAGGATGGAAATAACATATTGAAATGTTTCCTTTCAGTGGCGTTCCCCTTTGAAAAATTATTAAATAACTTGTTTCTTCTTTGAGGGGTTAGTTGTCATCAGATAATCTCATATAATTTACTGATGGAAATCTATTTAGCTTTTTAGTTACATTTTAGCTTTTGTTTAGTTAAAAAGTATTTTCTTATGTGGTGCTGTTGACAACAACACAGAGTAGGGCTGTTCGATATGACAAGATATATCATGGGACGATGGAACTATCGCTAGATATTTGTCTTATCGCTTCTATCAATATTGTCGCAGAACGAAACACAGAAGGAAATCAAGCGCACCCCATCTCACACGCACGCCGATACAAATATCTCGGCTTTTCAAATAAACGCACAGAGCATTACCTGCACCTGCATTGTGTTCTTATTGAATACAAATCAATCAATCTGCTTTTGAGGACCTGATATTCAGCCTTTAGTTATACCTTTATGTTTCTATTTACTCCACTCGAGCCGTGGTATTATTCGGTTGCGTCCAATTTGACTTTATCAAGTGGATTATTGCTCATTCATCATATCTACTCTGAAATCAAATCTCTGGAAATTGTTGATTTTGCGCAAGATAGGTGAAAGGCAAGCTGCAGTAGAAAAAGATATGTGGTTGTTTTGTACAGACTAATGTTTTATTGAATTTACAGAAAACGCACTATCGTGATATATATCCTTATTGTGACATGACATTTCCCATATCGTGATAGAAGATTTTGTCCATATCACACAGCCCTAACACAGAGGGTCATTGGCTTCTGATCTTATTGTGTCAAGTGAGGTCAAGGGTCGAGCATTGTTTTGATTGTTTGTGTCTTTGATCTCTTCTTTGTGGAACATGAACAAAAGGTAAAGAAAAAGGATCTGAACATGTATTTTTAATGTTCCAGGGACTTTGATGAAGACGAGGAGTGCAGACTGGCCAAGGAGGCTCTGAAGAGTGTGACCTTTGACCTCCCTGGAGAAGAGGACAGCGAGGGAGAAGACGTGGAGGCTATTTTGGGAGGAAAGGCCGCAAGCTCCGAAAAGTCTGAATCCAAGTCATCCTTTGAGAAACGTCAAGAAAAGGTATCCCGGTTCTTAACAATGTTCTCATTTGATGTTCCCATTTATTAAGTATGAGTCTGGACATAATGTTATCAAATGGCTGCAAGTTTCCTCCACTGACGTACGGCTTTATGTACTTGGGCGTATTTACCATTTATCATCTCGGGAGCTCGGTTGGAGCATTCCATTATCCATTGTGATTAACTACATTACAAACGTCGAAGAAAGACTGGCCCAGGAAGTCCGTAAATATAGCCATGTGTACAACATGACGGTCTAGCGGCCACGAGCAAAATATCTCCAGTACGTTTGAGAGTTATTTTTATGCCTATCTATTTGCAGACTGTAAAGTTGGGATGTGGGATTTACATTCCTAGCTATAGACAGTAGAGGTTACATACCTTCAACATCCACACTAGTCTAGACAACTGATCCACTAGTCTAGACGACTGATCCACTAGTCTAGACGACTGATCCACTAGTCTAGACGACTGATCCACTAGTCTAGACGACTGATCCACTAGTCTAGACAACTGATGCACTAGACAACTGATCCACTAGTCTAGACAACTGATGCACTAGTCTAGACAACTGATGCACTAGACGACTGATCCACTAGTCTAGACAACTGATGCACTAGTCTAGACAACTGATGCACTAGTCTAGACGACTGATCCACTAGTCTAGACGACTGATCCACTAGTCTAGACGACTGATCCACTAGTCTAGACGACTGATCCACTAGTCTAGACGACTGATCCACTAGTCTAGACGACTGATGCACTAGACTACTGATCCACTAGTCTAGACAACTGATGCACTAGATGACTGATCCACTGGTCTAGACGACTGATCCACTAGTCTAGACGACTGATCCACTAGTCTAGACGACTGATGCACTAGACGACTGATCCACTAGTCTAGACAACTGATGCACTAGACGACTGATCCACTAGTCTAGACGACTGATCCACTAGTCTAGACGACTGATCCACTAGTCTAGACGACTGATCCACTAGTCTAGACGACTGATCCACTAGTCTAGACGACTGATCCACTAGTCTAGACGACTGATCCACTAGTCTAGACGACTGATCCCATAGTCTAGACGACTGATCCACTAGTCTAGACGACTGATCCACTAGTCTAGACGACTGATCCACTAGTCTAGACGACTGATCCACTAGTCTAGACGACTGATCCACTAGTCTAGACAACTGATCCACTAGTCTAGACAACTGATCCACTAGTCTAGACAACTGATGCACTAGACGACTGATCCACTAGTCTAGACGACTGATCCACTAGTCTAGACGACTGATGCACTAGTCTAGACGACTGATCCACTAGTCTAGACGACTGATCCACTAGTCTAGACAACTGATCCACTAGTCTAGACAACTGATGCACTAGACGACTGATCCACTAGTCTAGACGACTGATCCACTAGTCTAGACGACTGATCCACTAGTCTAGACGACTGATCCACTAGTCTAGACGACTGATCCACTAGTCTAGACAACTGATGCACTAGACGACTGATCCACTAGTCTAGACGACTGATCCACTAGTCTAGACAACTGATGCACTAGTCTAGACAACTGATGCACTAGTCTAGACAACTGATGCACTAGACGACTGATCCACTAGTCTAGACGACTGATCCACTAGTCTAGACGACTGATCCACTAGTCTAGACGACTGATCCACTAGTCTAGACGACTGATCCACTAGTCTAGACGACTGATCCACTAGTCTAGACGACTGATCCACTAGTCTAGACGACTGATCCACTAGTCTAGACAACTGATGCACTAGACGACTGATCCACTAGTCTAGACGACTGATCCACTAGTCTAGACGACTGATCCACTAGTCTAGACAACTGATGCACTAGACGACTGATCCACTAGTCTAGACGACTGATCCACTAGTCTAGACGACTGATCCACTAGTCTAGACGACTGATCCACTAGTCTAGACAACTGATGCACTAGACAACTGATCCACTAGTCTAGACAACTGATGCACTAGTCTAGACAACTGATGCACTAGACGACTGATCCACTAGTCTAGACAACTGATGCACTAGTCTAGACAACTGATGCACTAGTCTAGACGACTGATCCACTAGTCTAGACGACTGATCCACTAGTCTAGACGACTGATCCACTAGTCTAGACGACTGATCCACTAGTCTAGACGACTGATCCACTAGTCTAGACGACTGATGCACTAGACTACTGATCCACTAGTCTAGACAACTGATGCACTAGATGACTGATCCACTGGTCTAGACGACTGATCCACTAGTCTAGACGACTGATCCACTAGTCTAGACGACTGATGCACTAGACGACTGATCCACTAGTCTAGACAACTGATGCACTAGACGACTGATCCACTAGTCTAGACGACTGATCCACTAGTCTAGACGACTGATCCACTAGTCTAGACGACTGATCCACTAGTCTAGACGACTGATCCACTAGTCTAGACGACTGATCCACTAGTCTAGACGACTGATCCACTAGTCTAGACGACTGATCCACTAGTCTAGACGACTGATCCCATAGTATAGACGACTGATCCACTAGTCTAGACGACTGATCCACTAGTCTAGACAACTGATGCACTAGTCTAGACAACTGATGCACTAGTCTAGACAACTGATGCACTAGACGACTGATCCACTAGTCTAGACGACTGATCCACTAGTCTAGACGACTGATGCACTAGTCTAGACAACTGATGCACTAGTCTAGACAACTGATGCACTAGACGACTGATCCACTAGTCTAGACGACTGATCCACTAGTCTAGACAACTGATGCACTAGTCTAGACAACTGATGCACTAGTCTAGACAACTGATGCACTAGACGACTGATCCACTAGTCTAGACGACTGATCCACTAGTCTAGACGACTGATCCACTAGTCTAGACGACTGATCCACTAGTCTAGACGACTGATCCACTAGTCTAGACGACTGATCCACTAGTCTAGACGACTGATCCACTAGTCTAGACGACTGATCCACTAGTCTAGACAACTGATGCACTAGACGACTGATCCACTAGTCTAGACGACTGATCCACTAGTCTAGACGACTGATCCACTAGTCTAGACAACTGATGCACTAGACGACTGATCCACTAGTCTAGACGACTGATCCACTAGTCTAGACGACTGATCCACTAGTCTAGACAACTGATGCACTAGACAACTGATCCACTAGTCTAGACAACTGATGCACTAGTCTAGACAACTGATGCACTAGACGACTGATCCACTAGTCTAGACAACTGATGCACTAGTCTAGACAACTGATGCACTAGTCTAGACGACTGATCCACTAGTCTAGATGACTGATCCACTAGTCTAGACGACTGATCCACTAGTCTAGACGACTGATCCACTAGTCTAGACGACTGATGCACTAGACTACTGATCCACTAGTCTAGACAACTGATGCACTAGATGACTGATCCACTGGTCTAGACGACTGATCCACTAGTCTAGACGACTGATCCACTAGTCTAGACGACTGATGCACTAGACGACTGATCCACTAGTCTAGACAACTGATGCACTAGACGACTGATCCACTAGTCTAGACGACTGATCCACTAGTCTAGACGACTGATCCACTAGTCTAGACGACTGATCCACTAGTCTAGACGACTGATCCACTAGTCTAGACGACTGATCCACTAGTCTAGACGACTGATCCACTAGTCTAGACGACTGATCCCATAGTCTAGACGACTGATCCACTAGTCTAGACGACTGATCCACTAGTCTAGACGACTGATCCACTAGTCTAGACGACTGATCCACTAGTCTAGACAACTGATCCACTAGTCTAGACAACTGATCCACTAGTCTAGACAACTGATGCACTAGACGACTGATCCACTAGTCTAGACGACTGATCCACTAGTCTAGACGACTGATGCACTAGTCTAGACGACTGATCCACTAGTCTAGACGACTGATCCACTAGTCTAGACAACTGATCCACTAGTCTAGACAACTGATGCACTAGACGACTGATCCACTAGTCTAGACGACTGATCCACTAGTCTAGACGACTGATCCACTAGTCTAGACGACTGATCCACTAGTCTAGACGACTGATCCACTAGTCTAGACAACTGATGCACTAGACGACTGATCCACTAGTCTAGACGACTGATCCACTAGTCTAGACAACTGATGCACTAGTCTAGACAACTGATGCACTAGTCTAGACAACTGATGCACTAGACGACTGATCCACTAGTCTAGACGACTGATCCACTAGTCTAGACGACTGATCCACTAGTCTAGACGACTGATCCACTAGTCTAGACGACTGATCCACTAGTCTAGACGACTGATCCACTAGTCTAGACGACTGATCCACTAGTCTAGACGACTGATCCACTAGTCTAGACAACTGATGCACTAGACGACTGATCCACTAGTCTAGACGACTGATCCACTAGTCTAGACGACTGATCCACTAGTCTAGACAACTGATGCACTAGACGACTGATCCACTAGTCTAGACGACTGATCCACTAGTCTAGACGACTGATCCACTAGTCTAGATGACTGATCCACTAGTCTAGACAACTGATGCACTAGACGACTGATCCACTAGTCTAGACGACTGATCCACTAGTCTAGACGACTGATCCACTAGTCTAGACGACTGATCCACTAGTCTAGACAACTGATGCACTAGACCAGTGGTTCTCAACTGGTCTAGCCTCGGGACCCAACATTTTCCTTAGTCATTAAGTCGCGACCCAACATTTTGAACCACTATGATTTATGTAAAAAAATAATATTTGCAGTAATACGCAATCTTTCAAAACATGAAATAAACACAAAAAAGTGCAACAAAAGTGCAACTATTGCTAAAAACCCAATGAAATAAAAGAATAATAAATAATATATGCTTCTTAGCAGATTTCTTAGCTTAACATAACAGACCTAAATTTGGGGGAACTAATGGGATAACTGAGTTTGCAACAAAAGTGCAACTAGGGCTAAAACCCAATGAAATAAAATAATAATAAATAATATGCTTCTTAGCAGATTTCTTAGCTTAACATAACAGACCTAAGTTTGGGGGAACTAATGGGATAACTGGGGTTGCAACAAAAGTGCAACTAGGGCTAAAAACCCAATGAAATTAAATAATAATAATAAATAATTATGCTTCTTAGCAGACTTCTTAGCTTAACATAACAGACCTAAGTTTGGGGGAACTAATGGGATAACTGGGATTGCAATAAAAGTGCAACTAGGGCTAAAAACCCAATGAAATAAAATAATAATAAATAATATGCTTCTTAGCAGATTTCTTAGCTTAACATAACAGACCTACGTTTGGGGGAACTAATGGGATAACTGGGGTGTCGTATTCGATTTATATAGAATAATTTTCAGGACGAGGAGATTGCATTTAGATATTTATTCAAAGTAAAGTATCCGTTAAGCATGAGTGTAACTCCATCCACGGCTGGCAGCCAACTGACTGTCAGGACCCCTTGTCAGGTATACATAATAGGAAGGTGCGCCTGGCGCGCCTGTCGTAAATGATATATTCAAAGCATGAATAATATAGTAAATGATATATTCAAAGCATGAATATTACATGGGGTTGCAACAAAAGTGCAACTAAGGGCTAAAAACACAATGAAATTAAATAATAATAATAATAAATAATATATCCTTCTTAGCAGAATTCTTAGCTTAACATGCAGGGGACTAATGGGATAACTGGGGATGATGTTTGCTCCTGACAAGAGTCGCAAAGTCTGGGGTGATGGTAGACAAAGCAACTCTGAGGTCATGCTCAATGTCCAATCTGTTCCTCCGCTTTGTCTTCAGCTGGACCAGAGCTGAGAAGCCACTTTCACAAAGATGGGTAGTAAAAAATTTTTTTTTTAATTTTTTATTTTTTTACACGCACATCCGCGACCCACTCAAAATGGCCCCGCGACCCACTTTTGGGTCGCGACCCACCAGTTGAGAAACACTGCACTAGACGACTGATCCACTAGTCTAGACGACTGATCCACTAGTCTAGACAACTGATGCACTAGACGACTGATTCACTAGTCTAGACCAGTGGTTCCCAAAGTCGAGGTCGCGACCCAAAGGTGGGCCGCGAACAGCCACGGGTGGGCCGCGAGATGATTTATAAAAAAAAAAAAAAAAAAAATATTATTATTATTATTTTTTGTCAGGTCACTGAACTTAGAAGCAGGCCAGCACAGTGTTTATAGTTGTATTCTAAAATTCTATTCTATTGTATTCTAAAATGTGACTATATGGTTTTATATTAACTTAATAAATAAACAAAAACGAAAAATCTACTTATTTCAACGAACATTTCAAACTAAATAACAGATTATGCACATAAAACGCTGAAAACAACCGAAGCAACAATAGTATTTTAATGAGGCTATTATTATTATCATTATTATTTTGCAACAAGTTAGCCCTCTCATAAATAGCACATATAAATGAATAACTAACTTGAACTAACTTAATAGGATTGAAGTGATATGTGGCTTAAAAAATCGGTCACCTGGCAAAAAAAAGAAAAAAAAAAAAGCCTGACGATGTGCATTGGGCCGCGGCTCTCTGACGCCTTATTTTCTGGGTCCCGGCCTGAAAAGTTTGGGAACCCCTGTTCTAGACAACCGATTCACTAGTCTAGACAACCGATTCACTAGTCAAGACTGCTGTGCCTATGCTGGCGGAAACATTTCAACATGGACGTCTATGGTCCGTCTTCAGTGATGAGCGTTTCCGCTTCCGCCCTCAGATGTCGGTGAAGATCCAGGAGCTGGAGAGCGCGTCGCTGGCGGCGAAGCCATGGCAGCTGTCTGGAGAGGTGTCTGCCACGACCCGCCCGGAGAACAGCATGCTGGAGGTGAACGTGGAGTTCGACCAGGCCTCCAGGATGGGTGGGTTTCAAGCCTATCTCTCTTACTCCCCTCGTATGAAGTGTCAGCCATGTTGTTATGTTGAAGAGCATGTGTCATCAAACCATGTTTTTGAGGAAACGTTGCACAGGCTAATGCACTGGAATAAGGCCATAGTAAAGTGTTACGAAATATAGATGTGTATATATATACACGCATACAGATACACGTACACACATACACATACTGTTCACATACACACACATACAGATACACGTACACACATACACATACTGTTCACATAGACACACACACGTTATCAATACGATGTCCAGCTCATGAAAACCCAGACATCGTATTAGGTCTTGGTTTGTAGTATGATGAAAGAAAACCCCAAAACAACTAAAACATCAAAGTTTTTGATAGAAAACATCATTTGCAAATGATCTGTTGTGACATGTGACTGAAAACAATAGAACACGTTAAATGTATGACCGTAGTACTCTTGATAATGATTACACATTGCTTTATCGGCCTAATCACTTATGGTGAGCATTTCTTGCTTTGTGTCCGTTCATTGAAATGGGAAGTTGTGTATTTTGTTCTCTCTCAGCCCCTGCCGTCACGGAGGAAACCACAATGCAACTAGAGGACATCATCAAGCAGAGAATTAAAGACCAGGTCCGTATATACATGGGGCCCAACATCTCTCTTGTTTGTGTCTTCAGAACCTGATGCCTTTACAAATTGATCCAGAATGATTGGGGGCGTCTATGGATCAGTCTGTGTTCAAGCGTTAGTTATATGTAGTGTAGGAGCCATTTCATTTGATTTAATAGTTTTGACTAAATAGCGCCGCCACTGGTCGCCTCGTAAAATGGCACCATGGTGCTCCTATTAATTATGGCCCAGCTGTGTGTAGGGACACGCCAGACGAGAAACAGTTTTTCAACCGCTCGCTTGCTACACACACACACAGCGCAGATTGAATGAATGAAAGACTGAAAAGAAAGACTTTGCTTAGAATCATTATGAGTTTATTTGAAACCCTTTTGCTGCGCCTGTTTGTTTTGAAACCTTTTTAGTACAAGTCTGGAGCCTGTTTTGTTTCATTTGTTTGCCCCGTTATTATTTGAAACTTTACGCAACTCCTTCCATAAAACTCAACCGGTTCGAACCCATCGGATGCAACTATCAACAACATCAAACAGTGAGTAACAAGACAGCCCAAGTCAATGTGGTGTGAGCGCGTTGAAGACGTATCCTGGCTTAGATAGGCAAATTGAGCCTACATTCAAGTTGAAAAACTCTCTGAAGGGGAGCTCCAGTAGCTCACCACGTACCGCGAGTGCTATTTCAGCGCCGTGGACAACCGTGCTCGTCACGGATCTGGGGCTGAGCGCGTTCGAATCCCGGACGGCAGCCGTGCCTTTCCCAGAGTGTCTTTCCCCCCCATCTGAACCCTTTCAGCCTGCTTCTGTCGGTCGAACTTGACCAAGTATGAATGCGACGAAAAAGCGATAAACGCTAAAAAGAACCAGCTGACTGGTCAAAGTTTAAAAAAAAAAAAAACTCTCTGATACAGGGTTCGAAATTAACGGGGGCTCGGGGCAAAATGCCCTTGAAAATGGACAAAATGCCCCCAAATATAAGTTAAAGGGGGCAGAAAATGCCCCCGACAGTTTACTAATTATATATATAATTATATATATGATCTACAGTGCGAGCATTTCCCTTGTATTTGGCCCTAATAATATGTGTGTGTGCGCCACCCGGAAAAATCATTTACTCGAGACGAGTGACGATTACAAAACAGCTCCGCTGTTATAATAGTCCCACAAGGCGCATAAACGTCCAATCACAGTAGCGCCCGAAAACAAAGTCACGGTACCGGCTTAGGCAAGTTATACATTCAGAATCAGACAACGCAAAAAAATCAGCCAGCCATGAAGCCCATTCATTTTTATTTTGAGCAAAAGAGAGACGAGGAGAAAGAGAGGAATCCGGCTGACATGGCTTTTGAATTGATATTCGCACGTGTTTTTGCGGGTCCAGTCCCCACGGTATGTTGACAGAATTCGCAAAACACCTTATCGACTGAAGCATAAAAGTCATTAGGATACTGCTCTGCTCTGAATTTAGGGCTTAGTGGGGAATTTCTTCCGACGTTAACGTTAACGACGCACCGAAGCAGCTAGACCATTTCTCCGTGTTGTGTGTAACACGCAGCGGTCCCCGCCTTCTCCCTCCTTGCAACAAACGTTCCACCCAAAAACGGAATTTCTATTTCATAATGAATTAAATAATTGTATAAAGAATTTTCAATGTTCTGTCATCTAATAATATATTCCATTACCTTTCCTATCTGTATCAAAGTCAAAATGTTGGTATCATAACAACACTACAACATACAAAAGCAGCTTGACAACCGATATCCTTTGCGTTTGATTGATTGAAAACTTTATTAACAGATTGCAGAATGGGTACAATACAGTACAGCTCAATACACACAAGTTAAGGGGATGCAGACCAGAGAAAGACTTTCGTCTTGTTTACATCAGGGTCCCCCATTTTCAATTCATAGTGTGCACACGCACAGTATAATAATGCATGAGATAAATAGTTAATAAACTCTGTGTTACTTGAACAATTTTCACTGTGCTCCTAAATTTCTTTGTGTGCTCCTAAATTTTTATTTCGATTTTATTTATTAACATTTTATTTAGGAGCACATGTGCTCCTTGGGAAAAAGGTTAGCGTAGAGCCCTATATATGGAGACATTAACATTACATTATCAAACATAGGGACGAAGACTGTAAAAAAAAGTGTCAACAATGTTTTATAATCCTTATGTTAATTTTCATCATAAAAATTCAGTGCCCCCGAAATACAAAAAAAAGCCCCCGAAAATCAATTAAGGGGGGCAAAAAAAGCCCTTGAATTTTTTTTTTAATTTCTAACCCTGCTCTGATACGGACACAATTAATGGAATTTGATGGATCAAAATGATCTAATGGATGTGTCACGCTATTGAGAACAATGGAATGTGCAATACAATTGGATAAATGAACGCGAAAGATGCGCATTTAAAATGGTATCAAACTGATCTAATGGATGTGTCACGCTATTGAAAACAATGGACTGTGCAATATGATTGGATACATGAACGCGAAAGACGCGCATTTAAAATGGTATCAAACGGATCTACTGGATGTGTCACGCTATTGAAAACAATGGACTGTGCAAATATGATTGAATAAATGAACGCGAAAGATGCGCATTTCAAAATGGAATTGGAGGATCAAAGTATCTAATGGATGTGTGATGCTATTAAAGACAATACAATGTGCGATAACATATGGACGCCAAAGACGCGCATTTCAAAATAGAATTGGAGGATCAAAGTATCTAATGGATGTGTGATTCTATTAAAGATAATGCAATGTGCGATATCATGTGGATAAATGAACGCCAAAGACGCGCATTTAAAGTGGATTTGAAGGAATATGTCGTCATCAAATAAACCTGTGCACCGTTATAAATAGATAAATAGATGCTGCTTAACGATGTCTGGGCAAGATAAAGAGGAATTGGGCCATTCTGATGCAGCTGCTGTGATTGTGACTGAAGGTTCTGATGCAGCTGCTGTGATTGTGACTGAAGTTACCACCGTTCACACTTCTGATACAAATGTTAACTTGCCTGTGGTTGAAGGAAAGAGACAAGTGAAACCCACGCAACGGGCACTTGAGGCTAATTATACAAAACAATGTAATCGAAGAAAAGCTAAACTTGGACAACTCACAAGCAAAAGAAATGTGTTACAAGCACTTATGGTAGATTACAGAAATGTTGAATTGGTTAAACAAGAATACAATGAATTTAATTCTAAAACAAATGACTTCAAATCACTTCACAAAACAGTACAGCAGCTGTTATCAGAAGAGGAAGCGGCAGAAGAACAAGATCAGTGGTACATGCCGAAGTTCAAAATCATATGTGAATTTCATGATAAGGTTATAGAATGGATAAATAATGCCCCTGCAGCTATGGCACAAAAGCCACCAGAAGTGACACCAGCAGTGACACCAGCACAAAGTGTGAAATCATTTGGCAATAATTCAGTTGGCATGAAATCCACTTCAAGCACCGCAGCATTAAGACAGGTAGAGGCCGAAAGAGCCAATCTAGCCACACGTTCTGCTTATCTCAAACAAAGACAAGCATTTGAATTTCAGGAGGCACAGCTCAAAGCAAGAAAGGAAGCATTTGAATTGGAAGTGGAAATTGCAGCTGCTGATGCCAGGTTAAAAGTTCTGGATGTTACTAAACATGTAGACACCAGGCTTGATGTTAACCCCTTAATCCACATCAATGAGTATTTTGACTCAATGCAATCCTTACCAGTGGACAGCCATAAGGTTAATTATAGATTGGATGATGAAGAGGAAGATGATGACTATGAAGAGAATGATGATGATGATGATGATGATCATGATGATGATGATGATGATGATGATGATGATGATGATGAAGATTATGAATTTGAAGGAGCAGCTTCCCATCCACCACTGAGACGAAGGTCTCAACATGCCCCTAGTGGCCAATTACGGCAGCCACAGAAACAAATGGCTCAGCAGCCTACAAGCTCACGAATGCCTGTTGCTCACCAACAACCTCAACAGCCTAACCCAAACTTTGGCTTGCAGGATGGTGCTCAGGTTAATGTTCAACCAGGCGGAGCCATGATGGACATTTTGAGAAAACAAAATGAAATCACAGAAATGTTAATTCAAGAACAGAGGTTCTCACTCTTGCCTTCTAGAGAGATACCTGTTTTTAAAGGTGATCCATTAAGTTATGTCTCTTTCATTAGTACATTTGAACATTGTATAGAAAGCAAGACGAGTAACAACAGAGATCGACTGCTCTTTCTTGAACAATTTACAGATGGAGAACCAAAGGCAATTGTGAGAAGCTGCCTTCACATGGATTCCCAAAAAGGCTATGTGAAAGCAAAACGGCTGCTATGCAAACATTTTGGAAATGAGGTTTTCATTGCTGCTGCCTATCAGGAACAAATTCTGAATTGGGATGCAATCCGATCGGAAGATGGTAAAGCCTTACACAAATACTCACTCTTCTTGAGAACATGCTGCAATGCTATGAGCAATAATGAAATTCTGCAAGACATGAACAATCCTACACACTTGAAATCTGTCTTGTCAAAACTGCCATTCAAGCACAGAGAGAGGTGGAGGACAGTAGCATATGGTTACTATGAGCGTACACACAGAAGAGCTAAGTTCCCACAACTTGTAAATTTCATTGAAAGGCAAGCAAACATTGCCATTGATCCCCTCTTTGGAGAAATACAAGACACAAAACCGAAAGACAAGAGGACAATCCCTTCTCCCCGAAATAGTAATTTGAAATACATACCAGTTTCATCATACACTAAGAGCAGTTTTGCCACAGTAACCGAATCCTCAGAACCAAAGTCACAGTCAAGCACAAGCAGCTCTGCAGCCGTGCAACAGAAAACATGTTTCTTTTGCAAAGAAAACCACAGCACAGACCTGTGCAAGACATTGGATAAGAAAATACACAAAGACAAAGTTGAGTTCTTTAAAGTAAATGGTTTATGTTTCGGTTGTGTGACTCAAGGTCACATGAGTAAGGACTGTGAAAGACGTGTGACTTGTAAGATATGTACAAAGAAGCATCCTACTGTGTTGCACATTGAATTTAAAAAAGATACAAGTCAAACTAGTCCAAGCACCGATAGCATGTCAGTGGGCAGTGCATTAGTCACCATGAAAAGGCCTATCCATACTGGGGCCGGTGACCAACAAAAATTGTCAATTGTTCCTGTGCAAGTCAAGTTGTCAAATTCGAATCAGGTACTTCAAACGTACGCTTTCCTTGATCCAGGAAGCACTGGAACCTTCTGTACTGAAGCTTTAAGGAAGCAACTGAATGCTAAGGCGACACCAACTCGAATCCTACTTCGTACTCTAGGACAAGAAAGGGTCATAAGTATTAACCGAATCAATGGGCTGGAAGTGTCAAGTCTTGAAGGAGATGATTTCCTAAAACTGCCACCACTCTATACTCAAACAGAAATTCCTGTAACCAAGCAACAAATTCCCACTCAGGATGATGTGCAAGAATGGAACTACCTAAAAGAGGTTAAGTTGCCATATATTGATGCAGATATTGGACTCCTGATTGGTAATGATGCAGCTAAGTTTATGGAACCGTGGGCAGTAATTAATAGCAAGGGTAATGGGCCCTATGCTGTAAAGACAAGACTTGGATGGGTGGTTAGTGGGCTTCTACACAAACCCACAATAAGCCATAAGCAGCCAACCCATATTTCCGGCAATCGCATATCAATAATACATTTGAATGACCTCATGATCCAAAAAAGGAAATTCAAGAAAGATGTGGAGTTTCACAAAGAGTACACTCACTTTCTTGAAAGTGTCATTCAAAAGGGACACGCTGAAGCTGTGCCACAAGAGCAGTTAAATCTAGAGGAAAGAAGGACTCACCATGGAGTACGCCACCCAAAGAAACGCAGACTGCGTGTAATCATGGCAAAGGCAAGAGACGCCCCCTTGAAACGGGTTACAACACCCAGAATGGAACTTACTGCTGCAGTACTAGCAGTGAAAGTGAACAGGAATGTGGATGAAGATACATTCAGAACCCAAGTGAACACCAAGATCAACCCTACAGACCATGTGTCCCGAGGTCTTACAGCTGATGCATTTTTAAAGTGTGAAAACTGGAAGAAGGGACGGGACTTCCTACAGGAAAAAGAAGAGACATGGCCTAACTTACCTGCTGATCTCACCCCCATACCAGCCGACGATCCGGAAGTCAAAAGAGAGAAGGTTACAGTCAATACCATTCAGATGATGGATCAAGATCCTACTAGCACTCTCGTACACCACTACTCAAGTTTCTACAAATTGAAAAGAGCTGTAGCATGGATGTTGTATTTGAGAACTCACCTTTTGCAGTTGAGTAAGAAAAGGAAAGATCTGATGCAAATTCAAGAACCAGACGCAGACAAACAAAGACAGACAATTGAAGTGGAGATGAAAAAATTCAAAAACACTGTAAAGGCACACAACCTCTCTCTGGATGAACTGGACATTTCAGAGATAGCCGTTGTAAAATTCTGTCTCAAACAAGGATTTCAAGAGGAAATCAAAACATTGCAGAAAGGAAGTTTGAACGTGCAGAAACACAGTTCAACCTACAAGCTTGATCCCAAACTTGAAAACGAAGCCATAAGAGTGGGTGGGAGATTAAGCAGAGCAGCCATGCCAGAAGATGCAAAGCACCCTGCTATCCTCCCAAAAGACCATGTGTATGCAAAGCGCCATTGGAGACAAGTACAGTACCTGTCAGATCTATTTTGGACTAGATGGATAAAAGAATACCTACCTCTTATGAATGTACGTCAAAAATGGAACCGCATCCGCAGGAACTTTGAAAAGGAAGACATTGTGATCATAGCTGACACGAATGCACCAAGAGGATCCTGGATGTTGGCTAGAGTCCTGGAAACAATGCCAGACTCGAGAGGACTTGTGAGAAGTGTGCGTCTTCAGACAAAAACCAGTGTACTTGAAAGGCCCATCAGCAAGATTTGCCTGCTGGTGCCAAACTAAAATTAGGTACTGAAGATTCAAACAGGCCTATACACCATGCCTGTTTCCCACCTCACAAGTATTTATTTTGTTTTGAACATTTTGTATGGCTCCAGCAGTTTTTTGATTTTGTATTGTTATTAGAGCCTGCCCATAACAATAGGGGCCGGCTATGTAGGAGCCATTTCATTTGATTTAATAGTTTTGACTAAATAGCGCCGCCACTGGTCGCCTCGTAAAATGGCACCATGGTGCTCCTATTAATTATGGCCCAGCTGTGTGTAGGGACACGCCAGACGAGAAACAGTTTTTCAACCGCTCGCTTGCTACACACACACACAGCGCAGATTGAATGAATGAAAGACTGAAAAGAAAGACTTTGCTTAGAATCATTATGAGTTTATTTGAAACCATTTTGCTGTGCCTGTTTGTTTTGAAACCTTTTTAGTACAAGTCTTTGTTTAATTTGTTTGCCCCGTTATTATTTGAAACTTTACGCAACTCCTTCCATAAAACTCAACCGGTTCGAACCCATCGGATGCAACTATCAACAACATCAAACAGTGAGTAACAAGACAGCCCAAGTCGATGTGGTGTGAACGCGTTGAAGACGTATCCTGGCTTAGATAGGCAAATTGAGCCTACATGTAGGGCTGCACGATTTTGGGAAATAATCAAATTTTTTCTGACAGATATTGCGTTTGCGATTACATTTGCGATTTATAATTCTTCTTTTTAAGCAGCCCCACAGAGGTTTATTGTAAAATGCGGCTTGCATCTGGCCTACGCGGTGGGTCTGTTCGGGACACAGAGCCTGAAAATGTTTCTTTTTACCTGGGAATCGATACCGGTACCCAACGGTACCTTTTTTCTGTACTTTAGGTCGCTTTCACACAGGGGCTGTTTGGTCCGGACTTTCGGACCAGAATTCGATAGTCCGGTTTTTCGGGTCTGTGTGAATGCGCGTCGAACTCGGTCCGCGGACCAAGCAGGCGAACTCTAGTCCGCCTGAAAACGTAGGTCTCGGTTCGGCTTCAGCGGACCAAACGCGAACCAAATATAGGAAGTGATTATTATTACCACTGCTTGCAGCACTCACTGCAAAACAAGCACACTGCATCTAATCTCTCTATCTATCTATCTATCTATCTATCTATCTATCTATCTATCTATCTATCTATCTATCTATCTATCTATCTATCTATCTATCTATCTATCTATCTATCTATCTATCTATCTATATATCTAACTGTGCATCTTGGGAAGAAGGAAGAAACACGCGGCTTATTATTATTACCGAGGCGCACGGCATTAATAATGGATCAATGCCACGTCAATACTATTATTATTATTATATTATTATTATTGGTCTACAAGTTGTTTAGCGAGAGGATGGTGGTAATGTGCTTCAATAGAACAATGGATCAATGCCATGTCAAAACTCGCTCCGCTGATCTGGCTCGCAGACAGCACACACAGACACACACGCGCGCGCGCGCACACACAGGCTTGCAGCCACACACACATTTCCACTGTCCAATAGACAAGCGCCCTTTTCAACCGTGTGACATTGTTCAGAAGGTCTCGGTCCGCTGACAGATTTCTCTATGTGAAAGCAGGCGAACCAAATGAAGAATGCAACAATGTTGCAACTTCACCCCCAGAACCGCACCGAGTCCTCCAAAACTCTATGTGAAAGCGACCTTACTCTCCCTCTCTGAAGTCTAAACTTCACAACACACACAATCTAAAACCCCTTACCTCCCTCTCCCAAACTGTTCCTACAACAATTTTTTTTATGTTGCATGATCATGTATATTTATTTGTATTATAATTTGTTTTGTGTTTGTATCTCAATGGGACTTCCTGGTATATTTATTGCAGGCCTGGCGATTTTTTATTGCGTCCTTTCAAATCGAGATTTCGATTAAAAATAGATTAATCGTTCAGCCCTAGTCATATGCGATATGTTGGTTACTATTGGCCAGATTTGAATGAAACGTAGGTGAGTGATGCTTTTCATTGAGGTCTTGCATTTGCATAATTTCACTGATAGGGTTATGGGCACGCTTTTAATGTAGGGCTGTTAGATTATGGCAGAAATCAAAACCACAATTATTTTGCTCAATACTGAGATCACGATTATTTAACACAATTACTTATTGACTTTGGAAACAAGTAAACAACATGCATTTATTGAACTACAAAACCTACATAACCTAGCTAAAAGTTGATTATCTTGCCAGAATTGTAATTATGTTTGCAAGGGATTGATTGATTGGTTGATTTAATGCAAGACTTTTATCCACCATATAATGGGACATTGTCACTGATTGGCCCAAAGGCTGCACTATGTGTCCGTGGGCAACACACGATTCACCGTTGGCTTGCTGTGTTTTCTCAGGTGTTCGATGACGTGGTGCGTAAGGAGAAGCCCAAGGAGGAGGCATTTGAGTACAAGAAGAGGCTGACCCTGGACCACGAGAAGAGCAAGCTGAGTCTGGCTCAGGTCTATGAGCAGGAGTACCTCAAGAAGACACAGGTGGGTCTTCTGTCCTCTCACGGTGTGTCCCGCTGCTGAAGCAAACTGATCTGCAGTAGGGGCTGAGCCCAAACGTTCGGACCTTCGTTCGTTATGTTGGCATTCGAATTCTAAATCAACATTTGAATAATTTTTTTTTATTAAAAGAAATATATATATATATATATATATATATATATATATATATATATGTGTATATGTGTATTTCTTTTTTATGTGTATTCTGTTTAAACCAATGGTGTTTTTCTTCACAGTTGCAGATAAAGATTAGGCTACACTAATATTATAGTATTAAAACTGATGAGTTATGTCGCGTATTTACACAAACGGCTGAGAGTGGACACAGGTTCTACTTAGCTTTTGGCACAGCAGGAGTGTGTGTGTGTCCAGCTCCTCCGTCACATGGACATTTATACTTTTCTGGTTGGCGTTCTAAGCGAATGAGGTGGCTAAGCGAATGAGGTGGCTCTCTTCCAAATTAGCAGCGTGGTTCAGGGCTTAACAAATTACTATACAACAGTTGAAATAGCAAGGATCTAGAATTTGTCTGTATCCTGGTGGTTTCTGAAGGACAGGCAGGGGTCATGGTGACACATAGGCCTTTGCTTGTTTTAATACAATATAACAGGGGGTGGCCAACCAGTCAGAGACTAAGGGGCCTTTCTCTAAGAGCCACAAAAATGACTGTGGTACCACAAAGAGCCACACCATATACCAGCGTTTCTCAACTTTTTTTTTCAGTCACGGCACCCTTCATGTGTTTATAGGTCTCACCCTCTGGCCTCTGAAGTTGCTAATGTCTTTTTTTATTTCTGCCTCACAGAAATAAACAAATGTTTATTTAAATTTTTTTAAGCATGTATGTATTGGTCCTGTTGTTCAGCCTCACAATGCTATTTGATAGTAAATGTGTTTATATGTCCCACCCTCTGGCATCTGAAGTTGCTAAATTAAATTTGGGCCTCACAGGGTTAACCTCTTAAGCCCGAGATATACAGTAAAAGTGTATATTTTCAGCATTACATTTGTTTACCAATGATTCTAACTGTTATTAGTGAAATATAAGATTATAGAAATCTCAGGGCATTGAGTCGGAAACCGGCGAATTTAGAAAAACTACCCTACCCAGCTCACGCCAGCCCCTGTCAATCATCTGACTTCTGGATTTACTTTTTTATTTCTCTTATTTTTTTAGATTATCTCCCACAAACCTGAACGTTATTGCCATAAAACAGAATGCAGTTAGTTTCTCTACCTTTCTGTGAACGTCTAGCAAAAAACAGTGTTGCAATATGATGAAAAATGGTGGAGAAATTTACATTATAAAAAAGATGGCAGAATTCAGTACTGTATCTACAAAACCTTCTGTTTAATCATCTTCCTCTATTCATTTGCTTAGATTTTTCAGGTCTGGTAAATTTGAGCATGGTGTTATTCACAGCCAAAGATAATTTTATTTTTTTATTCTCCTTTGGTTCATTACAATTTACTCAAGCCTAGTAACAGACACACTATTTCTGACACTGGGAATACATTCCCTGAGATCTATAGATGTCCCTAGATTCAGATACCAAGAACATGCAAATGGACCATTTAAAAAAAATCTGTAAATGTTTATTCTACGTCCTTATTTAATGAGTGTCATACAAAAAAAATATTTTAATTAAACAAATATATATATATATATTTTTTTTTATAGATGGAAGAGCCACACATTGACGGGCAAAGAGCCACATGCGGCTCACGAGCCGTGGGTTGGCCACCCCTGCAATATAATAACACATTTTAATGGTACACACATTTGTAGATATTTGTCTATACATCCTTACAATAGATAAATGGAACAATAGATTGATTCATACATAGCATACATTTTGTGAGTACTGTAACCAGTTTTCCTCTAATCAGCCAGAATTGTCGCCTCTGCAGTCCTTGGGCCTGTGACTTTAGCAACGGATGCACTGACCTTCCGGTCACAAATAGATCTTGACCACCTCAGTAGCTACAGACAGGCTGAGACATGATAATAAAAGACATGGAGAAATGTATCTAGGGACATAAATAAATGGATCTTAGCCCACAGTTATATTCATTAAAGAAAGTTGATTTAATAAAAGACTAATTTAATCAGATAATTTTGTTTGAGGATTTGTTTGAGGACGGATGCGACTAATAGACTAACAAAGTTACAAGTGACTAACAAAACATGACCGATTAATTTATCTCGTCTGAGGAACGAATAAATACTGTACTGTCTTTTACTACCTACTATGCTAATATGTCTTTCTTTACTACTATGCACTCAACACACTTAAGTTTCAGCACTGTTTGAAGAACAGTGTTACTCAGCTGAACGAGTTGTACCCTTCCTGCTGACCTGTTGTACAGAACTTGTAAGTCGCTTTGGATAAAAGCGTTCAGCTAAATGTAAATGTAAATGCACAGTTCAACAGTTGTGATTGGAAGATACAAAAAAAGAGTGTGGGGTTTGGGATAGGCTGATCAACTTAAGAGGAGGGAGCAGCCCTAGTTGGAAGGATAGGACCAGGCCATTCTTTTCACAGTTCTACTGTTGGTGTAACTAACGTGTGCTTCGTTTTCTGTGTTTCAGAAAAAGACTGAGGAAGAAGAGAATCCAGCCCATGTGGAAATTCAAAAGCTCATGGACACGTTGTTCTTGAAGCTCGACGCTCTCTCCAACTTCCACTTCACACCCAAACCAGTAAGTCTTCCTGTCGGCATTGACTGAAATTGGTGCAATTTAATTCATGCATTTATTTTCATTTTTATATAGACCTTTTCTAACGTGACAACGTACACATTCTAAATAGGCCCCTTTTGTATTACAGTTGCTGACAGGAAATAACATACTTCTGAAAAGGTCTATAAAAGTATTGGCACATATTCTATCGGTAAAAGCCATTATTGAAGCAGCAGCCATTAACACGATAAACACAAGGGTTACAGTGGGTAGATGGAAGAGGTAGGATCAGTTAGGAACCAGAACTAGAACCAAAACAACTAGAGGAATGAGGTAGAGCGCAGAGTCTTGGGTTGCGTTCACACCTACCCTGTTTTGTCCGTTTTAAGTGAACCATGGTCCCTTTAAATCAATAGTCCGTTTCGTTTGGAGAGGTGTGAACACAAACCAAACTATTGTGAGGACCAAACAACCGAACCAAGTTAGGACCCTGTCCCTTTCAAAAGTGGAGCTGTTGGTGTGAATGCAATCGAACTTTTATATAGTACCTAATCTAGGAAGCAAAGTAGCCTACAGTGCATTGTGGGATGAAGATGGACGCCACCTAGCGTTGACATGATGTGTAGCAACGCTACATCGATCCCAAGTCTTGCTTCCTCATACTCTGCCTATACCGCTCGTATTTGGCAGGCACACCATAACAAAACAATGACGGCCATGATGGCAATCGCAAAAACCGGCGGCGTGGCTCCATTGTTGCCGTCATTCACTACAAGGATTCAGGCGGGATTTTCCCGAAAATTATCTGTCCAATGACCTGAGCGACTGATCTGTCCAATAGATGGACGACTTGGCGACTGCATGTCCTTTGTTTACAAATTGGGCTCAAAAAAGGGCTGTGTGAACGCAAACCAAAATCAAACGATGTATCATTCTCGCATTTGGTCTGCGAGAAAGTCCGGACTATCCGTGGACTTTTAGATGTGAACACGGCCTTAAAGGGGCACTTCACCAAAAAAACAATGCTAATTATATGATATTTTGATACAGTTTAATTATTGTGGTTATTGATGTAATATAAGAAGATATTTTGTTACTTACTGATGTAAAGCACTTTGAACTGCAACCCCTTGTATGAAAGGTGCTATACAAATAAAGTTTGTTATTATTATTATTACTGGACTTTTCCCCCACTAACTAACCGTGCTCTGTGCTCTTCTCTCCTCCTTCCAGCCCGTTCCGGAGGTGAAGGTGGTGTCTAACCTGCCCACCATCTCCATGGAGGAGGTGGCTCCGGTCACGGCCAGTGAGGCGACGCTACTGGCACCCGAAGAAGTCAAGGTTTGTTGGGTCGCCAGACTTCGCCACACTCTTCACTATTTATCGGATCCGTCTCAGGGATGGGTACCGAATTAGGTACTTTTAAGGGTACCGACCGAATCACGTCGGTACTACCGGTGCCACATTTCGATACTGTAAAAAAAAAAAAAAATTACTTACATTTTCTTTTTAAACCGGAACTATTTTACTATTTCTTTCACTATTTGGGCAATTTTACACAATTCCTGTGAGTTTATGGAACACATCTGTAAGGTTTTTGTCAAAGAAATTCTATTGTTTTGTATTTTTAATCAAGTACTCAAAAACAGCATTTTTCTACCTCAAAATTTTAAGCCGTTTTGAGGCTGGGCTCCGCCGATACTCAGAATGCGATTTGAGTGACAGAGAGCGAGAGAGAGAGAGAGAGAGAGAGAGAGAGAGAGAGAGACCTTGACGCGCAGGGGCCAAGCGGTCTCTCTTAATGAGTAATACAGGTGGCTGGCAGTTGGCTACAAGCATACCGGTAGATGCATAGTTGGCAGTTGGCTACAAGCATAGATGCATAGCTGGCAGTTGGCTACAAGCATACCGGTAGATGCATAGTTGGCAGTTGGCTACAAGCATAGATGCATAGCTGGCAGTTGGCTACAAGCATACCGGTAGATGCATAGTTGGCAGTTGGCTACAAGCATAGATGCATAGCTGGCAGTTGGCTACAAGCATAGCTGGCAGTTGGCAGTTGGCTACAAGCATAGATGCATAGCTGGCAGTTGGCTACAAGCATAGATGCATAGCTGGCAGTTGGCAGTTGGCTACAAGCATAGATGCATAGCTGGCAGTTGGCTACAAGCATAGCTGGCAGTTGGCAGTTGGCTACAAGCATAGATGCATAGCTGGCAGTTGGCTACAAGCATAGATGCATAGCTGGCAGTTGGCTACAAGCATAGATGCATAGCTGGCAGTTGGCTACAAGCATAGATGCATAGCTGGCAGTTGGCTACAAGCGTTATTATGCAGATGAGAAACCTCTGACGTCGCATATATGCTAAATTTCAGATGACTCACTTGAGTGAGGGACAATATTGTGAGATGAGAATTGGAAGAATGCGCCAAATTGAGAATTAGAGACATGGATCCTCTTAATATAAGTCCACATAGCTAGAAAATAATGCTAAACACTGGAAAATGCCATTTATAAGATAGTTCCCCTTTTAAGTCCGACGACATCAATGTTTAGTTTACCGCGAGAACGAAACCTATGAAGTGTGCCGCACGTTCAACGTGAACAACAAAGCAGTTGGGGCAATGGCAAGCCGAAAACGGTTGCAAGTGTGGTTATACTTTACAAAGCTAGATGCAGACAACGCTCTGCATTATATATTATATATGATAATAAATCAAGTTTGGATTTTATTAAATTTTTTACAACTAAGGTAGGTAGATTACATTTTTAGAGACTAAAGTACAGAAAGAAGTTACCGTTGGGTACCGGTATCGATTCAAATGTGAACGGTACCCAACCCGATTCCGTCTGCGTTCTGTGTGTATGATGAAGAGTGTGACGATACGTCTTCCTCTGACCGCAGGAGAAGAACAGGGCGGGCGACGTGCTCGGAGACACGGAGAAGACTGAGACGGACAAGAAGCGCGAGAGGCGCAAGAAGAAACACGCAAAGCGCATCAGGATCCGAGAGAAGGAGACGAGGAGGAAACTGAAGGAGGCCAGCGGCAAACCCGGAGAGAACAGGAAGGCGTCGAAGGCGGAGGTGGCGGACACCCTGAGGAAGCTCTCCAAGGGAGGCAAAGCCACCATACTGAAGGTCAGTGGGGGCTGTTTCTGCTGTCGGTCACTTTGTTTCACAGCTGGATGCATTCAACGTTCAGGTTCTACCGTGTGGTTGGGTAACAATTTAGCCAAGTCCCGCCCCCCCCCTATGTTCAACCAACTTTAAACTCTGCTACTTTCCACTATCCAATAATATGGACCTCAAGACGCTCTGGATTGCGTGTATCATGGAATCTCCAGGTTCAGATTCCTTTTATTGTCATTCAGTCCCTTTTTACAGCAAAAGAATAGTGAAATTCGCTTTGTTGTGGACCGTAGCAGCATCCAATATAATATAATGTAAAATAAAATAAAAATAAAATAAAATAACGGCAAGATGACTACCGGTATATACAATTCTAACAGTGCGCAGTATGCAGATATTACACTATATCAAATACAAATTGGATTGGATAAATAACAATATGGCTATGTACAGTTCCAACAAGAAAAAAAGAAAAAATCTGTAATCTCCTGTAATAACCTTTAACCATTCCCCCCCCCCCCCCCCCCCGCTTCATTTGACTTCCATCTTCACGGGCCGTCGGGTTACGCCAAACGCCCCTCACTGTTCTTTCTGAATGTGTTTCTGGAGCATCAGCGCCCCGAGGCCACAGATGCCGCACCGCTAGGCACATTATTGTCGGATCGCTGCCTCAGTCATTATTTTGCAAAGGGTCAATTGCCTCTTCGCTTTCGGCATAATGTGACCAAGTGGGGCTTGCCGGGGCGAACTGGGATTGTTCTTCCTACCATGGGATTAGAAGCACTAGTATCACCACAGCAGGCGAGGAGGTGACTAAAGAACACAGTCATGTTGTTTTGGAGAAAGTTGGAGTGGCATAAGTAAGGACTAAGACCTTGTTAGCCTTGGTTAAAGGAAAAGGAAAACATTTGGGAATACCGGGTAGCATAGCTAGCCATTGTCCAACTAACACCTCTCCCAAAGGCTATACGGGCATGTCCGCTTCCATTCATTGTGCCAAGCTAGGCTAACGTGCAGCCAGATAGCTTTCTACTGAACGCAGAGAGAGGAAACTGGTATCTATCTTCTTGTCTCTCTCTCTGGAGAAGACTGTAAGCTAATTTCCCAAAATGTTGGAGTTTTCCTTTAAAGTCAAAGTCATGTTTATTGTAATTTTCCCATGGGACATGGAAGCCCGAAATACAGTACTCTCTACTCGGGTCTCGGTTATAGCCATTAAATACTAAAATGACAAAATAAATTATCCTCGTGATAAACATGCAAACTGATTCAATAAAACAAATTTCATTCACTGATTGAGAGAGAAGTGCCATGAAGTGCTACGGTGCCGTGAGCAGAGGTATGGCAGTGATGAACAGTTCAGTCTCGCAGCATCCGAGAGGAAGCTAAACCCTGTAAGGTCCAGTCAGTATAACTTTGGATCAAATATCTTAAAGGGGACATATTTGAGTCATTTTCAACAAGTTAATATACGTCTATGAGGTCCCCTAAACATGTCCCTTTAAAGTTTTTTTTGTTGCTTAAAAAAACACTCAGATTATGCATTCTAGCAGCCTCTATACCTCTCTGTTTCAGTCCTGTTCTCATTCTAGCAGCCTCTATACCTCTGTTTCAGTCCTGTTCTCATTCTAGCAGCCTCTATACCTCTGTTTCAGTCCTGTTCTCATTCTAGCAGCCTCTATACCTCTCTGTTTCAGTCCTGTTCTCATTCTAGCAGCCTCTATACCTCTGTTTCAGTCCTGTTCTCATTCTAGCAGCCTCTATACCTCTCTGTTTCAGTCCTGTTCTCATTCTAGCAGCCTCTATACCTCTCTGTTTCAGTCCTGTTCTCATTCTAGCAGCCTCTATACCTCTCTGTTTCAGTCCTGTTCTCATTCTAGCAGCCTCTATACCTCTGTTTCAGTCCTGTTCTCATTCTAGCAGCCTCTATACCTCTCTGTTTCAGTCCTGTTCTCATTCTAGCAGCCTTTATACCTCTGTTTCAGTCCTGTTCTCATTCTAGCAGCCTCTATACCCCTCTGTTTCAGTCCTGTTCTCATTCTATCAGCCTCTATACCTCTGTTTCAGTCCTGTTCTCATTCTATCAGCCTCTATACCTCTGTTTCAGTCCTGTTCTCATTCTAGCAGCATCTATACCTCTGTTTCAGTCCTGTTCTCATTCTAGCAGCCTATATACCTCTCTGTTTCAGTCCTGTTCTCATTCTAGCAGCCTCTATACCTCTGTTTCAGTCCTGTTCTCATTCTAGCAGCCTCTATACCCCTCTGTTTCAGTCCTGTTCTCATTCTATCAGCCTCTATACCTCTGTAATCGCGTAATCGCGGACGTAATCGTGGAATTAACCAATAAAAATGGAATCAACTGCAAAACGTGGAATATTGCAGAATTTGGCCTAATCTGGACTGAAATTTCGTTTTTGGGTGGAACGTTTGGTGCACACGCGACCGGGGAGGCGGGGACGCTACAGCGTGTTACACACAACACAGCGGTGCTCAAGCGTCTGGCTGCTTCAGTGTTAACATCGTCAAGAAGCTAAAAAAATCCACAATAAGCCCTCAATTCAGAGCAGAACAGTATCCTAATGACTTTTATGCCTCCGGTGATAAGGTGTTTTGCTAATTCTGTCAACGTTCCGTGGACTGGACCCGCAAAAACACTTGCGACACTATTGTGATTAAATAGCTATAACGTTGGGACATGATAGCTTCTAGCTAAATCTAGTGCACCCATCCATTTGTTTAATGCAAACGATTGTCATTACACACTGTCCTTTATAAACTAAATACACTTAAATAGCTATGTAACGTTATAGGACTATAGATGGAAATGATAGCTTCTAGAAGTTCTAGCTAAATCTGGTGCACCCATCCATTTGTTTAATGCAAACGATTGTCATTATACACTGCCCTTTATAATCTAAATAAACTTAAATAGCTATGAAACGTTACAGTACATAGGACTATAGATGGAAATGATAGCTTCTTGCTAAATCTGGTGCACTCATCCATTTGTTTAATGCAAACGATTGTCATTATACACTGCCCTTTATAATCTAAATAAACTTAAATAGCTATGAAACGTTACAGTACATAGGACTATAGATGGAAATGATAGCTTCTTGCTAAATCTGGTGCACTCATCCATTTGTTTAATGCAAACGATTGTCATTATACACTGCCCTTTATAATCTAAATAAACTTAAATAGCTATGAAACGTTACAGTACATAGGACTATAGATGGAAATGATAGCTTCTTGCTAAATCTAGTGCACCCATCCATTTGTTTAATGCAAACGATTGTCATTATACACTGTCCTTTATAATCGAAATAAACTAAACTAAAGGTGCCTAAATTATGCATTACTATATTTCATCACAATATAATAGATATAGCTAGGTTACTGACATTGTCATTGTGATAATGTCAGTAGTAGCTAGCTGTATCTATTGTTTACACTTGAAATATGTATTTTTATTTTGTCACAATATTAATTGAAAAATATTGTGTAAAATTGAACTGTATTTCTGAGTTGCAGCACTTAAAAACATTAAATGGACTGTTATATCTTATTCAATTGTGGACATTTATTCATTCCCACTTATTAGACACTATTTCTGATGGTAAAATGAGCATAAAAAGCAAAATACAGAATTCTGAAATATTAAAACGGAAAAAATTGAACTTAAAATGGAATTTGGAAAATAATAAAACTGATTTCATATGGCTCTAGCCTCTATACCTCTCTGTTTCAGTCCTGTTCTCATTCTAGCAGCCTCTATACCTCTCCGTTTCAGTCCTGTTCTCATTCTAGCAGCCTCTATACCTCTCTGTTTCAGTCCTGTTCTCATTCTAGCAGCCTCTATACCTCTGTTTCAGTCCTGTTCTCATTCTATTCTCATTCTAGCAGCCTCTATACCTCTGTTTCAGTCCTGTTTTCATTCTAGCAGCCTCTATACCTCTGTTTCAGTCCTGTTCTCATTCTAGCAGCCTCTATACCTCTGTTTCAGTCCTGTTCTCATTCTAGCAGCCTCTATACCTCTGTTTCAGTCCTGTTCTCATTCTAGCAGCCTCTATACCTCTGTTTCAGTCCTGTTCTCATTCTAGCAACCTCTACCACTCTGTTTCAGTCCTGTTCTCATTCTAGTAGCCTCTATACCTCTCCGTTTCAGTCCTGTTCTCATTCTAGTAGCCTCTACCTCTCTGTTTCAGTCCTGTTCTCATTCTAGCAGCCTCTACCCCTCTGTTTCAGTCCTGTTCTCATTCTAGCAGCCTCTATACCTCTCCGTTTCAGTCCTGTTCTCATTCTAGCAGCCTCTATACCTCTCTGTTTCAGTCCTGTTCTCATTCTAGCAGCCTCTATACCTCTCCGTTTCAGTCCTGTTCTCATTCTAGCAGCCTCTATACCTCTCTGTTTCAGTCCTGTTCTCATTCTAGCAGCCTCTATACCTCTCTGTTTCAGTCCTGTTCTCATTCTAGCAGCCTCTATACCTCCGTTTCAGTCCTGTTCTCATTCTAGCAGCCTCTATACCTCTCTGTTTCAGCCCTGTTCTCATTCTAGTAGCCTCTATACCTCTCTGTTTCAGTCCTGTTCTCATTCTAGCAGCCTCTATACCTCTCTGTTTCAGCCCTGTTCTCATTCTAGTAGCCTCTATACCTCTCTGTTTCAGTCCGGTTCTCAACAGGCCTTTTCTGTGCGTGTAACAAGTGAGCCGCTTTTATTGTACAAAAATACGATAATTATCGTACATCTAGCGCTGGTGCACAAAACTATACTGTTGAACGGAATTCAGATCAAACTGTCAAACCAGATCAAATATGTGCGGCAGGGTGGTGTAGTGGACTAAGCACTCGCCTACCACCGCAGAGACTCTGGGATAGAATCCAGCTGTCACCGGTACCTCCGGCTTGGTCAGTCGTCCCTACAAACACAATCGGCAGTGTTGGCTGGTGGGAAGCCGGTGGAGTAGGTGTCCTGGTCGTTGCAAACAGCGACTCTGGTAGATCGGGCGCCTGTTCAGCAGGGAGGGGATCGGGGGGAAATAGCATGCGTTGCGTTCCCCCAGTGAAACTTCTTGCTGTCGGGTGAAAAGAAGCGGCTGGCGACTCCACATGTATCAGAGGAGGCATGTGGTAGTTCTGCACCCTCCCCAGGCCGACAGTGGGGCAATGAGCGCAACGACCAGGAAGGGAATTGGCATAACGACTAAATTGGGGGATGGGAGAAAAATTTAAAGGCAAATAAATTACAAAATCTGCATATCAAATTGAAACATTTATTAAATAAAAGAAAAGTACATTTTAAAGTTCAGCTTTAGGTAGAGAAGATTTACGAGCGAGCCGCCATTTTGCACGTGGACATTTTTTGTACGTGGCTGATGTACAACATTGTGAACTGATTTAGATGAGATGCTTAACGGGAACTGTTCTCCGACAGGACGAGGGGAAGGACAAAGCTCTGCGCTCCTCCCAGGCCTTCTTCACGCAGCTTCAGGACCAGGTCAAGAGCCAGATCAAGGGGGCCAAGGAGCAGGCCTCCAAGAAGAAGAGACGCAAGGAGGTCTCTGTCAGCAAACTCAAATTATGAGCATAATTGACGTGTTCTTATCGTGATTGATTGACATATTTCATTGTACAGATTTTTTTTATGATAAAGGTGCATTATGGTAAATCGGGTCAGTGCTTGTACATGTTGTCCTTTTCATTCAAATAAAATAAAAAAGTATTTGAAGTATTCTTGTGAAGGAAGGAACAATTCTCCTCGAGTAGGTTCTGAGAGGAGATGAATTTGTAAAAGACGTCTTCCATTTGAGGAACACTTGACGATTTTTTCCATAGTCCTTTTGACGTCTGGATTCCAAGTCATTCTTGCCGTCATACAAAAAGCAAGGTGGCGTTTTTGCTTAATCTTTTACCATTAGAGTTATTTTCTGAGCATTTCCCACTGCTATAGCCTTCCATTGTGTCTGAAAGTGTGTCTTGGGCTACGTTTAGACGGAGAGAGTCTGAACAGAAACCGCAAGTCGTCTTACGGTTTCACTTTTAATTTTGCGTTTAGACGAGCGTTTTGGGATGGAATTCTCCGTGCAGACGAGGCTGTAACGACTCGAGACAACGGAGCCCCGCTGTCACACGATTGGCGCATATGTCACATGACGTGCTGTGAAGACCCGCCCTACTCTGCCTCTGATTCGCAGACTGTGGGTGGGGAATGTGATTGGACCAAAGCAGAGTCACTCACAGACAGTGGGTCCAGTCACGCCGCGGGACAGCTTCTTGTGTATTTAAAAGTACTGCCAATGTAGCCTTCAGGTGATCGCCATGGATAGAATCAGACATGCTTTGTTTACGCTTCTAGGCTACTGACGCATGCCTGTGATGTAAGCAGTACGCGCGACGAGAGCCTTGACAACCCTTTCGTCATCGTTTTATGCGGTTTGACAGTTTAGATGAGAGCGCAAAGGTTTATCGTTTCTAGGAATTCCACCCTGGAAGGTGGTCTCACTTTTTTGCGGTTTACCCCCGTAAAAACGCTGTTTCCGTATAAACGAAAGGCACATCCGAAAAAATATTTTTGCGGATTCACCTGATAGCGTTTTCGTCTAAACGGGGCCTTAAAACACCACATAATCCCATGGAGGTCACGGCAGCTAACCAAAATGCCACGGGGACATCTGAGGAGCATTTATTTCCCGAAATCCGCAACGCCCCAACCCTGGACACCTTCAAATCCGCTCTAAAACACACCTCTTCACCAAGGCTTTCCCCATCAGTTAGTTTTAGATTAAATTAGGTCCATTATCCCCTACTTTCCCGAAATCCCCTCTTCCCCCTCCCCCCCTACTTTCCTTGCCCTATTTTTTGTCCTGATTGTAAAGCGACCTTGGGTTCTATGAAAGGCGCTATATAAATTTGATTTATTATTATTATTATTATTATTATTGAAAAGCTTTTGATGTTAGCATCGTGGCATTGTAGTCCAACGTGGAGGCTTTCCTCGGTTGATACGGTGTTTAAGACACGTGTTTTCAGATACACTTGAAGCCAATGGCAGTAGTGACTCGGCAGAAAATAACTGTCAAATGTTTATGGTTTATGGGGGAAAAAGGACATATTGGTTTTTATATCAAGGTCAGAATTACTTGGACACACGGGTCAAAAAGACTGGTATGGTCCTTACTAAGGAATGTCTAGATACAGCTGGATTAATTCAGCTGGTTTTCACGAGGACTGCTAACGAGCCACCTTCAGGAACATTGAGCTGTTTAGAAACATCTCTAGCTTTTTTTGTAAGTCTGGTAAAGAAAAGCATTTTTAGGCTTCAGCAGGTGCTATATGTTACTACAACGATCATTTCTACTCATCAGACTGCAAGCCATCTACATTATATTGGCGTACTGCGCAGATATGAAATGCAAAGGTATCTGAACATGCATCAGGCTGGTGATGAGAGACAGTGGTACAGGAGTGAGTAGTTTACAGAGGGGCCAAGGCTGATGTTTTTTACCAAACATTTTCATGTCTGGAGAGAGATTTGGGCATTTCAACCCTGGTTACTTAAAGGTGGGATAGGCGATTTCAACCCTGGTTACTTAAAGGTGGGATAGGCGATTTCAACCCTGGTTACTTAAAGGTGGGATAGGCTATTTCTGAGAAATGAGCGACAGTGATCTTACATGGGTACTTTACGATAATGAACATTCGATTTGATTTTCTGTCATCATGCAGCACAGATACAGTACAATGAAAAGAAGTCTGGCATCCAACCAGAGTGCAAATGTAATGGTAAAGTGCAACAGTAATATACAATGTACAGGTGATTCAACTGCGTATAAAATATATAAATCAGTACTACTGGGTGTAGTGCTAATCAAATCAAATCAAATCAAATTTATTTATAGGGCCCGACAACACACGTTAATGTCCCCATGGGCCGTACAGGTCTTCTTTAAACAAGTTAAGAAGACAACATAACAATAAGTCAAGAACAGAACAAGAACACCATAGGGTCCAAACATTTTTTAGATGAATGCAAATAAATGAAAGAATGCAAGCACTCCCAGACATACCCCACGCGAAGGTAAGGAAAAACTCACTAAAACCTAACAATAGGGAAAAAAGCTCCACAGGCAATGTGGAGGAGAGAAACCTTAGAAGGGCCGTTCAAGGGGGGATCTCCCTTCTTAGATGTCGGTGATAGTAGTGTTGCAGACGGACAGTTGGTAAGCATGCACTCATGTGTGTAGTGAAACACAGATGAGTGCATGCAATAGCAACTGTACATTTTGAAAAATTAAAGATAGAGTTGATAGCGGATCTATTTGAAGCACAGGGGCGGCGCAAGAGGGTCACGTCCTCCCCGTCTTAGTCACGGGACATTCAGCACTCCGGTCGTTGCACAGGGACAGCCGGAGACAGGGGGAAGGGGGGGTGGCACAGAGAGGGTCGCGAACTCCCTGACATCATCGCGGGACATCCGGCACTCCGGTCACCACTACGAAACCTCCGAAGACAGGGGGGCACGCAGAGGGGGTCGCAATCTCCCGGCCTTCGTCACGGGACGTCCAACACTCCGGTCAACACTCCAGGACAGCAAGTCATAGGAAGACAGGGAGACGGGACAGGCGTTAGACAGCTCATGAGATTGTAGTAGGCGGACATAGCAATAGATACAAGTGGTAGGCATATATGTGAATGGAGTAGATATATGAAGTAAGCGTATTATGTGAATAGAATAGAAGTACTTAACCCAGCAATGAAACCGCGTTGACTGTTAATCTGTTAACAGTCTGTTAATCAGTTGACAGGACCACGGACAGACGGCGGTGAATAACTGATCCAATGCCTCGGAGGTGCATGTAGAGCAGTCACTACAAGCTTGGCCAAGACCCCGAGGCATCCATCACCTTGGTCAGCGCCAGGAGACGGGTACTCAGAGAGAAGGGGGAGGGAGAGGGGGGGGGGGGGGGAGAGGGGGGGGGGGGGGGGAAGAGTTAGAGAGTTCCCATGTTTGTGGTGCTGCAAAGGAGCAGACATGTAGTACCCTGTAGTGCCATGTAGTACCCCGTAGTGCCATGTAGTACCCTATAGTACCCCATAGTGCCATGTAGTACCCCGTAGTATCCTGTAGTACCCTGTAGTGCCATGTAGTACCCTGTGGTGCCATGTAGTACCCTGTAGTGCCATGTAGAGCTGTGTAAGCCATGTAGTACCCTGTAATGCCATGCAGTACCAAGTAGTACTCTGTGGTACCATGTAGTACCCTGTACCCTAACTAAACTACCCTATAGTAAACTACCCAGTGGTACCATGTAGTACCCTGTACCATAACTAAACTACACAGATTAATCTAAAGGTCAGTCCCCGACCAGGTGAGATCAAGGTAGGTTGAAGGAGAGAGAGAAAAGATGAGTCTTAAGCAGGGATTTAAAAGCTTCGACAGAGCAGGCGCCCCTGATGACGGCAGGTAATTTGTTCCACAGGTAGGGAGCGCGGTAGACAAAGGCTCTGTGGCCGGCGGATTTCTTTTTAACCCTAGGGGTCGATAGAAGCCCCGCATTTTGTGAGCGCAGAGCACGAGCGGGCGAGTATCGGGAGATGAGATCAGATAGATAGAGCGGTGCAAGCCCATTTAAAATTTTGTAGGTGAGGAGTAGCACTTTAAAGTCAGAGCGGGCTTGGATAGGAAGCCAATGTAGGGCGGACAAAACTGGTGTGATGTGATCAAATTTTCTAGTTCTAGTTAGTATCCGTGCAATCGGATGTATGTACAGAGTTGTAATATCAATATGTACAGTGATAAAGGTATAAAGACAGTATGGTTGTCATACTGGCCAGCAGCGTAACATGATGGTAGCATTCGTTTTCCAATGTGACCCGAGGAACACAGCTTGACGGGCCAAACACATCTGATTGGTTTGCTCAGATTCAGGCCACCCTGAGATTTTGGAACGTCTGATTACAAGGCCTGGGAGTCACAGAATTAATTAACTGGTTCGTTACTCAGTCATGACAGTGATGATGAAAACAAAGAGTAACTGCAGTGAGCCTCATCAACAAGGCTCGGGAGTCGGGACCCTCACTGACCCCCCCTGTGTTACATTAACACACCCCTACTGGACTAAATACTTGCATAAACAACCAAACATACCTGTTCATACTTCACTGACTCATACTCTTTGCACATAACTGCCCAATTGCACAGCCCTGGCCTATTCCTATTTGATCTTTATTGTACTATATTCTATTGTGCTGTATTTGATTTAGTTTATATCCCATTTAATATTATTCAACCTCTTTATTTACAGTTGTACAACCCTGGCCTATATTTTATTTCATTTCATTATTATATTCTATTGTGCTCAACTTAGTTAATAATTCTCACTCCACCTCTTTATTGTATTATGTATCTGTCTGTTAATGTCTGTCCGCTAATGTCGCACCGAAAACGACCAAAGCAAATTCCTTGTATGTGAAAACTACTTGGCAAATAAAGACCTTTCTGATTCTGACTCTGATGTTGACATTAAATTTGATTATGAATTCAAGCTGCTGCGGTCAGGCAAGCGCCTACGGTCACACGCTGCAAGAACAGAGAGACTCCGGCTCAGCTTCTTCCCCCAGGCCATCAGAACACTGAACTCTCCACTCACAAATACACATGAGCACATACACACAACACTCATGCGGCAACCGCTAAAACTATCACATGAACAAAATGTCACTTTATAAAAATAGAAAGTCACTTTAAAGGAAGGAGGTACTAATAGTATAGTTTAGACACATTAAGAGTTTAAATTGTATATAGGAACCAGTTTCTCAGGAACTCAGCATGTGTTTTTTTTACCATGCATATCTTGTGTCTTACCTATTTTTTTTCTATGTTTATTTTTTTCTATGCCTATTTTATTATTGTATTTTCCTCAATCAATGCGGGCAAGACCACCTGTATTATGCCCTGGTGGTATGTATGTGACAAATAAACCTTGATTCTTGAAGATGATGAACCAGCTGTGGACTCACTCACTGCTGCCATCTACTGGCTGGACTCACTGCTGCCATCTACTGGCTGGACTCACTGCTGCCATATATATATATATATATATATATATATATATATATATATATATATATATATATATATATATATATATATATATATATATATATATATATATATATATATGACTGCTGCCATCTACTGGCTGGACTCACTGCTGCCATCTACTGGCTGGACTCACTGCTGCCATCTACTGGCTGGACTCACTGAACAGGTTTGTGAAAACCCCCCGTGACGTCACGTTAGATCGCTACACGGAAGTGAAAGGAGAAACGCAGCAGCGCAGCAGCTGAACCCATAAGTCGCTGTTTACTTGGCTGAAGATAATAATAACAGGTAATGTGTTTGTCAAGATGTTTATTTATTTGATTATACAGACACGGGCTACATGCCGCAATTGTTTCATGTGTTCAAGTATGTAGTTGTTTAGCCAGACTAGCTAGCGTTGTTGTCTAGTAGCACCGACCTAAAGACAAGGCTAGCAGCAACAACAACTAGGCTGCTAGCTAACACAGGCTAACGTCCACTAGCTTCATGGCAGCCTCTCTGTTTCTTCTTCCACGGCTAACAACCAGGTCGTTACAACCAGAGATCAACTAACTAGCGAGAGAGAAACATTAATTTGGAGTCGGTAAATTAACGTTGTTCGTATCCAGGTGACATTGACGTTAGTTCGACATCGATACTCGCAAGTAGGTAACGTTAATAATGATGTAATATTAGTGCCAGTTAGCAAGATATGATAAGATGTCTGCAATCTGTTAATAAAGTTTTCAATCAATCACCCCACCACCTCGAATGTACAGTTTATTTCCCCTCAAATGTATAAACTCTCTTTTCAGACTCCTTTTGTATCACAAACAGTACGTGTATATGTGTAGTTCTGGTATGTCATAAATGTATAGATGTAGCAGTACTGTCTATCTGTATGTCATATATGTTATGATGAATTGAAAATGGGGGACCCTGATGTAAACAAGACGAACGTCTTTCTCTGGTCTGCAACCCATTAACTTGAGCCGTACTGTATTGTACCCATTCTGCAATCTGTTAAATAAAGTTTTCAATCAATCAATCAGGTGACATTATTGACGTTAGTTCGACATCGATACTCGCAAGTCTGTAACGTTCATGTAATATTGGTGCAAGTTGGCAAGCTAAGATGTCATGTTTTGGTTGTCAAACTTGTCATCATCATGTTGAATTCTGCCGTCTGCTGCTATGGGGCATGTTGTTGTGGCTCACATGACAACATGACTCACACAGGAGCGGCGGTGAAACAAGACAAAATGGGGGACCCTGATGATGTAAACGAGACGAAAGTCTTTCTCTGGTCTGCATCCCCTTAACAATTGTGTGTATTGAGCCATACTGGAGTGTATTGTACCCATTCTGCAATCTGTTAAATAAAGTTTTCATTCATTCACACACATGACGATGTAAAGCAGCGCATGTTGGTTTCGATGCTGTCATGTTTCCCGGTGGACCATAGTCGTAGTAGTAGGTAACGACTAATGAGTACTGTATGTCCTTATTATATCAACAGAGCTGTTCGTCATGTTGGGAGGAGGCTTCAAAGCAGAGCGGCTCAGAGTTAACCTCCGGCTGGTCATCAATCGACTCAAACTCTTGGAGAAAAAGAAAAGTGAGTCAACCTTCCGGCACAGTGCACTCTCTATTACTTACACCTTGCTCTACTACTCCGTCATCATTATTGATTTCTTCAACCTCGATTTATTGACCACGGGAAGTCAATGGGTTTAATATAGGACCCATCATTTGTCTGTCCCCATCCTCTTAATAATGGATGGATGCTGATGATGTCTCTCTTCCCTCATGCGCTGACCGCGAACGTAGCTGAACTGGCCCAGAAGGCAAGGAAGGAGATAGCCGACTACCTGTCCTCGGGGAAGGATGAGCGGGCGCGGATCCGCGTGGAACACATCATCCGAGAGGACTACCTGGTGGAGGCCATGGAGATCCTGGAGCTGTACTGTGACCTGCTGCTCGCACGCTTCGGCCTCATCCAGTCTATGAAGTGAGTGCACACGAGACAGTGGCCACAGTGTGGACTGATGTATTGTCAAGTCAAGTCAAGTCAAGAGTTTTAATTGTCACGGCATACAGGTATACAATGAAATGCGGCTGGTCTTGTTGTTGTTGTACTACTTGTGCATAGACCACCGCAACACTTCCGGGATTCTGAAATCATGGGAGAGAGAGAGCGGGGGGACTGAATGAATGAATATGGATGAGAGCCTACGTTTTTTTTTTGTTTCTTTATCAGTTGTCATACAGAATACTTGGCACGAAATGCTTCTTTCTGTTTTGCTCCTGAGAGTGTGCTAGATAATAAAAATATAGTATAAAATAATATAATATAAGTATAAAATAGAAAGTCAAGTACGTAAACAAGTGTAAACAACAACAATTTTCAATATACCTTTTTATACAGTATAAGTATATACAGTGCAGGTACAGTACAGTGTAGAAATGGTGAGGTATAGCTTAGCTTGTGGTGGTGAGGTGCAATAAGGAATGAGATTGATGTGCAAATGTCCTTACCAATAAATAAATATAAAGTGTGTTAGTGTCTAAAGTGGGTGCTACAGTGTGTTGTTTATTTAAAGTGCGTGTGGGTGTATTGATGGTTTGTTATTGTTCATTGAGCATCCTGATGGCCTGGGGATAGTCACTTTTCCGCACCTACTCCCGAACTACGCATGCGCAGATTGCCCACAGAGTCTAGGTTCATCAATCTGCGCATGCGTAGTTTGGGAGTAGGTGCGAAAAGGTGACTATAGCTCGGCCGAGAAAGTGCAGATCGACTTGGGACTGGGTCTTTCCTTGTTCAGGAGACTCAGGCGTATAAAAGTCTATTGGATCATGTCTCCAGCGCCCCCACAGCCGTAGCTACAACCACTTAATGTCAAGGCTCTCATCCACATTCATTCATTTTCTCCCCCCGCTCTCTCTCCTCCATGAGCTCAATGTAACGCGGAAGTGCAGTGGTCTATTGTAACATGTGTAAACCACCCATCCAGACTGTAAGGAACCATAGACAAAATACTTCCTTTTCACTAGGGCTGTACCGAATGTCATTTTTTAACATTCAAAGCTTCTATTGAAGTATTCGAACGAAGCTTCGAATGTCTGTCGTCATATTTTATGGCTTAATAAAGAAAACTAGGTTTTTAAATATATATTTTTTATTAAATCAACTTTCTTTAACACTTTCACTGCCCAAGCTTAATTCCTTATTAGTCCCTTGAATGCCCAGAACCACTTCAATGTTAGCGTCGTTAATATCGCCTAATCTATGTTTTAAATTATGGCTATGTGTCTAATCTGCCTGTCGCTTATCAAAGACTCATTTTCCAGTCAACATTGTCTTAGCAGATTGTTTTTTTATCGGTTCATTTCCGTGTTCTACCATTCTGAAAAGCACTCTGTTTCACGGAAAAAAGAAGAGATTCCCTGATAATAGCCTTTTCCTGGAATATTCTAGAACGTTGTCATTTTTCGGCCTATTTATGAATCGTTTTCAAATAAACGCTAGATTATCGATAGTATATGTGTACGTATGCACGCTCGTGGCGCGCGCTGAAAATCGCTTCTCCTATTTCCTGACGGCGCGCATAGTCAAACAGCCATATCACATAATCACATAAAAGCTTATATATCCGTGAAAACGGGTCTGATTATCCTTAGACTGGTAACATAGATTCCTTACCTGAGATCAGATGGTATCCAAATGGATTATTCCAAATTCCTGATCGCCATTCGAAAAAATCGCTCCTTTTATTGATCGACCGTGTATACTGTAAAACACATATTCCCCGCTGCTCTGAGAGTCCAGCATGAAGCTGGTAGTGAGTGAGAAGTAAAATGTGGAGTGCGTTTTTTTCCCCCAGAAAAGGGTGAATTACCACCTGGGAGACGATAGGGGGCGCTTTTTTCACATCTGAGCGCCTGAGGTAGCTGAATTTCCAACGGTAGACTCGGTTGATGAAATATGAAAATAAAAAAAGAGAACGAACGAATATTCTCGTGAGTGGGCATTCAACCCGCAGGGGGTAAACACGAGAAAACTCGTGGATGGCATTCAAAGTGTTAATGAATATAAATCAGTTTCGTCAACATAAATAATACAATATAAGGGCACGGTTGGTACGAAAGTGATGGTGACGTCTTGATGGAGCGCCGAGTGCCAAGCGGATGCAGATAGGCTACATCATTTATGATAAATGTTTTATTTACATTTTTATGACTAGTCATATAATATAATATTAGTGTAGCCTAATCTTTATCTGCAACTGTGAAGAAAACCCCCATTGGTTTAAACAGAATGAATAGACACAGAAAAAAAGAATTTTTATTTTATTTTTAATAAAATAAAAATGTTGATTTAAAATTCAAATGTCAACATTATGAACGAAGCTTCGAACTATTCAGTACAGCCCTACTTTTCACCTCTTACTCTCCATGTTTCACCGTATCCTTCCCCCTCACCCCCCCCCCCCCCCCCTCTCTCTCCCTGCAGGGAGCTGGACCCCGGCCTGCAGGAGGCCGTCTCCACCCTCATCTGGGCGGCTCCACGTCTGCAGTCGGAGGTGTCCGAGCTCAAGATAGTGAGTACAGTCTAGGGATGTCCGATATTATCGGCCTACCGATAATATAATAGTCCTAAACGAAGGCTACGCCCCCACTAGTCCAGTCTTGGTTTACTGTCTGTCACGTAGAGGTCATGTTCACTGGCCAACGTGTTCACAGCTTGATCTGCTTCTGCTTCTTCCAGGTGTCTGACCAGTTGTGTGCTAAATATAGCAAGGAGTACGGCAAGCTTTGCCGGACGAACCAGATCGGCACCGTCAATGACAGGGTAGGCATTTTCTTCAACGGCTCTCTTCTATGTCTAACTATGTATGAGTACTCTGTATGGCTGTCCTCTATTTAATGAAGTGTACGTTGTTTTTTTCTCTCCCAGGCACATTAATCAATATGTTCAGTTTCCACATCAATGTAAATGTGCCAGAATTAGCTAATGAGCTAGTCTTCATCTGTAGTCCCTGCCTACCATGCATGTCTTTATGGTGTGGGGAGGAAACCGGAGCACCTGGAGGAAACCCACGCGAACACAGGGAGAGAACTCCACACAGAAAGGCTGGGGTCTTAGTCAACACAGTCATAGGATTTTTGTTGACTATATGAATAGTCCATTTAATCAACAGACATTATTGTTCCCTTAAAAATGTATGGTATTCAGGAGGACCTCTTTAATTCTAGTTCTTATTAAAGACGAAAGTATATTTGTGAACATTACTGTAATGCCAGAAACATGCTCATCATCTTCCAGGAAATAACTCAAACGGGACCAAAATGGGCGATTTTAGACAAAGGGACGGCCCTAGTATTCTGCCTAGGAATCTCGCGTCTGTGTGTCACCTCCTTTCTCTTCCCTCTCCAGCTGATGTGTGTCACCTCCTTTCTCTTCCCCCTCCAGCTGATGCACAAACTGAGCGTGGAGGCCCCTCCTAAGATCTTAGTGGAGCGCTACCTGATCGAGATCGCTAAGAACTACAACGTGCCGTACGAGCCCGACGCCATGGTCAGGGTGAGGAGCCTCTAAGACCAGTGACTTCTCTCTGCTTTAGATTAGATTAGATTGTACTTTATTGTCATCATATTGGCATACAATGAGATTTGGGACTTAAAGTGCAGTAATAAAATCACACATGTAATAAAAGAGAAACATAAAATACTATACAAGAAACATTAAATACTATACAAGAAACATAAAATACTCTACAGAAACATAAAATACTATACAATAAGACAATGTTCCAATACTGTACAATATACAAAATAACAACAATATACAAAAAAAAAACAATACACAATAACAATCACAGTGTCAGACGGTAGTGGGTGGGTATTGCACTGTGGATGTTGCACTTGAGGGGTAGGATGTTGCACAGTGTGGGAGGAGGGGGACAGGGTGAATTATTAGTGCATGTTAGAGTACTTCCCATCTGTCGGGCACACTCTCTTATCTAATGACGCTTTTCTCTGTCTTTTTCTGCCCGACCCTCTCAGCCCTTTTTTAGTTATGCATGTTTTTGAATCCATCTGTTTATTTGGGCACCTTGTGTAATCGCTGATCTCGTGAAGCCACACCTCGGTCTCTCCTCCACAGGCCTGGAGAGATTCCTGTCTGAAAGAGTGGGCAGGACTGTGGGTCTAAATCTTATTGGACGGAGCGGGGCAGAAAGAAACGGCAAAGGGCCTCCACTGAGGCGCGTGTTTGTGCACATAGAGTAGGGCTGCACGATTCTTGCTAAAATGTGAATCACGATTTTTCTCTCTAAGAATTGAGATCATGATTCTCTTGCACGATTCATTTAAAAAAAGTAAAGTAAATACAAAAAAAATTAAAGAATTTTTATAATTTGAGTAAAAAAAAATACTAAAATCAACAATTTAGAAATGAGATCGCACAGGTCTATGAATCGAGATCGCGATTTTTTTTCCGATTAATTGCGCAGCCCTAACGTAGAGCATTTATTACAATGGGATTTGAACCCAGAAACAAACACATTGATGCCAAACTGCTCCCATTGGCTCCCAGTTGACCCACTTCCTGACGCAGGAATCTCCCCGGACCTCTTTTTGGAGAGCTCGAGGCGTGGCCAGTGAGATGATGTAATTACAGAGGGCCTCCCCCGCAACTGCATTGGTTGTTTTTTTCTTTTTTCCCCGTCCCTCCCTCATCCCCTGACAGCCCGAGGTGTGTCCCGGCGAGGAGGCGGACCTGATTGATGTGGACACCGACAACAAGCGGTTTGGAGGAGGTGGAGGAGGAGGAGGAGGAGGAGGTGGTGGAGGAGGAGGAGGAGGAGGTGGTGGGTTCACCTACCCTGGTGGTGCTATGCCCACGCCCATGCACATGCCATCAGCTTTCAACTATCCAGCTCCCAAAGGCGCAGTAAGACATTTAGCCTGTTTTTAAATCCTCAGCCATACAGTGTGTGTAGTACCTGCTGATCAGTGTGTGTGTGTGTGTAGTACCTGCTGATCAGTGTCTAGTACCTGCTGATCAGTGTGTGTGTGTGTGTGTAGTACCTGCTGATCAGTGTCTAGTACCTGCTGATCAGTGTGTGTGTGTGTAGTACCTGCTGATCAGTGTCTAGTACCTGCTGATCAGTGTGTGTGTAGTACCTGCTGATCAGTGTCTAGTACCTGCTGATCAGTGTCTAGTACCTGCTGATCAGTGTCTAGTACCTGCTGATCAGTGTGTGTGTGTGTAGTACCTGCTGATCAGTGTCTAGTACCTGCTGATCAGTGTCTAGTACCTGCTGATCAGTGTCTAGTACCTGCTGATCAGTGTGTAGTACCTGCTGATCAGTGTCTAGTACCTGCTGATCAGTGTCTAGTACCTGCTGATCAGTGTCTAGTACCTGCTGATCAGTGTCTAGTACCTGCTGATCAGTGTGTGTGTGTGTAGTACCTGCTGATCAGTGTCTAGTACCTGCTGATCAGTGTCTAGTACCTGCTGATCAGTGTCTAGTACCTGCTGATCAGTGTGTAGTACCTGCTGATCAGTGTCTAGTACCTGCTGATCAGTGTCTAGTACCTGCTGATCAGTGTGTAGTACCTGCTGATCAGTGTGTATTGACTATTGATCAGTGTGTATTACCTGCTGATCAGCGTGAAGTGCTCTGCTTGTGCCTGACCAAAATGTCGTCCCCCAGGGCCACTTCAACCCCCCCGTCGGGACCTACGGCGGCTTCAACGCCTTCCAGGACCCCATGGGAGGAGGGGGGCCGCCTCAGCTGCCCAGCTGCCCCCCCACCTACGAGTCTGTAAGTGACCCACCCCCCCGCTGCTGACGAGAGACGGACTTGACGGACAGGGCAGGGCACCACTCAGGGAAGAGCAGTCCGTTTTTAGTTTGCTTGTGATCTCTCTCACCTTTTCCTCTGCAATTTTTTTTTTTAGAGAGTCGTGGAGTGTTAGAGCGTGAATAGATATACACAACTGTAGCTGGTGTGAACTGCTAATGGCTACTACTAACCACCTACTAACCACGGTGCGCAGATCGAAGAACAGAGTAGACTGCACATGCTCGGGAGGACATCATGTTTTTCCCCCCCACATAATGATGGTATAGTATGATGAGAGCTAGTTTAGATGAATCCTGTTTTTGCTTCCTTCCTTGTGACTCACCACTTAACCTTGAAGGTGATGGATTTCCTAGGAATGCATTGCATTCGGTGCAGTTCTTTCACTGACCTTTCCCACTACCAATCACGTGAAGCGGTGTTGAGCTTTGGCAGAACCACGATTATGATACGATTTGCCTTTTTTAATCTTATTTGAGCATGAAGATCTGCTCTGTCTCCATTCGCTGAGGACTGCATATCGTGGTGGCTATATACAGGTTCTACCAAAGTTCAACATTGCTTTAAAAGGAACACTGCAATATTATGGGAAATGCACTTACCGTCTATCTATCTTGTTTGACTCTGGATAAGACTGTAATCGCATTTCCCGTAATGTCGGCGTGTACTTTTTTTAAACGGCACATGGTTTGACTTACAATACTAACGTGTTCACTAGTACGATTTTCATGATGAGGATGGGACGGCCCTGACATGTCTGTGTGTTTCAGATTGATGACATGATGAAATCCTCTGTTTCCTCTCAGTCCCTGGGTGAGTTCAAAGTTCAAATGGTCACATGCTTAAAGGAACACGCCAAGATTTGGGGAAATTAGCTTACCGTCTTCTCCAGAGAGAGACGAGAAGATAGATACCAGTTTCCTCTCTCTGTGCGTTCAGTAAAAAGCTATCTGGCTGCACGTTAGCCTAGCTTAGCACAATGAATGGAAGCGGACATGGTCGGTTAGCCTTCGGGAGAGGTGTTAGTTGGACAATGCCTAGGCTCCCCGTCACTGTCCGCTTCCATTCATTGTGCTAAGCTAGGCTAACGTGCAGCCAGATAGCTTTCTACTGAACGCACACAGAGAGGAAACTGGTCTCTATCTTCTTGTCTCTCTCTCTGGAGAAGACGGTAAGCTAATTTCCCCAAATGTTGGCGTGTTCCTTTAACTTCAGTGATGATTCTCTAGGTTTTCCATGTGAACTGATAGTGATGCCTGTTCACTGTAATCTGTGTCTATGTTATCTATTTCATTCAGTAGCCATACTGGCTTAATCTTCCATTGCTCTGTTTGGCGTTTGCATATTTATCTGACCACATATATGCATCTCCCAAGTAGCTCTAATGAACCCTATCCGTTTCCCTAGCAACCTTTTTTATAAGCTTCTTATTGGGTTGTGTGTGTATAATATCTCATATTGAATCTTTTATTTTGATTTATTTAACATTTATTTAACCAGGCAGGTCAGTTAAGAACAAGTTCTTATGTACAATGATGGCCTGGCGAGAGGACAAAAGGGCCTCTCGAAGGGTAACGTGGAAAGGAAATGTAATAAAATAGAAAAGAGACAGAGAGGTGAGGGACATAATTAAAACACACATCAAACAAACAACCCAATAAAATGACAAGGTATGTAATACATGAGGCAGAACAGTCAAATTACAGTTAAACGGCAGCGTGACAGTTGCAGGTGTGTGTGTAAACAACTCTGCAATAGAGTCCTTAAAAGTAGTGTGGGATATTTGTGGATATCCTGAAGAAGAATGTTCTCAGTCAACCGAGGTTTGGATAATAACAAAGGTTTATTAACCAAACAGATAGAAATATACATAGTACATAGAGAGACTGGCTGAGGGGCTCTCCCCAGGTGATCAGCTGAAATGACCCAGGTAAAGACGACCAGGATTGTTCTCGGGTGGCGACTTATATAGTTAAAAGGGGGGGGGTGTGTGGTCCCATTTGATAGGTCAAATGGGGGGGGGATACAGGATTGGGGAGAGGAGGGGGGCACAGGATTGGGGAGAAAGGGGAGGGGAATGTCTTTACATGAGGGTAATATTATTCCACAGTTAATCACTTTTCTCTATTATAATGTGGGTGAGATTAATGTATTGGGGGATGTCTTTACATGAGAGAGTTGGGGAATCAATATATTATTCCACAGTTGCGAGGGGGATCAATGTGTCCTTTTGCGTCTCGTTCCAACTGCTGGGAGCAGCAAATTGTAAGGAGGATTAACCAAAGGAAGTTTTAACACGGGGAACATCTAGTGAGATATGGTGAGCAGCTCTGGTGTTAAAGGGAGTAATAATAATAATAATAATAATAATAAACTTTATTTGTATAGCACCTTTCATACAGAAACTGCAGCTCAAAGTGCTTCACAACAGAAAAAAGACGGGCATAAAATGTTTTTCACATTAGGAACAGGCCACATTGATAAACAGAGTAAGATCAAAAGGCGGCTGGGTGGCGCAGCGGACATTGCGCTTGTCACCAACGCAAGAGACACCGGGTTCGAATCCGGCTGTTGGCGTTGCCTCCGGCTTGGGCCGAGTCGATGGGTGGTAATCTGGACGTTGTGGACAGCGACTCCTACAGGTCGGTTGGGGGACGCCTGCACAGCAGAGACAGGAAATAGCGGGGGTAGTGTGAGCCTCCCACACGTTACACCTCGCCAATGAGAGTCCGCGCTGGCAGGTGAAAAGATGCGACTGGCTGCCTCCTCCTGTACCGGAGTGGACACGTGATGCAAGGCTTCTATCCTCCCTACAACCGACCAGTGGGGGGCATATGCGAGCAACGTTCAGGGGAGGGGAGAATTGGAAACACGAAATTGGGATGGGAAAAAAATAAGGAGAAAAAGTAAAAAAAAAAAAAAAAAAAAAAAAAGATCAAATAGACAGAGTAAAATAGTGCAATAAAATAGTGGGATAGAATAGATAAAATAATTATTTTTACAGTGCAATAAAATAGTTCCGGATTACTAGTAAATGACAACTTTGAGTGTATCACATGATGAGGAGGAGTCGGACCGTGACGGCCCCCCCCTCCCTCTGTCTCCCCTCTCTCCAGGCCCCGGCCCCTCGTCTCAGATCTATGACAACAACGCTCTGCCCGAGCTGCCCTCTGTGCCCGACACGCTCCCCAGCTCGTCCTTCGGCGGGCCGTCCGCCTCCTCCTCCGACGACATCGACTTCGACGACCTGTCGCGGCGCTTCGAAGAGCTGAAGAAGAAGACCTAAGAGTCGCTAGTCGGAATGCTCCCCTCGTTCGGTACGCGCACCACTACTACCCCCCCCCCGCGCGCGCGCGACGTCGCCTCTACGAGCCCAACACCGGGGAATGGAAATGTTTTAAAAACCCTTTCACTACCAAATGGTTAACCCTTTCACTGCGACAATACAGAAGGTTGACCCTTTCACTAGCACACTACAGAAGGGTAACCCTTTCACTACCAAGGTTTCTTTCACTGTAAAGGTTAACCTTCTGTAGTGTGCTAGTGAAAGGGTTAAAGCTCTGAATCAGATAATGGATCCCCCCCCCCATTCTACACAGTGTCTCTTTCCTCACTCCAATCTCGTGTAGATGTTAAACCTTTTACCTCATTCAGACAAATGTGGCGCTAGCTCTCGCTAAAGGGTTGTGGGGCTTGTTGCTCGCTCGACACTATTTAATCTTTTAGAAATCACAGTGACTGTATTGGCAGGCAGTGTGCATTTTAACAGCATAATTTCTAACGAGAAGTGACAGAACGGGGGTCTTTTCTACAAGCACTTTGGATGTATTATTATGGCCCCCGACTTCTTTTATTTAAGGAAAATATGGCAATTCTTACTGTTTTGAATTAATACCACAGATCTTAGAATCAGTTTCTGTTATGGTTGTATTCCCCTTTTTTTTCTTTCTCCGTTGTAACTTACTTGTTAGACTAATAACCAGCTGATTTATTAACAGTCTGAACGTTGTCACTCGTCATTTTCCATGGAGCGGGAAGATAGTTGAGATTTACATGCCTTGGTTCCCCTTTGCCGCACGTTATTGTGTCACCGCCGGTCTCACCCCGGCCTGCTAACCGGTCAAACCGGTCCGCCTGGCCCTGCCAGTTCAGATGGGAAGTCTGTAAGTAAGGCATTCAAACCTGGTCTGCTCCCCCAGATGAGTTCCTAGGTGAGGCACCATAGCCGTGGGCCAGAGCGGGGGGCACGGACACTCTCCTGGGTTAAGAAAGGCACACATTCAGTCCTCAGCCACAGTCACACACAGCCTTGTATCCGGGGGACATATTGATAGGGGGGGCGGGGGAGATAGTGCAACACTCCATTTCTCTCTGAGGCCCAATTAGAGAGCATTCACTGAGGTCACACTCCATAGTGCCGTCTCCCCTATGGTAAAAAACATTCACTGAATATTTTGCCTAATTGTCATGTCTTCTAAAAAAGAGTGAATGCAGCCCCCCTGAAGCGCTGCCTATCAAAAGTTGTTCTACGACATATCTGTTACAGAGGGGAAGGGAGGTTGTCGACGTGGGTCACTAACTGGAACTGATTACTGTGGGGAAATGGAAATATGTAATATATTATACAATGCTATATAGACCTATTTGCAAGAATGATTGTTTGAATTGCACAGCGGAAATGATTTTGGTGGTAGGCAGGTGTCGGCGCAGTTATTGTATTGTATATGGTTTTCTCCCAATAAAGCTTTTTATTATTTTTTCTCCTTCCTCTTTTGAATGTGGGTTTTGGTTTCGCCACATACTTGTCTGTCTGTTCATTATGATGGAACCCGTTCTGTACATTTGGCAAGAGTGCATGAAGTAGCTGCAGACCAAATATTCAGTCTGTATGAAACCACTTGGTAACCTACAGTCATTTTGATTGATTTGATTATTTCCCCCGAATGTACAAGCTTTGTTCTTGACCCTGTGTGATGATGATGAAGGTCGCGTGTGATCTCTCTCTGTGTGATGATGAAGGTCGGGTGTGATCTCTGCATGTGTGTCATATGCAGTATGTACATTACACTGTGTTTGCCTTAGTCGCCATCGCTTTCCCATCGGAGGCCTTGTCCATCCGTATTGGGAGAACATGCTGTACATGTCTTACCTTTCAAGTCCGGATTCGTGTAACATTCATGTATACTGTATCTCACTTTGATTTCCTTTTCATTATAAACAAATCAATTAAAAAGCACTTGTTTAAATTCGTTTTTTTTTTATGCTAGGAGAATGGTTAAATGAGTTGTGTTTTTATACTAGGAGAATGTTTAAATGAGTTGTGTTTATATGCTAGGAGAATGGTTAAATGAGTTGTGTTTTTATGCTAGGAGAATGTTTAAATGAGTTGTGTTTATAGTAGGAGAATGTTTAAATGAGTTGTGTTTTTATGCTAGGAGAATGGTTAAATGAGTTGTGTTTTTATGCTAGGAGAATGTTTAAATGAGTTGTGTTTTTATGCTAGGAGAATGGTTAAATGAGTTGTGTTTTTATGCTAGGAGAATGGCGTGTATGCTTTCCGCAACACAGTTGCCAGGCAGGAATACTAAACTCCAGTTAACCTAATTTATACAAATGGAAGTATTGATTTTGCCGTAACGAATCATTAAAAAAAGATACCGTTAACTGGAATATGTTGTTTCTTTACACATATGTTGGATTATGTAATTGGTTTGTCATGACAAACCAATAAAAAATCGTGAATTACATGCATCATTGTTTACAATGAACGGTGGGGCTAATCGAAAGGACTGGACACGGACAAGTTAAACAGCAATCAATTAATTTAATATAACAGTCCGGTTCTGTGTTTGTTGGTGTCTGTAGATTGTTGGTGAACAACTAACTTTAGGTTAGTTTAACTTGTCCGTGTCCAGTCCTTTCGATTAGCCCCACCATTCATTGTAAACAATGATGCATGTAATTCGTGATTTTTTTATTGGTTTGTCATGACAAACCAATTACATAATCCAACATATGTGTAAAGAAACAACATATTCCAGTTAACGGTATCTTTTTTTAATGATTCGTTACGGCGAAATCAATACTTCCATTTGTATAAATTAGGTTAACTGGAGTTTAGTATTCCTGCCTGGCTGAGCGGCTCATGCGCGCACTCGGCCAATCAGAGCGCAAAACGGGAACGTGGAAACACAACTGCGTTGCGGAAAGCATACACGCGTCCAGCGTGGGGGTTATGGGGCCATTGGCCCTCCTAGGTGTGGGATGTGGCTATTGTGTTAATCAGACAAGGAATGTAGGATTATAGAGCTAGATACTTCCACACTTTGCTATTTTTGGTTTACTCCACAACCCATAGGTAGGATGCTGTTAAAATAACCGATTGAATTTGTCAGTGTTAATATCACTGTACACACACTTTCCCCTCACATGTTCATCTCACTGGTGATTTCTTTGGTAGTTATTTTTTAGATATGTAATCAGATTACTGTGTTGTATACATACACTAACATTACATGCCATGTTTTTGTAATCTCATTGCTGATATTGTAAAACATTATTTCACAGCCTTGGTGATAGATGAGGTATTTTGGATAATCTGGGAGGGATTGGGAGAATCAACCAGTGCTGCACCAACCCGTCCTTGCATCACAAACGGAGAGGCTTTATCTTGAATAACGTTATCTCTGGACCGACCATCTCTCCATTGAAAATAAACAATATAAAGAGGTCAGTAGGAGGTCACTTACAATCATGATCTATTGCTGTGAGAATTTAAAGAATTGTATTCAAGTTTGATGAATAAATACTGTATATTGATTTCTGAAGCAGTGAGCCCACCTGCTACTGTTTGTCACCAAACATGAAATGTAATGACCTCAACTAGCCACTAGATGGTACTCTGATACACTTTTTGATAAGAGTTCAACTCAATAGGGGGCTGTAGCTGGGAATTAAAGCACTTCCACCCTGACATAAAGGCTACTAACGAACAACTTTCCTCACATTCAAATGACCCAAACCTTCTCTGTTCTCTAGTCTGGTTGTATCTCTAGCAGGCATCTTGTTAATATAGGGCCATTCATATAAAACCAAACACTTGATACCGATAAGATATTCCTTTATTGATCCCCTTGGGGAAATTCAGGATATAGCATACCATTGTTGGCCTACTTATGAGAAATTACAGTGGAATGAATGAATGAAAACTTTATTTAACAGATTGCAGAATGGGTACAAATACAATACAGTACGGCTCAATACACACAATTGGTAAGGGGATGCAGACCAGAGAAAGACGTTTGTCTTGTTTCAGGGTCCCCCATTTTCAATTCATAGTGGAAGTATGAAAGTGAATGAAAGTATGGATGCACCATGAAAATTAAGTATGGTACCGATAATAGCTTTTCTGTTATGTCCAATAACTGATATTTATCGATATGTGGTCTGCTCAAATGATGTCCTCTCTGTCTATGGTGTGCAGTCAGACTGAAATGTGCAATTCTGTCCGTCAAAGGTAAACGAAGAAACTAATAATACTTAGATACTACAGTTACTTTTAAAATAGTGTTGTTACTTTTTAGTAAAGACATTTATTTTAATGTTACTTGTCCTTTCGGACATGTTATGTTTTTGTAGGTTTTTATAGATTTTTGCTACCGGGCAGTCCGGTAGAGAGAGAGAGAGAGGAGGGATGGGAGATAGACCGGGGAAGACATTCGGCAAGGATCACCGGGTCCGGGAGTCGAACCCGGGTCGGCCGTGTTGCACCGTAGTGCTGTATGCGGTGCGCCACTTGGGCGCCCCAAAGACATTTCTTATAGCCCCCCCTGCAAGTATATCCCCAAGCTAAATAAGACTGTATTCTTAGCCAACATATCTGGTTAAAAAATTATTAAATAAATTATGCCAGAGAGGTACAGGTGTAGGTGAGTCATGGTGCCAGCTAAATCCCCGAAGCCTGTTTTTGGGATTCGAACTTCGTCAGGGCTTTTCGAACGAATGTTCGAACTTTTTTTTTGATTTTTTTTCTTTTTTTTTGTAACTTTTGTAACTTTTCTTTATCATAAATCGATCAATAGAGATCGTATTAGATCCCCAATTATCATATCATGGGAGGTGTACTTTGGCGCACGCCTCACATATCGGCATGTAACTCGAGAACCGCTGAACGGATTTTGTCACCTGAAAGGGCAATTGACAGGCAACAAATAGGGCTTTAATTATATCCATATATTGTATCAAAAGAAATGCACACCTGAGCCGCTAGAGGCCAGAAAAGTGGCGCGTCCTCATGAGGGCCCACATGTGGGCCCTTGGATGTTAAGAGGTTAATGTTTTTTTTTGTTTTTGCCAAGAGTAAAGACCATAACCCTATCAAAACAGCAGTCAAAGTGTATATTTTCATTTTTACCGATGTTTTGTACGATTTACCGAAAATAAGAATTTATCGAAAAGATGCTAATTATATCTCTTATCGTAAAACCGTGAGGAAATGACTAAATCCAGATTTAACCCTGCCATTGGAAAGAGGAGCCTTTTCCCTATCCATAGATATATCATAATAAGGTCAAGGTCAAGGTCAAATATGAATTTATAATTAAAATCGATTATCATTATTACTGTATCTACAAATCCTTCTGTTTAATCATCTTCCCTTTATTCATTTGCTTAGATTTTTTTGTACACATGATCTCAATAAGGTGGTGAATGAGCTCAGTGAGCTCATCTGCTTACCCCGCAGATTTAACATGGTGTTATTCACCGTCAAAGATGCACAAATAAATCATAATTTATATTCTCCTTTTCTTCATTACAATTTACTCAAGCCTAGTAACAGACACAATATTTCTGACACTGGGAATACATACCCCCAGGTCCCTAGATGTTCCTAGATACCAAGAACATGCAAATTGACCTTGTAGAAGTGGAGCAATCTTCCATTTACTTAGGCATGTACCTTTAGGCGAAATTTCTGAAAAAAGTCTACAGATTAACAGGTTAATTGAATTAACTTAAACTAGAAAAGTAAATACAAACTAAATTAACAATGTAACTTACAGTTTATAGAAGGACAGTTTCCTTCTGAAGCACAACTTAATGCCTCATCCTTCCAGTTGGGACCATTTGTCACATAGTGAGAGCTCCACAGCTCAAGCAAACCCCCACAGGGCTTGTATTTTGGTTTTGCACTTCTCGTTCTTTGTTATGCTATTGGTATCCTATTATTATGCAAAGACTAGGTGATAGATAAGTGCCGGTACACACACGAAATTGAAGCAGTTAATGGTGTCGTTTGCAAACATTGTAAAATGAACCTGTATTTTCAGTTACGGTGGGATATAGGAACGTTAGAAAGATCATTTTCCGTCAGACACAAACATTGTCATCACAAGCGGAAGAAATATTCACACAAAGTGGCACGAGACACAGCACTGTGATAGCAGTGAACCACCCATTTCTACACTGTACTGTATCTGCATTGTATAGACTGTACATATACTGTATATATGTATATTGAAATTTTTTGTTTTGTTTACACTTGTTTACGTACTTGACTTTCTATTTTATACTTATTATACTATTTTATCTAGCACACTCTCAGGAGCAAAACAGAAAGAAGCATTTCATGCAAAAGTATTCTGTATTTCTGTATGACAACTAATAAAGAAACTTGAACTTGAACTTGAACCCAGTACTCGCCTGCCTAGAGAGCATTAGGCACTGTGTCCACAGAAAGCGTTTTTTGAGCTGCCATCGCCTTTCTGCCATTCATTTCTATGGTAAAGACACGCTCTGGGCGCCTCGAGTAGGAAATTGTTCAACATGTGGAGAGGAGCACCGCTCATCAATGTCCGACCGACCAATCAAAATCGAGGAAGTGGCGGGACTAAAAAGGTCAACAAACATGGCAGAGGAGAGGCTGATTCTTGCGGTGTCTGACAACCGAGTAATAATATACAACCTAACACGCAGATGGCGCAACAATAAGTGCTCCCTCCGCTTTGGAAGCGATCTGGGCATTCATATTTTTGATATCCAAATCGCTCGGTCTTGAAAAAAAAAAAACGCTTTCTGTGGACGCAGCTCCTTAGGAATTCCCTTCACATACACATGCCTTCTCTATTTAAACGACCACATCAAACAAGAGGTGGACGCGGGCAAATACTGCGGCATGGTCATGCTGGACCTACAAAAGGCCTTCGACACTGTCAATCACACCATTCTGATTGACAAGCTAAAAGCAATTGGTTTTGATAGTCTATCAGTGAGCTGGATGCAATCCTACCTGGAGGGGAGAGAGCAGATGGTGGAGGTAAACGGTACCCTATCCCCCCCCCCTCACAGTAAGCTGTGGTGTTCCACAAGGAAGCATACTAGGTCCGCTACTGTTCCTAATTTATGCAAATGACATGTCGTCAGCTTGTGACTGCAACTTGTTCCTGTTTGCGGACGACTCAGCCCTGCTGGTCTCTGACAAGAACAAGTTACAGGTTGAAAAAACCCTCAGCTCAGAACTAGGCAAAATCTGCATATGGCTCGCTGATAACAAACTATCATTACACATGGGCAAAACAGAGTCCATTCTCTTCGGTTCAAATAACAAACTCAGCAAGACCGACGGCTTCTCAGTTACAGTGGGTGACAATATTGTCACAAGGAAAGAAGATATTACCTACCTGGGTTCCATCCTAGAGGCAAATCTTTCCTGTGACAAAATGGCATCCAATGTAATAAAAAAAGTCAACCAACGAACTCGATTCTTGTACCGGATCTCCTCTCTGGTAAACAAGAATACCTTGAAGACTCTAACAGGAGCACTCATTCAAGGGTACTACGACTATGCTTGCACCTCATGGTACCAAAGCACCTCAAAGGCGCTAAAAACAAAATTACAAACATCTCAAAACAAACTGGTCAGACTACTGCTTGACCTTACTCCTAGAACCCACCTCACCCCTGCCCACTTTGACAACCTAGGATGGCTTAGAGTAGACGACAGAGTACAGCAACTTGCAATGGGCCTGGTCTACAAGATACACTACACGACCAAGGTACCCATGTACATGACAAAATACTTCCCAAAGGTCAGTGAATACCACGATCACAACACCAGAGGGAGCTCCACAAATCATGTTAAACCCAGATTCGGCTCAAACAAGGGACTAAACACGTTTCGCAATTATGCCACATCAATGTGGAACGCCCTACCCAAAGCTGTAAAGGAATGTGAATCACTACCCACTTTCAAAAACACTCTCAAAAAACACCTAAGGGAGACTGCAACTCGAAACTGGCCCCTGTAAATGTCCGAACACAACCCCCTCCAATGTACAGTAAATTACCAAGTATGGTCTTGTCAATAATCCAATGTACAGTTTTGTTTGTACAGTTGTACAGTGTCCCCGACCCACCCCTCCTACCCAACCCCCCCCCCACTCCTACCCAACCCCCCCCCCCCCCCCACCTCCAATGTACAGTCCCCCCCCACCCCCACCTACCCAATCCAATGTACAGTTTCTACGTCAAATGTATATACTCTTTTTTTTCTTTTTCTGGACTCTTTTGGTATCACAAACAGTACTGTAATTGCAAATCTGGTATGTCATAAATGTATAGATGTAGCAGTACTGTCTATCTGTATGTCATGTATGTCATATATGTTACGATGAATTGAAAATGGGGGACCCTGATGTAAACAAGACGAAAGTCTTTCTCTGGTCTGCATCCCCTTAACAATTGTATGTATTGAGCTGTACTGTACTGTACCCATTCTGCAATCTGTTAATAAAGTTTTCAATCAATCAATCAATACAAAACACTGGGCTATTTAACAGTACAGTCAGAGAGTAGGTCTCCTATAGTAGGATCGATGCAGTTGGATGGATAAAGAGGTGCAGGATGCCCCATCCTGCAGAGTGTCGTCAGTAGGCGTCCCTCCCGGAGTACAGTCTGCATCTGTACTGTTGTTCTGTTAAACGGATAAGAAAGGTCTGTTAGACACACAGTACTCTCCATCTCTCCCTCCCCTCCTCCCTCCCTCCCTCCCTCCCTCCCTCCCTCCCTCTCCAATTCGATTATATTCTAAACTGAAGCCCGCTAATGATTTGATATCACATGGGCCGCAGATGACACCAAAGATAATAAATGGAAAGGCAAGAAAAGCACAACTTTAAAAAAAAGGAAAAAAAAGACGGCTGTTACTTCGATAAAATAATAAATGTCTAGACCAGTTGTTCCCAAACCTCTCCTCGAGAGACACCCCAGACGTTCCATGTGTTTGTTCAATTACACCACCAGCAGCACACCTGATTCAACTAATAAAGGGCTAGTTAAGTTGAATCAGGTGTGCTGGTGGTGTCATTTAGAAAAGCTGGTCTCTCTTACCCAACAGCACCTCCTCCACCTCCTCGCTCTCCTCCACCGCCGCCGGCTTCAGCAGCAGGGCGAACAGGATGGCCACGCCTATTACCTGCAGGCAAACAAAAGCAGTGCTAACTTGACCCGTTCACCACCACGGCACCACCACTATGCAGACAGCGTTTCAATATCCATCATCCATCCTCAGTCAGTCAGACAGTGTTTCATATCTATCATCCATCCTGTCAGACAGACAGTGTTTCATATCTCTCATCCATCCTCAGTCAGTCAGACAGTGTTTCATATCTCTCATCCATCCTCAGTGTTTCATATCTCTCATCCATCCTCAGACAGACAGTGTTTCATATCTCTCATCCATCCTCAGTCAGACAGTGTTTCATATCTCTCATCCATCCTCAGTCAGACAGTGTTTCATATCTCTCATCCATCCTGTCAGACAGACAGCGTTTCATATCTATCATCCATCCTCAGTCAGAGAGTGTTTCATATCTCTCATCCATCCTCAGTCAGAGAGTGTTTCATATCTATCATCCATCCTCAGTCAGAGAGTGTTTCATATCTATCATCCATCCTCAGTCATTGATTGATTGAATGAAAACTTTATTTAACAGATAGCAGAATGGGTACAATACAGTATGGCTCAATGCACACAATTGTTAAGGGGATGCAGACCAGAGAAAGACTTTCGTCTTGTTTACATCAGGGTCCCCCATTTTCAATTCATCATGACATTTATGACATACACCAGGGGTTCCCAAACTTGTCAGGCCACGACCCCCAAATAACGGTGTCAGAGAGCCGCGACCCCCACTATTATAGGAGGTGAAATCTTATATTATTATTATTATTTATTTTATTTTTAATTTATTTTTATAAATGGAAATGTATGGTTGAAACATGCAAATGTTCAAACGCACACACACTAATAAGCATTGGAGGCTTTTAACCAGGGCCGGACTGGGGAAATCATTCAGGCCAGGAAATATAGTGCGAAATATAGCCCTCCACCAGGAAATGTTTTGTTACAAAGACTTAATTTCCTGCATTCTGGTGCAGGATTTTTTAAATGTGTACCCTTTAAATGCCATGTGTTTGTGATGGCATCACAAATTATTGTTAGAAAACAGGCTAGCATATGTGTGATTAACAACAACACTGATTTTGATGGATTTTCTGTTTTTTTGTAATGTCAGATTGAAAAAAATACAATCTTTTATTCAACTTCAGCCCTGATCACATATTCATTTTATAATTCTAACCCTTTAAATGCCAGTGTGTGTGATGGCATATATTTGCAATATATCAAATGCAAAGTAGATTTTTCTGGGGGGGTTATTACAGGCTAGCATGTGTCAATGATTAGCAATAAAAAAGAAATTGTAAGGGTCCCGCCTCCACCAATCACATGCGGCTCCCTTTGTGTGTGTGTGAGAGCAAGAGAGAGAGAGAGAGAGATAGTTCTCCAACTTGTGTGAGTTGCAGTGATCTCCTGGTTGTTCCCCACCTAGGTTATCTAACTATTGCGCTGCTGCAACTAGAAACACTGGCCTGGCCTGCTTCTAAGTTCAGTGGCCTGACTGCATAAAAAAAAAAAAAAAAAATGTTGGAATTATTATTATTTTTTGTAATCATCTGGCGACCCCCCCCGCAGCGGCTCGCGATTGGGAACCCCTGACATACACGACATACACGACATACAGATATACAGTGATAGCTGATCATCTTGACCTGATATTTCAAATATCTCCTGTTTCAAAGTATTATTGAGCAAAAGCTGAACTATTAACTAACAGATTATGACCACGTAATAATTGTTTCATACGGGCTAAAACAAATGCCTTGTGTGTCTTGTCCTCGATAGGGAATGAAATTGAAGAGAATGAAGATAACATAGAATATGTTATCCACAACCCATGCGTTGACATTTAACTATCAGCGGGAAAAGGCCAGCAATACACAACGGCGTTATGTATGGAACATGGTTAGTGTAACTGAGGGGTACAATTCCCTGACTGTATTGTTAGATATGATACTTACTACCACTACCTCTTGTACTTTAGACTCTGGCCACCCAGTACTAGGCATAAATAATTATGGTAAACACTCCCACGTAGATGAAACGATCCAACACAAATGTACCAAGTCGAAAGTCTGCGTTTAATAATAATTAATACATAGCAAAAGGTATGTAGAGCAATCACTTAATTACATTTATGATTTGAAATAGGATGCACTTTTATGGCAAATGAGTATTCGTTGGTATATCAATAGAGAACGTCCAATCTCTGGTGGCGCAGGCGGTAAATATACAACCTGGAATATTTAAGGAATAATAGCAATGATACTTTAATGATTATAGAACTGGATACACTAGGGGGGAATTCCGGTCGCTTGTAAGACAACTGGAGAAGGGGGGGGGGGGTAGAGTCTGGCTGTATCCGTCTGGCCGAGGGTATCCTGGGAGAACCCACGGTTGTGCGGCTCGGTGCCTCAGCGATCCTCGATCCACAGATGAAAGCAGTTGGACTCTCTGTGGGCCGGCTTCCTCCGGTCCACGATGGAGAGACGTGAAGCGACCTCGTCGTGTAGAGCGTCTCCTCACCTGTCGTCCTCTCCGGGGGGGGGGTTTTCCAACACACGGCAGTGTTGGTCTTTATCCATAGAATAATCACTGTATACAAAGCATAATCCGTGCCTGGGAAGGCGGGCTGTCGTCGGTAGAATAATCCGGTATGCAGGTCCACTCGCTCGTCGGCTCTGGGGCTCCTCGGGTGCAGCCTCACATGGGGTCGGCCACCCTGGATAAGCAGCCAGTTCTACCCGAAACGATGGGGGTACTGACTACGATAGTATTCTCACCGCACGAAGCACTACATATGAATAGACTATTATTAGCTTAATAGACTACGTCCAACTCGACGATATAGTGCCAAATATGACGATTCAAATATTAATATACACGATGTCTCAATACCGATGGTAGGCCGAACTTGGCCTTACTCCCACACGTGGCGTCGCGGGGAGGCTTTACGTCTGTCACTCTATTGGAGGGTAAGAAACTGGACTAAAAGGAAGTCCTACTTTAGTAGCGCAGTATATATACGCACTATGAACAAATAGTACCATTAGTGGTGCGGTAGCCAGATTCCTACGCGGAACTAGGACTTGTTCGTACATGTTGAGCGGTACGTTTGAACTGGGTCTGGGGGGTATGGCAGCCTGGCACCAAGGTCTCGACCAATAGTAGAATGGAGACTATTATGGGATGTTCAGTAGGCTAGAATGGATATTCAATGCATATTGTACAAGGAATATACAATGGATATCAGGGAATATTAGAGAATATACAAATACAATTAAATATATATATATAAATAAATATATATATTCGGTTTAATCTGGCCCTTCACAACAGCCACCCCCTGATTGGTCCCAGACCTAATCAGTTAAGCAGAGACAGATTAATCGCGTTGTCTATTTACACATAAGGGTTTGCTGTAGGGGTCAGTCAACTTCACAAAGTCATAGGGTTATAGGGTCATGGTCATCATCGATTGTGTCTGGGAGTCGGGGCAGTTCTATGAGCCTCGCCACGGGACGGGTGTAAGTGCGCCCCTGGACAAGCACTTCAGCTGCTCGGACCTTGCCGTCGGCACCGGTGATCACTTTGCTTATGCGGCCGGCCGGCCACATAGCTCTGGGCAGTGATTGATCAATAATCATGACGACTGTTCCTTCTGTCAAATTGTCTCTCTCCTTTACCCACTTCTGGCGGGTCTGTAGAGACGGTAGGTAGTGCAGTAGGAATGTCCTTTGTTGTGCACTCTCTATGGTAGTGCAATCATCTATGTTGGGGTCTGCGGAGATAACAGTGCTCAATCCACAGGACATAGGTTTCTTATTCTCAGCCTCCTCTTGACTTGCTTCCCTCGGGATAGGCGTGGGCCACTCTCCTTCCGGGAGCTTTAGGAATGCTGGGCCGTCACTGTAGACATTGCGACGGGTGAGGTCATCTAGGGGCATTCCCCGGGTGATGACGTCAGCTGGGTTCTGTTTTGTATCAACGTAGCGCCACTCTGTTTCTCCGGTTAACTCTTCGGTTAAGTCTTGAATCTCGGTGACTCTGACTCCCACGAAGACTTTGTACTTGCATGAGTCCGATTTGATCCAGGCGAGTACTGTCGTGGAATCTGACCACAGGATTGTTCTAGACACCGGTATGGTGAGCTCACGTTGGATGAGCGTGGCTAGGTGCGCTCCGGCTAGGGCTGCGCAGAGCTCTAGACGTGGGATAGATTGTTGCTTGCGTGGGGCTATTCTCGAGCGGGCGAGGACAAATGCTGTGTAGATCTCTCCCCCCTCTTCTTGGGCCCGCAAGTAGGCTACTGATCCGTATGCGACCTCTGAGGCGTCACTGAAGACGTGTAAGTCCATTTTACATGTCTCTGGCCTCACCGTGGGTGGGAAGTAGCTTCGGCGCATATTAACGCCTGGGAGTGAGTGGAGCTCCATCTCCCACTCTCTCCAGGTGGATGCAAGGTGTGCGGGAATGGGGTCGTCCCAGCCCTGGTCCTTGTCCCACAATGCTCGTACAATCATTTTTGCCCTGGTGGTGTACGGTAGAATACATCCTAGCGGGTCATATTGTCGGGCGAGTGTTGTGTACACACTCCGTCTGGTGGTCGGCGCCGCCGCCGGCCTTCCCTGCTCCGTAGTCAGGGGCTTGTGTCTGTAGTGAAGCGAATCTGTTTTGAATCGCCACACCAATCCCAGGGTCATCTCCTGGGCTTCTCCCGGGATTGTAGCCATCCAGGTCTCGCTGCTGGCTGCCTTGTCCTCGGAAGAGAGGCTGCGCAGTACTTGCGGATCGCTGCTGGCCCACTGCCTGAGATCAAAGCCGCCTTTGATCAATGAGGCGCGGAGTTTAATCAGGAGAGCCTCGGCTTCTTCCTGGGTTGAGAGGCTTTGTAGACAGTTGTCTACGTAGAAGCTGTTCTTTACGCTGTGTCGGACCTCTTCGTCCGCTGCTGGGTCCTCTGCTACATGTTTCTGTAGTGCAAATGTAGCACAGCAGGGGCTGCACGTCGTTCCGAAGGGGAGGACTTCCCATTGGTAGATGGCTGGGTGCTCATCTCCTGGCTTCTCTCTCCATAGGAACCGTAACAGGGGCTTGTCCTCCTCTACTAATCTCACCTGCAGGAACATTCCTTTAATGTCCCCGCTGATGGCCACCTTTTCCTGGCGGAAGCGGAGTAGAACGCCGAGTAGGGAGGGGCCGAGTGTGGGACCGGGCAGTAACTCTTTATTCAGATTTTGGGATCCGATCTGGTAGCTGCAGTTAAATACTATGCGGTCTTTACCGTTGTGATGGACCTTGTGGTGAGGCACGTACCACGATTCAGTGGTCTGGTCAGCCTCTTTAATGTCCATCTTTGTGACGTGTCCCGCTGTGATGAGCTTCTCAATCTCGGCGCGGTATACACTCTCTTGGGCGGGGTTCTTGGCTAAGCGCCGCTCCGTGTTCAGCAGGTACCGTTCTGTGGCGTCTGTCTTGGCGTGGAAAGTAGGCATTCCTTCTCGCCGCAGGAGTGGCGTGGCGTATCTCAACACGCCGTTGACCGGGACTCTCTTGGTCCCTGTCTCGAGGAGGTGAATGGCGTAAATGTCATCTTTAGAGCGAATGTCTTTCTTTCCGTTCTTAAAGGGCATTTGTTCCAAGGTCCATAGCCGCTCTACGTGTTGCAGGAGTGCGGTTTCTCCCTCTGTGACTCGGGAGTGGAGACATCTAGTGGCTGTACTTCGGTTGAGAGATTTGGCGAGCGGGCCTTGGAGAGTCCATCCCAAACGGGTCTCGACTGCTGCAGGACAGCCTCGGGGTCCGGTATGAACCCGGTCTATCGGGACAATGAGGTCTGCATGGTCGGAGCCTATCAACAGGGTCGGCATAGCATTGTCTATGAGCGGGATCGGTAACTTGCGCAGATGTGCATATTTCTCCATCAGCTTGGCGACGGGGTATGTGTACCGCGACAGTCCTATTTCTTGGCTGGTGAAAGCGTCTGTAATCTGGTACCGTCGCTCAGGCTGGCCGCTTGCTGCGATAGAGAATGAGACATTCTCGCCCTTTATCGTCTTCAAATCTCGTCTTATTGTCCGAATTGTCATTTGGGTTTCGCTTCCCCGCAGCCCTAGCTGGGCCGCAGCGGAGGCGAGCAGAAGGGTCTTCTCTGACCCGTCATCGAGGACGGCGTAAGTGTCCAGGACTTTATTCTGGTAGCTTAGTGTCACACGCACTACTTTTAGGAGTACTCGGGCTCCACTGCTGCTGGCGGGATCGATGTACATGACGCTCGCTTTGCTGCTGGATGGTGCGGGTGAAGGGCGCCGTCTGTTACTGTCGTGAAGTATGTCCAGATGGGCTCCATCGCACTTGGTGCACCTTTTCTTTAAGCGGCATTCGGCTGCCATGTGTGAGCGCGCACAGCGAAAACAGCGCTTGTTGGACTCTATCCATTGACTTGCTTCCTCCGCGTTCAGCTTGGGGAAGGAGTCACATTGCGCTAGCCAGTGTTCTTTCTCACAGTAGGGGCACACTATCTTCCACTTCTCCGTTCTGGAGGGGGTACTGTGGCTCCTGCTGCTCGGTACTGACTCCGATTGGTGCATCACAGTCACCGATCTTCTTCCATCATTTAGTCGTCTGGTTCCTTCTCTGGAGCCAGGGGTGCTCCGTCCGAATGTATCTAGCCGTAGGCTGCTGACTTCTCTCGCCAGGAAGTCTGCTAGATCGAGGAGGTTCGGTTCGGGGCCATTCGGGTCTCGGTGGTCTCTCTGCCGCCTAAAACGCTCCTGTCGAGCGGGCGGCAGCTTCTCCAAGATCCTTTCCACATTTGAGTTGGCGTAAAGTTCATGCCTCCCCTTCTCTCTCTGCGCTCCCAACATCCCTACCAGGGACTGCACCCTGATGGACAGGTCGTCCAGTGCTCGATTGTCTATTGCTGGGGGTAAGCGGTCGATGTGTCGGATCTCCTGGATCACGTAATCCCATATGCGCCCATACCTCTGGTCCAATGCTACCAGCGCTGCTGTGTATGGGGTGATGGAAGTCGCGTAGGCGAGCGCTATATTATGTGCGCGGGGTACCTTTAAGTGCTTCAGTAGGATGGCGTATTTATGGCGTTCATCCAATACATCCACCAACATGGTCTCCAGACACATGCGGAGTTCTGTATACTGGGCCCGGTTCTCTTGGGTGAAGTCGGGTACCATAGGCGTGCCAATGTATGACGCTGACTGTGGATACATCGGCGAGCGTTGGGGGAGAGGCCTCCTAGGCGAGTCTCCTCCCGCTCCTTGGTATGGGCTGGTACCGGCAGTGTACCATGGCCCGCTTGTCCAGGTGCTGTTCCTCGGTGCGGGTCGTGCGTCGTGCTCACCCGTGTATAGAGTCGGGGGTCTGTAGCGCAGCTCCGCGGGAGTATAGCCTGGGCTGTACCGGACCTCCTGGTCCGGTAGAGTACTGTGCTGTCGTCGGGCGCGGTTCTCCTCCTCTTCCTCTTCGTCTTCAGTTAGGTCATCCAGTGCTTGTAGTCTCTGGTTTAGCCTCTCCACAGGATATGCTGCTCCTTCCCGGTTGCTAGGTCTCGCTTGGACCGGTGGGGGGAGGTGGTCTGTGGGGGGTATAGACCTCGTCTGTTGGTCAAGTTCAGGGTTGTTTACTCGGCTAGGGGGTGCCGCCCTGGAGGTGTGTCTAGACGAGTTCCTGGAGCCTCTGGCGGAGGGAGAGGGTGTTGTCCGTCTGATCAGCTGTTCTATTAGTTGCGCTTGCTGTCTGTCGCGCTCTGCGTCCCGTAGAGCACCAGCAGCTGCTCGCTGGCTGTCTGCTCGGTCTCGGGCCACATTCTCTTCCATCTGAATGCGTCTTATTTCTAGACGTATATGCTCTTCTTCGCTCCGCTGCTGGATCTGCAGTCGGTCGCGTTCAGCAGCGGCGTTCAGGCTGATGAGGAAGGCCTGCTGTAGGGTCCTCTCTGCCTCGCTGGGAGAAGGCGGTTGTATAGGGGAGCCTTCCCTCGGGGTACTCCTTGCGGAGCCTTGGAGCTCTATCTCCACGGTGCTCTCCCCGTCTTCTTCCGTGCCGAGTTCTCTCTCGGTAGCGTTGTATTCCTCCCGGGACTCATCGGGGACTACTTCTTCAGTATTGGCGGGGTGTGAAGTCATGTCTGGTTCCCACTGGTCCCCACCGTGAGCTCGGTCAGTTACATTAGAACCCGTAGGGGCCTCTATGGTCGGGGTAGTCTGGGCATTGGGGTTAGACATACTTTTACTTTCTAGTTTTACCGCGTTTACTGTTAGTAGAAGACTAGGTTGTTGACTGACAGCGTAAGCCTCTAAGTACTGAGGGAGCCGTCGTTCGCGCTGCGGGCGTTGGTTAGGAGGATCGTTTCGTGGAGTGTTCATCATAGGCCATTTCAATATTAATAACACTATATTAATATTACACTAATTACCCTCCGGCTCGAAGGACCAATTGTAACTGAGGGGTACAATTCCCTGACTGTATTGTTAGATATGATACTTACTACCACTACCTCTTGTACTTTAGACTCTGGCCACCCAGTACTAGGCATAAATAATTATGGTAAACACTCCCACGTAGATGAAACGATCCAACACAAATGTACCAAGTCGAAAGTCTGCGTTTAATAATAATTAATACATAGCAAAAGGTATGTAGAGCAATCACTTAATTACATTTATGATTTGAAATAGGATGCACTTTTATGGCAAATGAGTATTCGTTGGTATATCAATAGAGAACGTCCAATCTCTGGTGGCGCAGGCGGTAAATATACAACCTGGAATATTTAAGGAATAATAGCAATGATACTTTAATGATTATAGAACTGGATACACTAGGGGGGAATTCCGGTCGCTTGTAAGACAACTGGAGAAGGGGGGGGGGGGGGGTAGAGTCTGGCTGTATCCGTCTGGCCGAGGGTATCCTGGGAGAACCCACGGTTGTGCGGTTCGGTGCCTCAGCGATCCTCGATCCACAGATGAAAGCAGTTGGACTCTCTGTGGGCCGGCTTCCTCCGGTCCACGATGGAGAGACGTGAAGCGACCTCGTCGTGTAGAGCGTCTCCTCACCTGTCGTCCTCTCCGGGGGGGGGGTTTTCCAACACACGGCAGTGTTGGTCTTTATCCATAGAATAATCACTGTATACAAAGCATAATCCGTGCCTGGGAAGGCGGGCTGTCGTCGGTAGAATAATCCGGTATGCAGGTCCACTCGCTCGTCGGCTCTGGGGCTCCTCGGGTGCAGCCTCACATGGGGTCGGCCACCCTGGATAAGCAGCCAGTTCTACCCGAAACGATGGGGGTACTGACTACGATAGTATTCTCACCGCACGAAGCACTACATATGAATAGACTATTATTAGCTTAATAGACTACGTCCAACTCGACGATATAGTGCCAAATATGACGATTCAAATATTAATATACACGATGTCTCAATACCGATGGTAGGCCGAACTTGGCCTTACTCCCACACGTGGCGTCGCGGGGAGGCTTTACGTCTGTCACTCTATTGGAGGGTAAGAAACTGGACTAAAAGGAAGTCCTACTTTAGTAGCGCAGTATATATACGCACTATGAACAAATAGTACCATTAGTGGTGCGGTAGCCAGATTCCTACGCGGAACTAGGACTTGTTCGTACATGTTGAGCGGTACGTTTGAACTGGGTCTGGGGGGTATGGCAGCCTGGCACCAAGGTCTCGACCAATAGTAGAATGGAGACTATTATGGGATGTTCAGTAGGCTAGAATGGATATTCAATGCATATTGTACAAGGAATATACAATGGATATCAGGGAATATTAGAGAATATACAAATACAATTAAATATATATATATAAATAAATATATATATTCGGTTTAATCTGGCCCTTCACAACAGTTAGTGTATATTAAACAATACGCCCGCTTGCTCACTGACTGTGTGAATAGTGCAGACAATGATCTGGTTACTGATTGACAATGATTAGATTCAAGAGTTCATTTATCACATATACCAGGGCATACCGTGAAATGCTGTGCATTACACAGACTTAGGACGAGGGCGCTGCGAGGGCAAACTCTGGGGCGGAATCATTGACATGTTTGTGTTCCGACATACAGCCCCTCCGATTAATGTGCGGTAAAGACCAGGAGTCTTGTCCAGAAGGGGCTACTGAGTGATATCACGGAGTCAGCATTGTGAATGAGGACAATATATATTTTTTTGAGTAAATACTTAAAGGAACACGCCAACATTCTGAGAAATTAGCTTACAGAGACAAGAAGATAGATACCAGTTTCCTCTGTGTGCGTTCAGTAGAAAGCTATCTGGCTGCACGTTAGCCTAGCTTAGCACAATGAATGGAAGCGGACAGTGCCGGTTAGCCTTCGGGAGAGGTGTTAGTTGGACAATGCCTAGGCTCCCCGTCACTGTCCGATTCCATTCATACCCTTCGTCTCCCCTCATCAATCAGTCACCACCCTTAAAGAGACCTTGAGTACTTTCTTAGCTCCGGCTAATTTCCTCCACAGGTCCTTCCTCCACCCCTAGGCATCTCAAACCCGCCCTCTTCTCTTGATCCTCCAATCACAACGGTTGCTTTTCCGACGGATGTCCTCTGCCGTCCACTCACCTTGAGCGGCTGCAGGATGAAGATGCTCTGGAAGAGGGAGAGGCCCAGGGAGACGACCCACTGGACGCACTTCTCCCTGCCGTACTGGAAGCCGTAGATGAGGGTGAAGTAGGCGGACACCCCGCTGATGGACAGCAGCAGGAACCAACCCAGGAACACACACCACCAGGGCAGAGAACAGCCTGTGACCTTTCTCTGACACACAGGGCGGGGACTGGGGCCGGGACAGGTGGGAAGAATGGAAAAGGTTATGTGTGTGTGTGTGTGTGTGTGTGTGTGTGTGTGTGTGTGTGTGTGTGTGTGTGTGTGTGTGTGTGTGTGTGTGTGTGTGTGTGCGTGTGCACACTGATGTTTGTATGTACATATTTGTATGTACGCACACATGTTTGTATTTGTGTGTGTATGTGTCCACATTAATGTGTGTGTGTGTGCTGCGTGTGTGCTGTGTGTCTGTTTTTACCAGTGCATGTGTGTGTGTGTGTGTGCGTACTGATGTTTGTATGTACATATTTGTATGTACGCACACATGTTTGTATTTGTGTGTGCATGTTTCTGTGTGAATGTGTGTGTCTATGTGAATGTGTGCGTGTGTGTGCGTGTGTGTGTGTGTGTGTGTGTGTGTGTGTGTGTGTGTGTGTGTGTGTGTGTGTGTGTGTGTGTGTGTGTGTGTGCGTGTGCGTGTGCGTGTGCGCGCTGTGTTTTGGTGGTTTCTCATCCAGACAGTGTAGAATTCTACATGAGCCGTCGTATTAACGCCTCCACTGTCCCAATTCTAGTTAATTGCCTACCAGAAACCTCTCTCCCTTCCTCTCTTACTCTGGCCCCCTTGATCTCTTTACAAATAAACTTAACGCCGCCCTTCATAGCACGCTCGACATTGTCGCTCCCCTTAAGCCTAAAATTAAACGTGCTCCGCAAAAACAAACTCCCTGGTTTACGGAGGAAGCTCGCTCCTTTAAAAAGGCATGTCGCAAACTTGAACATAAATGGCGTTCGACCAAACTCGAAGTGTTCCGCCTTGCCTGGAATGATGGTTTACGTAATTACAAAAAGGAACTCTCACTTGCCAAAACCTCATATCTTTCCAGGCTCATTAACGAAAACAAAAACAACTCAAAGTTTCTGTTTGACACAGTTGCAAAACTTACTCAGAAATAACCAAGTGCCCTAAACCATGCTTTCTCGGCTAACGAATTCATTAAATTCTTTACCAAGAAAATGTATCTCATAAGAGATGAAATTGTTGGCTTACTCAACAATCAGAGTCCCTCCCAACCTCTGATGGGCTTTCCCCCTGACTTTGAATCCAGCCATACGCTATGCTGCCTTGAAAACGTCTCACTTAGTGCCCTCTCTAAACTGGTTGACATGGCTAAACCCTCAACCTGTCTGTTTGACCCTCTTCCAGCAACTCTTACTCTCAAAAAACTCTTCCCAACTCTAGGCCCTGCCCTAGTCAATATCTTCAACACCTCCTTGTCTACTGGCGTGGTGCCCCTGGCCTTTAAATCAGCCGTCATTAAACCACTACTTAAAAAACCGAACCTCAACCCTCTAATCTTGAAAAACTACAGACTTATCTCCAATCTTCCGCTCCTATCCAATATATTAGAACGGATATTCGCCGGCCACAGAGCCTTTGTCTACCGCGCTCCCTACCTGTGGAACAAATGACCTGCCGTCGTCAGGGGCGCCTGCTCAGTCGAAGCTTTTAAATCCCTGCTTAAGACCCATCTTTTCTCTCTCTCCTTCAACCTACCCTGATCTCACCTGGTCGGGGACTCACCCTTAGATTAATCTGTCTAGTTTAGTTAGGATGTCTATTTGCTCCCATGTCTGTCTCTGTCTCAACCTGTCCCATGGAACAGCTTCATACCGCCTTCTGTCTGGCCTGCAGCGCTGAACCTTACCTGCTCTGCCCTGACCAATTCTGAGAGGTTTCTCCTGCCCCCCGGGGCATACGGCCCTGAGCTATTGTCTTGTATCTCATCCTGTATCCATACACTTGCAGTAGTTCTATCTATTACTCAATTTCACAATTTTCTTATATACTTTGATTCTACTGCCAGCATGTATGCATATGCTCACCA
>NC_140166.1:61743187-61773187 GCF_963971535.1 Notolepis coatsorum | reverse complement strand
CGTCGGGTAGGTAATCCAGTGTACATGTCCCTCGGTCCTCGTCTAGATCTCCTCGGAAGAAAGCGCCATGTGTGGTCGGCCCCAGCCTGGATAAGACTCTAGATAACACGAGGAAGCGTTGGAGATGCTGGTCACTTTAGAACTCTAACCGCACGATGCACCATACACGATAGACTATTATTACTTAATAGAAATACGTCGCACTCGACGGTACAGTGCCAAACTCTGACAATTCAGCTATTAATTCGCACGAGGTCTCGATGCTATTCTAAGGCCAAACAGGCCATACTACACCGCACGCGGTATCGTGGGTGAGGCTTCACGTTCTGTTACTTAGTTGGGTAGAAGGGTAAAGGACTAAGGGTCTTCTACATTTACTTGCGCCATATTTATATGCACGGTGAACAAATAGTGCCACTCTCCTTTCGGTAGCCGTATTCCTGCGCAGAGCCGGGGCTAGTAGAGACATGTCTCGTCGGTACCATTGAACTTGGCTCCAAGGGGCTTGTCCCCTGGCGCCAGGTCCTTGTCCAATAAGAGAATGAACTATTATGGGCTATAGTAGGCTAAAGGGATATTCCGTGTATATGTACAAGGAATATACAAGGGATATCAAACGATATACAAATACTATTCAATATATATCCATAAATAAATATATATATTCGGTTTAATCTGATCCTTCGTAACAGGAGGTGTAGTCTGACGTCACTCTGGACCGCCCGCGAGGTCCACCCGTATAGGGAGGTGTAGTCTGACGTCACTCTGGCCGGCCCGCCCGCCCGCGAGGTCCACCCGTTTAGAGAGGTGTAGTCTGACGTCACTCTGGCCCGCCCGCGAGGTCCACCCGTATAGGGAGGTGTAGTCTGACGTCACTCTGGACCGCCCGCGAGGTCCACCCGTATAGGGAGGTGTAGTCTGATGTCACTCTGGACCGCCCGCGAGGTCCACCCGTATAGGGAGGTGTAGTCTGACGTCACTCTGGACCGCCCGCGAGGTCCACCCGTATAGGGAGGTGTAGTCTGACGTCACTCTGGACCGCCCGCGAGGTCTCCCCGTATAGGGAGGTGTAGTCTGACGTCACTCTGGACCGCCCGCGAGGTCCACCCGTATAGGGAGGTGTAGTCTGACGTCACTCTGGACCGCCCGTGAGGTCCACCCGTATAGGGAGGTGTAGTCTGACGTCACTCTGGACCGCCCGCGAGGTCCACCCGTATAGGGAGGTGTAGTCTGACGTCACTCTGGACCGCCCGCGAGGTCCCCCCGTATAGGGAGGTGTAGTCTGACGTCACTCTGGACCGCGAGGTCCACCCGTATAGAGAGGTGTAGTCTGACGTCACTCTGGAGCGCCCGCGAGGTCCACCCGTATTGGGAGGTGTAGTCTGTCGTCACTCTGCCTGCGAGGTCCCCTCGTATAGGGAGGTGTAGTCTGACGTCACTCTGCCCGCGAGGTCCACCCGTATAGGGATTTATCATTTATCACTAACATTATTGTTTAAGCATTTTTGGCTGAAATAAAATTTGTTGATTTTTTTTTACGATTAATTGCGAATATTTTCATGTTGAGCTATAGATTGTGGATGAATACGCACAGAAAGGTACATCATGCAAATGTTTTAAATTTGTTCATTCTTTATTTGTTTTAAACAAGACGATTTAGAAATGGGCAATGGGGAAATACGTTGCAATTTTGCGAGGTGGACCGGCCGGAAACAGCAATGACGTAACGACTACACCTCCCTATAGACCAGGAAGTAACCACTACACCTCCCTATAGACCAGGAAGTAACCACTACACCTCCCTATAGACCAGGAAGTAACCACTACACCTCCCTATAGACCAGGAAGTAACCACTACACCTCCCTATAGACCAGGAAGTAACCACTACACCTCCCTATAGACCAGGAAGTAACCACTACACCTCCATATAGACCAGGAAGTAACCACTACACCTCCCTATAGACCAGGAAGTAACCACTACACCTCCCTATAGACCAGGAAGTAACCACTACACCTCCCTATAGACCAGGAAGTAACCACTACACCTCCCTATAGACCAGGAAGTAACCACTACACCTCCAGATAATCAGAGGTGGTGTGTAATGGTTAAATGAAGCAGGAAGATGGAGCGTAAAAGTGGATATAGAGGCTGATATGCATAAATGGGATAGTGAGGAATAGAGCTTTGATTCTCTGCCTGAACCCGATTGGGCCCGGCCTGACTCACTGGCTTCGGTTCTGGTTTGGGCTCGGATAGAACCTACCTTATATCTTTTTCGTTTTTATTTCAGAAATGAAAATAATTTGTGCTTTTTGCCAATCATTGTTAAATTCCATTCTGGTATTAAAGAAGTTGCTATGCTACAGAGTAGAATAAGGCCACAGACAGTACATGTATCATACTACTGCACATCAGCTTCCTGCTTTACAAAGGACTACACTGAGGCGAAAAAGGGGCGTGTGTGAGACAATGGCTCATCGAGAGACGATCGAGGTATCAGGAAACTCCATCGTTGTAGTTCTTCAAAACCGAGTGAGGGCAGAGCTACGTGTCATTACGACATATCGCTCGACCAAATTTGCACCTTCCACTGCCAATATTTCTGAGCAGAGATCGCTTTGGCACAGCCACTGCTATCAATCAGCTATGTCTCAATCGAGTTTAGTGTTGCTTTGCGGTGAAATTTCCCTTTAACCCTTTCACTACCACACTACAGTAGAAGGTTAACTCTTTCACTACCACACTACAGACGGTTAACCCTTTCACTACCACACTACAGAAGGTTAACTCTTTCACTACCACACTACAGACGGTTAACCCTTTCACTACCACACTACAGATGGTTAACCGTCTTACAATTTGTTCCTCACATTTTACCCATTCACTCACACATTCACACACCGACGGCGGAGGCACCCATGCAAGGTGCCAACCTGCTCATCGGGAGCAGTTAGGGGTTAAGTATCTTGCTCAAGGACCCTTCGACATGCTGCCTGTGAGGAGCGGGAATCAAACCGGGAACCGCCGGATTACCAGATGACTGCTCTACCTCCCGAGCCACTGAAAAGGCTAACCCTTTGTAGTGTGGTAGTGAAAGGGTTAACCCTTTGTAGTGTGGTAGTGAAAGATTAATCCTTTGTAGTGTGGTAGTGAAAGGGTTAACCCTTTGTAGTGAGGTAGTGAAAGATTAACCTTCTGTAGTGTGGTAGTGAAAGATTAACCTTCTGTAGTGTGGTAGTGAAAGGGTTAACATTCTGTAGTGAGGTAGTGAAAGATTAACCTTCTGTAGTGTGGTAGTGAAAGAGTAACCTTCTGTAGTGTGGTAGTGAAAGGGTTAACATTTTTCTTTTTTATCAACTTTTTCTCCCATTTTCTATTTTTCTCCCATCCCAATTTCATATCGTCCAATTCTACCCTCCCCTGTCTCGAACGCTGTTAGGCCACGCCTCCCACAAGCCGGCTGCAATGTGGACGAAGCCTTGCATCACGTGTCCCCTCCGGTACTCGAGGAAGCAGCCGTCGCATCTTTTCACCTGCACAGCGCGATCTCTCAGCGTCGGGGGTCTGTGTGGGAGGGCACGCCGCCCCCGTCGCTTCCTGACTCTGCTGCGCAGGCGCACCAACCGACCTGTAGGAGTCGCTGTCCACAACGTCCGATCCCCACCCATCAGCTTCCCACCCCCTAATACTGCCAATTGTATTAGTATGAACGACCAGCCAAGCTGATAGCAATGCGGAGAGCTGGGCTCGAACCCAGTGTCTCCTGCATTGGTGGTGAGCGCCTTGCCCACTGCACCACCTAGCGCCATAAAGGGATAACATTCTGTAGTGAAGTAGTGAAAGATTAACCTTCTGTAGTGTGGTAGTGAAAGGGTTAACCTTCTGTAGTGTGGTAGTGAAAGGTTAACCTTCTGTAGTGTGGTAGTGAAAGGTTAACCTTCTGTAGTGTGGTAGTGAAAGGTTAACCTTCTGTAGTGTGGTAGTGAAAGGTTAACCTTCTGTAGTGTGGTAGTGAAAGGTTAACCTTCTGTAGTGTGGTAGTGAAAGGGTTAACCTTCTGTAGTGTGGTAGTGAAAGGTTAACCTTCTGTAGTGTGGTAGTGAAAGGTTAACCTTCTGTAGTGTGGTAGTGAAAGGTTAACTGTCTGTAGTGTGGTAGTGAAAGGTTAACCTTCTGTAGTGAAGTAGTGAAAGATTAACCTTCTGTAGTGTGGTAGTGAAAGGGTTAACCCTTTGTAAATGTCCTAACCCAACCCAACCCCCTCCAATATACAGTTACCCCCCTCCCCCACCCAACCACCTCCAATGTACAGTTTCTTCCACCTCAAATGTGTATACTCTCTTTTTTGGACCATTTTTGTATCACAAACAGTACTGTATTTGTGTGTCATATATGTTATGATGAATTGAAAATGGGGGACCCTGATGTAAACAAGACGAAAGTCTTTCTCTGGTCTGCATCCCCTTAACAATTGTGTGTATTGAGCTGTACTGTATTGTACCCATTCTGCAATCTGTTAATACAATTTTCAATCAATCAATCAATCAATCAATCAATCAATCAATCAATCAATCAATCAATCAATCAATGTAGTGTGGTAGTGAAAGATTAACCTTTTGTAGTATGGTAGTGAAATGGTTAACCCTTTGTAGTGTGGTAGTGAAAGGGTTAACAATATAAGCAAAACACAAAATCATTACCTTGAACATTAGCCTAAAGCGTTTGGTACGGTAGCACTTCTTTGGAGTGCTAACAGTGGACAGTACTGTACCTTGCACCAGCTGGAGGAGGAGTGCTAACAGGGGACAGTACCTTGCACCAGCTGGATGAGGCCGTGCACAGGGTCCAAGGCGGGACAGAGATCTGAGGCTGACATCAGCCTCTCTTTCAGCTCCTGGACCTTGTTCCGCGGACTCCCACTGAGCATGCTCACTAGCTCCTCTGTTTCCTACACAGGGGCAGGGGTGTAAGAAGTACCCAGAAATTATACTTAAGTGAAAGTATGCGTATACCGTCTCAAAATCACACCCAAGTAAAAGTCAGAGTATCTGGCTAAAAACACACTTGAGTAAAAGTTAAAAAGTTTCTACTTTTAAATGTACTTAAGTACTAAAAAGTAAAAGTAAAAACTTTTTTTCTGACTGTCTATTCTTCTGATAGCAGGTGTTTAATCAAATATCCCCGCTTTCTAGTCTTGCACAAGGACCAATCAGCATGGGTATGGGCAGGTTCATTTTCCATTGATGGGGATTTGATCGAAAGTGCGGCCGCAGGATTAATAATATTAACGTTAGTTCGGCCAGAGAAACAAATATACTAATTAAAATGGTTGGCCCTGCAAGATTTGTACTTTGTACTTTGTAGGTCTGAATTTTAAATGTAAGGAGTAAAAAGTATGTTTTTTTTCTCTGAAATGTAATTGAGTAAAAGTACAAGTATACAAACCTAATAATACTAGAGTAAAGTACAAATCCCCAAAAACAGTACTTAAGTATTGTAACAAAGTACAATTACTCAAGTACTTTACAGGGGGTACAGTACAACAAGGTGCTATTACGCTACTCTTGCTGCTGCACACACACACACACACACACACATACAGTGCCATGAAAACGTATTTGCCCCCTTCCTGATTAGAGGGCTATAATTACACATTTGTCACACACTGAATGTTTTTAAAATCGAATATTAGATCAAGGGAATCTGAGGGAACACATGTATTCACATTGTAAATAGTTATTCAACAACACCCATATCCCCTGTAAGACAAAGAAATTGCCCCCTTACGCTTACACCCTAGGGTCAACTGTACTTTGATATTTAATATGAACAAACAAGGTTGTGTCGTGGCTGTTTATCAGCTTGATTCTACACTCAAAATATGAGAAAGATAGACCTTTAATTGAGTGTTCAAATTGTGGTCTTTCATAATAAAGAAAAGACACATATCAATACATTTATAACGAGACTTAATGGGGATTTTGGAGTAGAGTGTACAGTGGACCGCATTATTAGAATATGAACACACTGTGTGAGATATGGACTTGACTTCCGGCTGTCATTCAAGTTCAGCCCTTTAGGGTTCAAAGACAATATCAACCATCCTCCTTCTGTCACTATTGCCGCTTTTCCACTGCATGGTACCTACTCCACTCTACTCGCTACTTCGTTCGTTTTCCCACAGCAGGTAGCACCCCCCCCCCATCAGTGTAGCTGGTCGCCATAGTCACCTTCAACGTCACACACACACACACATCACACACATCGAAGCTAGCTATGAAACAAGTGCCTTATTAGCCTGTATTGTATTTATGATGAACAACCACACACAGGCACACACACACACACACAGGCAGAGATGAAAGAATACGAGGTGTGGACCTTGAGAACGGTCGCTATGGTAACCGCGTGAGGTTTCATCATGTTCCGCCTGCCGCTGCCGCCGCCGCCTCTCTGGGCGTTTGATGAAGTGGAGGAGAGTCGGGGTCTGATGCTCCGGAAGATGCTGATGATGAGGATGTTGATGGGGAACATGAGGAGGCCGCTCTCCACCCCGACCATGACCTGCTGCCAGGTGATCTGCACCGGACCTGCCAAGCACACAGAACACACACACTGGTACTGAGTCCACCGGACCTGCCAAGCACACAGAACACACACACTGGTACTGAGGCCACCGGACCTGCCAAGCACACAGAACACACACACTGGTATTGAGTCCACCGGACCTGCCAAGCACACAGAACAAACACACTGGTACTGAGTCCACCGGACCTGCCAAGCACACAGAACACACACACTGGTACTGAGTCCACCGGACCTGCCAAGCACACAGAACACACACACTGGTACTGAGGCCACCGGACCTGCCAAGCACACAGAACACACACACTGGTACTGAGGCCACCGGACCTGCCAAGCACACAGAACACACACACTGGTACTGAGTCCACCGGACCTGCCAAGCACACAGAACACACACACTGGTACTGAGTCCACCGGACCTGCCAAGCACACAGAACACACACACTGGTACTGAGTCCACCGGACCTGCCAAGCACACAGAACACACACACTGGTACTGAGTCCCAACACATAATTCCGCCCCACCTAGAATAATTTTCACCAGCCGCCACTGGTGCAATCCTAGTTTCACCTAGTGGTATGAGACATATTCGTGGTATGGCTGGATGTACCGAACCGTGACGTCCGTACCGTAAAGTCACAGGGCGATTACACGTACCGTTACACACCCCTAGTGTGGAGTATTTCCATTTTCTCCTCCAAGGGTTGAATGGTCTCAGTCTCAGCTGTTATCTCAGCTGTTATCGCCAGGCGGTAGTTCTCAAAGTATTTCTCTAATTGCTTCTCCAGTTGCTTCTCCAATTGTTCCTCTTGTCGCTTCTCCTTCTCCTCTAGTAGCTCCGTGAGAAACAGCTTAACAGTCAGGCTAGTATCACTTAGCTCTGCCTTTTGGGATTTGGGCCTGTACCCTGTCGGCTACCGAGGGCGCAGCACAGCGCCTATTAGTTTGTTTGCTCGCCATATTTGTCATAAGAGTAATAAATTGTCGGGGAGCTCCAGTAGCTCACCGCATATCTCGGCGCTATTTCTGCGTCGGGGAAAACCGTGCTGCGTCACGGATCTGGTGGACTCGAGTTCGATTCCCAGACCCGCCGTCATTTACCAGAATGTCTTCCCCTGATCTATATCCCGTTTCACCCTGTATCTGTCGGTCATGCTTGACCAGAAAAGCGATAAACGCTAAAAAAAAAAAAAAAAAAAAAAAAAAAAGAGTAATAAATTGTCGAAATCATCAATAAAAAAGTTTAAAAAAAAAAGACTAGTGGGGCAATAAAAGTGTTGGTTTGTAAAAGTTTAGGAGAGCAGATGCGATGTGCGACTTCACTCCATGGTGCCGGCCCACCTTTAGACAGACTTTGTTATAACACAATTGTCAGGCTACTGTCTATAACTGTGACTGTAACTGATATTAGCATCTTAATTTGAGCAATCGACCTGCCAAATCAGACCACAAGTGGTTACTTGTTACATACTGGATATTCTCTTAATCAATAATTTTTTTTAAATCCTGGAGCCTACACTGTAAGACAAAAAGCTGCAAGGAAACGGTAAATGTCTGGCATCAATGGTTTCCAAATACTTACTGTCAAATTACAGTAAAATCAAATACATTTACAGATTACAACCTTTATTTAATGGTTAATATTTTGATAAAAGGTAATTTACTGTATTTCTATGGCATTTACACTTAAAGTAGAAAAACAAAAGTAATCTGTAAAATAATACAGTGAATTTCCCATGAAAAAACAATAATTTTGTACAGTGTACTGTAGGGTATGGGAACTGAGGCTAAACGATGACGATTAACCCTCAAATATTTCCTTCTCTCTCTCTCTCTCTCTCTCTCTCTCTCTCTCCCTCTCTCTCTCTCGCTCTCTCTCTCCCTCTCTCTCCCTCTCTCTCCCTCTCTCTCCCTCTCTCTCTCTCTCTCTCTCAATGCATCTGCAAGTGTACACGCACACACAAAAGTGCATATGCACACACACACACACGTGTGCAAACACACACACTATCTCTCCCTCGCTCTCTCTCTCCTTCTATTTCTTTCTTTCTTTCTTTCTTTCTTTCTTTCTTTCTTTCTTTCTTTCTTTCTTTCTTTCTTTCTTTCTTTCTTTCTTTCTTTCTTTCTTTCTTTCTTTCTTTCTTTCTTTCTTTCTTTCTTCCTTCTTTCTTTCTTTTCCCCTCACCAGATAAAACAGAAGGACAGGCATGCATGCTGTCCATCAAAAGGAAACGGAGACCTGAACACACAGGGAGGGAGGGCATGTTGTTGGACTCACCGATGGAGAGGATGACCGGTGAGTCCTGGTCCAGGGGGATGTTCCAGAAGGCGATGTTGATGGCCATGGTGCACAGCAGCAGGCTGAGGCAGCAGGAGACGCGCTGGGCGCGGCTGAACGGGCTGCGCCAGGGAGGGTCCACCACCGACACCCAGATGTGCTCGTCTCTGAAGCCCGTCGATGTTCTACTCTGGAAGATGTTCCTGACCGAAGACAAGAGAGGTGTGTGTGTGTGTGTGTGTGTGTGTGTGTGTAGTAGGGCTGCACGATTTTGGGAAATAATCTAATTGCGATTTTTCGGACAGATATTGCGATTGCAATAAAATGTGCGATTATAATTGTAATTTTTTTTAAGCAGCCCCACAGAAGTTTATTGTAAAATGCGGCTTGCATCTGGCCTACCTACGCGGTGGGTCTGTTCGGGACACCGAGCCTGACAATGTTTCTTTTTACCTGGGAATCGATACCGGTCCCCAACGGTACCTTTTTCTGTACTTTACTCTCCCTCTCTGAATAAACTTCACAACACACAATCTAAAACCCCTCACCTCCCTCTCCCAAACCGTTCCTACAACAATAACAACAACTTGCAAAGGAGATCTTGTATCTCAATGGGACTTACAGGTTAAATAGAAAAAAAGTTAAAATAAAAATTCTGCGATTTCTTTTCTTTTTTGCGATTAGCTAATTGCATAATTTCAAATCGCGATTTCGATTTCAAATCGATTAATCGTTCAGCCCTAGTGTGTAGCCTAGGTGTAGGTGGGGTGGGGGGGGGGGGGGGGGGGGGGGGCACTGCATTTGTAGCTGAAGGTTGGACAGGGTAGGACAGTGGTTCCCAACCTTTTTTGAGTTCTCTGCCCCCAAAGCATTTCAAGCCAACCTAAAGTACCCCCTACTACGCAATCAATCGTGGTGATACAGGTGCAGCCCAATCAATTAGAATATCGTGGAAAAGTCTGTTTATTTCGCCGCATTGATGCAGTCATTTGTGCAAAAGGAGCCCCAACTAAGTACTGAGTGAACATACTTTTCAGTAGGCCGACATTTCTATATAAATTATTAATTTTTTTTATTATGTAATATAAAAAAATTCTGAGATACTGAATTTGGGGTTTTCATGAGCTGTAAGCCATAATTATCTAAATTAAAACAAATAAAAGCTTGAAATATTTCACTTTGTGTGTAATGAATCTATAATCTGAGAGTTTCGCTTTTTGAATTTAATTACTGAAATAAATGTACTTTTCCACAATATTCTAATTTATTGAGCTGCACCTGTATAATTAATAATTTTGTGGCAGAGCGGCTGGTGTAGTTCTGGAGGGCCGCTATATCTCGGCCAAGGTACTGGGGCATATGCCCATTAATGCAATTAAGCAGGATAGAAAATAGAGACAGAGAGAAGGAAGCATTGGAGTAGCTAAGGCGAAAACCTTAGTGGAAGTGGAAGAAGGAGTGGAAGAAGGAGAGAAGTAAGTGACGAGGAGAGATAGAGAGAAGAGGAGGAGGTTTCTGTCAGTGTGACCCATTGCTGTGTTTGTCTATTTTTGGAAGGAGATCCCCGCTGTGTGCCCGACCCTTCGATAGTCTGAGAACCCGCTTTGGTATCGACCCCTGCTTGCCCCGACGTCTCTTCTCCCGGATCAGCCCCCCGCCCGCGTGAGCGCCGATCCCCGTGTACCGCTATCGGACAACGGCGATTATCTTGGATAGCGGACTGGCTGTGGCGCTTACACTAACCTCTTCCTCCCCACTAAACAGCAATAAAACGTCTGTTAAACTTGCTTCTACCTTGTGCAGTGTGTATTTAATTAATTCCAATCTGGCGACAGCTCAATACACCTCTGAGTCTGTCACAAGTAAATAATCCAAGTGATTTCAGATTTATTGTTGTTCATAATATTAGATATTATTAGATGTTTATGTTGCCATCATTAGTGTTACGGTTTGGTAGGTGTGTTGGACCCAGGTGCAGTACAGAACAGATACGACGACAGAGACAGATGTTGATTTTCAAATAAAGCACTACGGCTTTAATTGGAGTAGCTGAATGTGTCACAGACAGTCCACCAGTTCTTCCCCACGTTCCTCCCCCATCCAAAGACTGAACCCACTCCCTCTTCACCCAGGTTCAAGCCCCTTCTGTTTCTCCCTCCATCTGTGGTCCTGTACCCCCACCTACTGGACAGATGCTGTCATTACTCCTCATCCATTTGTGTATTGTCTTTATTTCTCTGTTTTCTCCCCATCTTGTTGTCCCTCCCTGTGTGTCTGTTACCCTGTGTGCTCCCGTGCTTTTGTTAAGTGTTATTCTTGTCCTTTTAGTGTTGTTCCCAGTGTGTTTGGTTCTTTTCTGTGTTAGTATCCTGGCCCCCATGTGTTTCTCGTTTTGCTGATTGCCCTCCTGTGTCCCATGTGTTAATTGTTCTCCCTATATCTGCTGTGTGTTTCCTGTACTCCATTATCGGTTCGTTGTTGCTGTTAATGTTTCCTGGTTATCCTGTCTAGGCTGTTACCCTCGTTCCATGCTCTGTCATTCGTTCCTAGTCTCCTTGTGTCAGTAAGTGTTTTGTCTAACGCCTGTCCCGTCTCCCTGTGAGTGGCTGTCTCGTAGTGATGACTGGGAGGATGCGACCCTCTCTGCGCCGCCCCCTTGCCTCAAATAGATCCGCCATCAGCTCATGTTTTTTATCTTTCAAAATGTTCAGTTGCTATTGCATGCACTTATCGGTGTTTCATTACAAGCATTACATGCTTTATCAACTGTTTCGCCTGTTTTTACTGCAACACTACTATCACCGACATCTAAGAAGGGAGATCCCCCCTTGAACGGCCCTTCTAAGGCTTCTCTCCTCCACATCGCCTGTGGTGCATTTTTTTCCTATTGCTAGGTTTTAGTTCCTTACCTTCGCGTGGGGTACGTCTGGGAGTGTTGCATTTATTAAAAAAATTTTGGACTTTATGGTGTTTTTGTTTAGTTCTTGATTTATTGTGATGTTTCTTCTTGACTTGTTTAAAGAAGACGTGTCCGGCCCCATGGGGACATTAACGTGTGTTGTCGGGCACTTACAAATCCATTTGATTTGATTTGATTTGTTTGTTACCATCTTTGTTTTCGTGTTCTCGTTTTTAATAGTGTTTGTTTGTAGTTAGTTTGTACCCTTTTTTCCATGCCAGCTCTGCTGAGGTTTCCGTTCGTGTTTTTGTATTTTGCTCTCTGCCAGCCTTGCTGTGCTCGCGTTTTGAGAGGATCCTCGTTTGTGCCTTTTTTAAGTAAAGCTATACTTTTCAACTCTACCCTCTGTGTCCTGCCTGTTCTCTCCTCGTTCTGTTCCCGCTAATGGGTCCTCGCCAACACGTTCCGTAACAGAATGATATCAGAATATGCTGCTCAAAAGACAGGTCGGTCTGACCCAGCAACCTGACTGTGATAACCATGGCTTACCAAGGCAACATCTCTGATCAGGTATAATATATAGACCAACTATAAATTATCCTTAGTGAATCTGGCCCTCTAAATGGCCAGGTATCATATACCATTTCCACAAGAGGTTCAACAGAGTGACCTGTTAGGCGCGGCTGGGTGGCGTAGCGGAGATTGCGCTCGTCACCAATGCAAGAGACTCCGGTCTCGACTCCCCGAGTCGGCATTGCCTGCGGCTTGGACCAGTCGTCATACTATCTCAATTGGCAGAGGTAGCGGGTGGAAAGTCGATGGGCGGGGATTGGACGTTGTGGACAGCGACTCCTACAGGTCGGTTGGGTGACGCCTGTACAGCAGAGACAGGAAGTAGCGGGGGGCAGCGTGAGCCTCCCACGCGTTACTCCTCGCCACTGAGAGTCCGCACTGTCTGGTGAAAAGATGCGACAGGCTGCCTCCTCGTGTACCGGAGGGGGACACGTGATGCAAGGCTTCTATCCTCACTACAGCCGACCAGTGGGAGGCATAGTAGCAACTAGCAACGTTCAAGACAGGGGAGGGGAGAATTGAAGGGGAGAATTGGCGATACAAAATTGGGATGGGAGAAAAATAGAAAAACAAGGAGAAAAAGTGGATAAAAAAAACAGAGTGACCCGTTCTAACCTGAAGCTGGCGATCTCGTTGTTCCTGGCGGCGTGGAAGCTCCTCTTGGTCAGGCCTTCGCCTCGCTCCGCACACAGCCAGGAGTCACACAGGAAGTGAGACACCTGTCGCGTCTGGAGGTCCTGCGCCGTCACCCGGTTCACGTACCTGACGACCACACGGCAAAACCACATCACATTATATATATATTGATGAAATATATTATCATAATATAAAATATATATTGTAATAAAACTGATTGATGGATCTTCAGAATTATTTTTTGAAGGTGACACCGGGGAGTTTGAGTTTGACTCCTACTGCAGTGTGTGTGTGTGTGTGTGTGTGTGTGTGTGTGTGTGTGTGTGTGTGTGTGTGTGTGTGTGTGTGTGTGTGTGTGTGTGTGTGTGTGTGTGTGTGTGTGTGTGTGTGTGTGTGTGTGTGTGTGTGTGTGTGTGTGTGTGTGTGTGTGTGTGTGTGTGTGTGTGTGTGTGTGTGTTGGTAGCCCGATTGAAATGTTCCAAGAGGCAGAGAGGGTTAGCCTTATTCTGCTTTCTTGACGAAAATATGCGACCCACTGATTAGATCCATATCGAGTTGATTTGAGTATATAGTCCGACAAACGGCACGATTGAAGCACAGAGCACAGATAGCGGAGAGTGAGAGGAGGATGTACGACTACACCCTAGGAGAGGGAGGGAGAATCACATTGTTGTGATTTAGCATCATATTGTTGTGATTTAGCATAATATTTGAGTGATTTAGCATCATATTGTTGTGATTTAGCATAATATTTGAGTGATTTTGCATCATATTGTTGTGATTTAGCATAATATTTGAGTGATTTAGCATCATATTGTTGTGATTTAGCATAATATTTGAGTGATTTAGCATCATATTGGGCCGACAGTGGCTTGGCAGTCGTCTGGTGGTAATCCAGAAGTTCCCGGTTCGATTCCCGCTCTACTCCCGGGCAGCGTGTTGAAGTGAATATTTTAGGCAACCAACTTGTGTTTAGCGTTTCTCTGATTGGCCACTACGCCCATGTGACCGCGGCAGCGCGAGAGAGCTGCAGCGCGGAAATAGGCTGTCTATTGCCATTCTCTGCAACAAACTCTAACCTTAACCAGCTCCGAAACAGCGCCTAAACTTAACCCTTCTAACCTTAACCAACTCCGAAACAATGCCTAACCTTAACCCTAACCTTAACCAACTCCGAAACAATGCCTAACCTTAACCCTAACCTTAACCAACTCCGAAACAATGCCTAAACTTAACCTTAACCTTAACCAACTCCGAAAGAATATTGCCATTCTCTAAGACAAACTCTAACCTTAACCAGCTCCGAAACAGCGCCTAAACTTAACCCTTCTAACCTTAACCAACTCCGAAACAATGCCTAACCTTAACCCTAACCTTAACCAACTCCGAAACAATGCTTAAACTTAACATGCCTAAACTTAACCGGCGAAAGAATGCACGTTAAAAAAAAAAAAAAAAAAAATTTAAGGGAATCAAACTTGTCATCAACTCTAGGATCCACAGCAAGGCAGCGCTACCAGTTGAGCTAGTTGTCGTTGTTAAAAGAGGGGGGATTACTGCTACATAATGCTGCCGCGACAGAGCTCCGCGGCAGAGCGGAGCTTGCTGCCGCGTCGCCGCGGGGGCGTGGCTAGACGCAAGTTGGGCGTGGCTAGACACAAGTTGGTTGCCTTTAATATTTAAGCGTCCCGATGAGCAGGAATGGCCGGCGCTATAGAAAACGAAGTTATTATTATTATTATTATTATTACCACGAGGGGTGCCCCCCGGAGTTGTCGTGCTGCAGTCTAATGCTCCGCAGTTCGCCCAGTGGGAAGGGCGTGGCGAGCAGGAACATATCAACAGCTTTTCTCTCAAACACTGGCTTGTCTGGATCCGTCAGGGTCTGGATCTCTGTCTCCCCCTCGGAGCCCGTCAGCTTCACTGTGACCTGCAGGGGGCAACAGCAGACGGGAGAGGTGCTGGATCTACGCATCGACACCGTGGCTCCAAACTGTACAGAACATGCTTGGCTAAAGCTATAGCTACGCAAATGACAGAAAACTCTGTCAGTATTTGGTAGGGCTGACCCCTATAGTCGACAAATCGGTCGAAATGAGCCGTAGTTGACTAGCCAACCTCTTAGTAAAAAAAATAAAAAAAATAAATAAAAAAAAGCATTATAATTTTTAAATTTTTTTATCATTCTTTCCAAAAGAAAAGAGGCCTAGAAGCGTGGCTAACGCTAATGGCACGCATACCAGAGGCTAACTGCCTACGAAAACAGGCACAGAGGCACTGAAAGAGGATTTCACCCATCTAATGAACACACTAGACTAGACAAATATCAAGATGTATCCATCAGTGGACCAATTGCATGCTTTTGCAGAGGACAAGAAGCCTTCAGTCGACTCCTTCAGACATTAAGCACCCCCCACAGCCCAAATGGAATGATACAAAATTAGTATTATAATTTTTTTTTTATATTAAAAATATTATACTTTTGTTTTTTTTTTGTTTTTTTTTAGTCGACCAATAGTCGACTAACGGCACATTTTGGCCAATCATAGTCGACCATCCAAATCCTTAGTCGGGGACAGCCCTAGTATTTGGACAGCACCACGCGAGGTAAAAGTGCAGGCTGTCAGGTTTGAGGACGTTTGCAGCCACGAGCGGTCAAAAATCAACCACCCGTTTTGTTTGTGGTTGCTCCGTTTCAGGGTGGCCAAAGATATTTGGATATATGATGCAAGTGCGGCACGGTGGTGTAGTGGTTAACACCGTCGCCTCACAGCTAGAAGGTCATGGGTTCGATTCCAGCCTGGGGACCGCGTTGCCAGGTACCCAGGTGGGGTATCTCCCGGGCCTTTCTGTGTGGAGTTTGCATGTTCTCCCCCTCTGTGCTCGCAAGGGTTTCCCCTCCCGATAAGATAATCCCAATGGAAAAACATGCAGAACAGATCACTAACGCTGACGCGTCCCTGACGAAGACGGACAGGAGCACTTGGATTGGTCCCCGGGCGTGGCCCCACGCCTTAGCCCATGTCTGCTCTTGGCTTCCCTTGGGGGGGGGGGGGGATGACGGGATGGGTCAAGTGCATGAGAGACATTTAATCGGCGACTCAGTGCATAAGCTGCCCTTATATATCTCCAGACTTCTGTCCTTTTATACTTGCTTTTTTTAATACCAGACGAGCAGCAAATGGGATGCTTTTAAATGTTCCTTTGATGCAGTCAGAGCTTGGTAAAGCTGCATTCTCCCACTATGCTCCCTTTTTATGGAATACGCTGCAAGTGAAACTTTGTCTAGAGGCACGTGGTTAAAAAGAAAACACTGACAGTCTGACCTCTGACCTCATAGTCATTGTGTCACTTCCTGTTTTAAAGTGATAAACGTATGGAGCCACCAAACAATGTTGCCGCTCAAAATCCACACGGAGTTCAGTCTATGTGCTTGTACACACACAGCATCTCTATGTGTCACTGACAAGGTTGCACGTATATCAATCAAAACGTCGTCTACTGAATGAATGAATGAAGGCCGTTACGTTGGCAGAGGTGCCCGCGTTTTTGCGATGGCCGGTCTGGACGCTCAGCAGGTAGTTGTACTGGGAACATGGATGGCTATCCTCCAGTAGGGTCATCTTTCTCTGGGAACACAGAGCAACAAGCACAGGGTTGGTTGTTTAAGAGATTTGGTCAAATAATAATAATAGTTTATTTATGATATAGCAGGTAAGACAAAGACAAAAAAACTATTTTTAATCTCTTTAGAGTTCATATTTTCGACTATATTCTTTTGTTCTTACATTCCTTTGGACATTTTCCTCCAACATGTTTCACCTTGGAAATAATAACATCCCAGTTGACATGGGGGGGGGGGTGGTGGTGTGTGTGTGTGTGTGTGTGTGTGTGTGTGTGTGTGTGTGTGTGTGTGTGTGTGTGGGGGTTCAGACATACACTAATTGCAATGTGCAGTGGTCTTTGAAGGTTAGATAAGCATTAGACCGGCCCGGCAGAGCCAGGACTCACCCGGGAGAGAGCCCTGCGGTCGGCGTGGCAGGCCCAGGCCAGAGTGACCAGGTAGAGGCCGAAGAGGGCGGACAGCAGCACGGCCACCACGTAGTTCTCCGACACGGTGGAGAAGTACTGGGCCGTGAGGGACGGGTCCACGTAGTTGGGCATCACGAAGAAGGAGCTGCCGAAGAGGGTGAGGTGGCCGCACAGGCACTGGGTACGCTCCGGGGTCGTCTGCTCGCCCACCTGGCACCAGCAACGCACACACGCCATGCATATTAATAATAATAATAATAATAATAATAATAATAATAATAATAATAATAATAATAATAATAATAATAATAATAATAATAATAATAATAATAATAATAATAATAATAATAATAATAATAATAATAATAATAATAATAATAATAATAATCTTTATTTATACCTTTGATACATAGAAGAATGCAGCTCAAAGTGCTTAACAGAGCAAAAAAATAAAAACACAAAATTTGACAATAAAGCAAAGAAAAGTAAAGAAAAGAAAAGCAGGAGTTTAAAACCACAAAAAAATTAAGAAATTGCAAAACATGATTAAGAAAATAGCTAAAAAGCATAAATGACAACAGGGATTTTAAAATCAGCTAAAAGCAAGAGTATAAAAATAGGTATTGAGCTGTGCTTCAAACAGGCTGCCTGTTTTATATGTAGTGCGTGGGAGATTATTCCAAGTCGTCGGCCCATAGAAACAAAAAGCTGCTTCGCCATATTTTTTATATTTCATTGTAGGCGGCGGGTAACGAAGGCTAGGGTAGGCTATGCCTACCCAAATGTTATGCTGGGAATTGTGAAAATGATATATAATATATGTGCGCAGCATTATACAGGGGGCGGCTACTATATTGTGTGTGTGTTGTCGCTGCAGCCCCCTGGTGACAATCTGGTGATTATGGGTGTAGGCTCAGGTTAAATAATGTAGCCAATCACATCCCGCCACAAAGCATAATACATTTTTTGTAAACATCTGCATTCCGAATTTCCGCCCCGCCAACCGCTTTGTAGCGAACACCAGTGTGCTATTTTGAGTCAAATTTCTAAAAGCAAAATGGATATACGGTCTTTTTCCAAGGCAACATATAAACAGAGTCATTCAGAAGCTGCCAGCAGCAGCACCAGATACCGCACACCTGCAGCCACAGCGAGGCCTGCCCGGGCTGCCCCTGGGCATAACTACGGATCACCTGAGGCTATTGTATGTTGCTTTATCTTGGCAAACAAGGGCTTGCTCTACGAGGGCATGATGAGAGTCGGACAGAGTTCATCAAATCGTGGAAACTTTTTAGAGCCATTGTACGTACATTGTTTTCAAAGCACGATGAGATCCAGAATACGAAAAACGTTTCCTTCATGCCTGTCGGCACCGCAACTTGTGAACGGTTTTTCTCAGCAATGAGGCGCATCTGAAACTGGCTAAGAACAACAATGCGCCGGGAGAGACAGTAAACTCTGAGTCTGCTTCACATTGAAAGTGATCTCACGGACAAACTTAAAGCAGAAAAGATCATTGATGCCAAAGACGAAACGTCGCATTTTGCTGCATTAAGGTAAGACAATGGTTAATCATATTGGATGCCTTAATTTGAACACTTAATTTGCACTATATATTAAATGAGTGGGGCTCGCTGTAGTAGCCTACACAGTACATTTCGCAGATTAAATTTTTACTCAAACCGAGTCCATTTGAGCCCAAGTGAGTCAAATCAAGTCAGTCAAGTCAAGAGTTTTATTTGTCACGGCTCATACGAGTATACAATGAAATGCGACTGGTCTTGCCCGCAACGATGTGCATAATGCAATAGTAATAACATATAATAGAATCCAATAGAACGACATTGTGCAATAAAACAAGTAAACTGAGTAGGGCATATCGGTATATGTACATAAGTTATTTATAGAGCATGGTAGGACCTGCTAGGTCCTGTGGTAGTGCAATACACTGTTAGCTACGGATGAGGTTGAGTTTGAGTACAATGTACTCAGTTTGAGGCTACGTTTAGACGGAGAGAGTCTGAACAGAAACCGCAAAAGTTGTCTTGCGGTCTCACTTTTAATTTTGCGTTTAGACTAGCGTTTTGGGATGGAATTCTCCGTGCAGACGAGGCTGTAACGACTCGAGACGACGGAGCCCCGCTGTCACACGATTGGCGCATATGTCACATGACGTGCTGTGAAGACCCGCCCTACTCTGCCTCTGATTGGGTGGGGAATGTGATTGGACCAAAGCAGAGTCACTCACAGACAGTGGGTCCAGTCACTAATAGTTGCGATAGCCGCGGGACAGATTCTTGTGTATTTAAAAGTACTGCCAATGTAGCCTTCAGGTGATCGCCATGGATAGAATCAGACATGCTTTGTTTACGCTTCTAGGCTACTGGCGCATGCCTGTGATGTAAGCAGTACGCGTGACGAGAGCCTTGACAACCCTTTCGTCATCGTTTTATGCGGTTTGACAGTTTAGATGATAGCGCAAAGGTTTATCGTTTCTAGGAATTCCACCCAGGAAGGGGGTCTCACTTTTTTGCGGTTTCACCCCGTAAAAACGCCGTTTCCGTATAAACGAAAGGCACATCCGAAAAAAACATAACATTATTAACATAACATTTAGCCGGCGCTTTTATCCAAAGCGGCTTACAAGTTCTGTACGACAACAAGTGAGATGCCAGCCAGGAGGGCCATGCGACAGGCTGTGACCAAACTGGCCACACACTGAAACCCCCTCCTTTCTACTACGACTTGCTTAACTCTTTCACTACGACACTACCAAAGGGTTCGTCTGTAGTGTGGTAGTGAAAGGGTTAACCTTCTGTAGTGTGGTAGTGAACGGGTTAACATGAGAACAGTATCCATTATCTTCTTTCTTTTGGTCTCTTTACCTTTTTCTCCCATCTCCCAATTTATCGCTATATCAAACTATAGGTGTAGTCAATATATAGTATGTAGTATGTAGTATGTAGTCTATATATCTATGGTTGGTTACCCATGTGCTTGCCCATCTATGACAAGTCAAAATGGCTACTGTGAATGTTGGGAAAGTTCACTTTCTACATGAACTAGTTCAGTTCACAGTTCAAATTTTTTTAAATGAACTAGTTCAGTTCATAGTTCATAATTCAAAATGTTGAACTAAAGTTCATGGTTTCAAAAATGAACTAATTTAGTTATTTTTAGTTCTTTTTTGAATTTTTTTTTTTATTATAGATGTTTCACGTACAGTTACTTACATTACAAAAACACACATTGGGACAAGGGGGGGGGGGGGTCCTCCAGTTCATCTCTATGCCATCATCCACACCATAAGCAAGCAAAAACAAAAAAAGAAAAACAAGCAAAAAGGAAAGCAGACCAAGACAGGCACTGTACATTATTGCACTTGCCTCGAGCCCATTCACATGTAGACATACATATATTTATTTTTTCTATCCTAGGTCTGTCCATACAATGGGGCATTGGGCCTTTAGAAGGATCCGATACATTTCAGCAGGAAAATAGTCTAATAGTGGGGCCCACACCTCCTGAAAGGAAGCGTTGTTGCCTCTATGCAGTGTCTTTCATGGGGTAGCAGCACACCGAAGATCTCTCTATACCACATTTGTAAAAATTGAGGCTTATCCTTAATCCAGTTTATCAGAATGCATTTCCGGGCTGAAAGTAGAAGTTTATCAAATAGTTTGAATTGTAAACTCTTTTAAATGCATACGACGACGTCTAGAGTCTGACTCTGACTGAGCGAGTGCTGCTGCTGCTGCAGCGCCTCTCGGCTTCTGCGCGCACCGCGCAGATTCTGCTGTAAGCCTGTTCCACTGCTTGTTGTGAGGAGGAGTCTGATCACGTAGCCAATAGCAGGGGGTGACAGGCACGTTGCCAGATCGGGTGGTTTTACGCATCATTTTTGTCCAGTTTACAGTGTGTTTTAACTGAGTTTTCGGCTGAAATGCATATGAAATATGGCACATCTTTGAACGCCGTTATAACAGAGTGCTGAGAATGAACGCACTTTTGAACTCCGTTACACAGGGCTGAGAATGAACTCGTTCTCAATTACGTTCATTTAGCGGATATACAGTACGTTCAGTTCAAGTTCGCCCAAAATACGAACGCGTTCATGAACGATCGTTCATTGAACGCGTTCAGGTACATCACTAGGGTACGTCAGGTGGACAACCTAGGAGTCCTACTAGGGGAAAGTCCAACATAGCAGACATGGGTGGTGGTCCTATCTGCACGGCTGTAGACTAGGCCAAGGATAGTTGTATATGTGTACAACATTTTGTGTCAATCAATTTATAATGTAAAAGTGGATTATAAAAGGTGGCTTTTAGAATCTTGACCATTTTGACCTTTGAGTATTACCGATTGGTGTGATATTTGTTGTGATGCATTGGCACACCGATATCTAGCATTGTGGCAATTTGCATGTCTCTATCATGATTCATGTACCATGTCATGGCAAACAACATTTTTAGAATGATCTTTTGGACAGACCGACCGACAGACCTAAAGGAACACGTCAACATTTGGGGAAATTAGCTTATCGTCTTCTCCAGAGAGAGACAAGAAGATAGATACCAGTTTCCTCTCTGTGTGCGTTCAGTAGAAAGCTATCTAGGCTGCACGTTAGCCTAGCTTAGCACAATGAATGGAAGCGGACAGCGACAGGTAGCCTCTGGGAGAGGTGTTAGTTGGACAATGCCTATACGCTACCCGTCACTGTCCGCTTCCATTCATTGTGCTAAGCTAGGCTAACATGCAGCCTAGATAGCTTTCTACTGAACGCACACAGAGAGAATAGAATAGAATAGAATAGATCTTTATTTGTCATTGTTGGTACAACGAAAAAAAATTAGGAACATCACCACTGGCATACAAACATAAGATATAGCATGTGCAAAATAATAATGTCAATAATAATAGTAATATAGTAATAAAGTATCAATGTCCCAATGTCCTCAATATATAACATACCATCATTGTCCCAAGTGCATTTAGTGCTAGTGCAAATAAATTAATAAATATAAATATTTCAGTGACAGTCCAGTGAGTTAATGGAGGAAACTGGCATCCATCTTCTCGTCTCTCTCTCTGGAGAATACCGTAAGCTTAATTTCCCCAAATGTTGGGCGTGTTCTTTTTAACAGGCGCTGCTTGGTTGTGGGCAGCAGGGGGCGCAGCAGAGTGAGTGGAGAGACGACTCACGGAGCAGCCGGCGACGCTCCAGGTCTCCAGCGCCCGGTCCCAGTACATGCACTTGCTGCCGTAGAGCGTGAAGCTCAGGTCCAGGCCAGGCCTCCAGGCGGTGTGGAGGACGCTGGTGCTCAGGTACCACACGCCCGGGGTCTGCTGCAGCATCTCCGGGGTCACCATCCAGCGGTAGCCCCCTGTCCCCAGATTGATTGATTGATTGATTGATTGATTGATTGATTGATTGATTGAAGTTTATTAACATAACAAACAAACATCAAGTACAGATATAGCCTTAAGCCGTTCAAATAATAAATGTATATATATATATAAAACAAATTTAAATAACAAAGAACAAACAAAAAAGTCAAACTAAATTTTCTTTTCTTTTTTTCTTTTTGTCATTTACATATTTGAAAAGGAGTGGGAAGAAGCATACACTTATTTAATCCCACCCCTATTTACTCATCAGGACATACTATATTATATGTACTAATTCATACATTACTAGACTTATATTGAAAACATTTACTTAGTTAACAAGTTAACTTAGACAACAGCAGAGGAATGTGTTGTTGAGTAGTACTACATGCCTTTGGAAAGATTCGGACGCCTTGAGAAAAGGTTTTGTGTGCCGTAACTAGGGTTGGGTACCGTTCACATTTGAACCGATACAGGTGGTACCTGTATATTACTGTGTGGTTTGTGCAGTCTTGGTACCTGTGTGGTACCTGTGTGGTTCTGGATGGTTCTTGCTACCTGTGTGGTTGAGGACGGTCCTGCTACTGTAGTGGGTCTCATTAGGAGGACACCGTGGCGACAGGAGCACCAGCAGAGACACGTTGTAACTGGGCTCCACGTGGAACAGGACCGTGGCGTTGGGGTCGGAGACGTTAAAGCTGCTCACGACTGGCCGACTGTCATTCACCTCGACTTTACTCGTAGAGAGCTGTGGAGCGCCTGAGCGCAGGAGGAAGATCTGGAGAGAACAGAGAGAGAGTTTAAACATCAGAGCTGTGGAGACCCTGAGCGCAGGAGGAAGATCTGGAGAGAACAGAGAGAGAGAGAGAGAGAGAGAGGGTGTAAACATCAGAGCTGTGGAGACCCTGAGCGCAGGAGGAAGATCTGGAGAGAACAGAGAGAGAGAGAGAGGGTGTAAACATCAGAGCTGTGGAGACCCTGAGCGCAGGAGGAAGATCTGGAGAGAACAGAGAGAGAGAGAGAGGGTGTAAACATCAGAGCTGTGGAGCGCCTGAGCGCAGGAGGAAGATCTGGAGAGAACAGAGAGAGAGAGAGAGGGTGTAAACATCAGAGCTGTGGAGACCCTGAGCGCAGGAGGAAGATCTGGAGAGAACAGAGAGAGAGAGAGAGGGTGTAAACATCAGAGCTGTGGAGACCCTCCTGAGCGCAGGAGGAAGATCTGGAGAGAACAGAGAGAGAGAGAGAGGATGTAAACATCAGAGCTGTGGAGCGCCTGAGCGCAGGAGGAAGATCTGGAGAGAACAGAGAGAGAGAGAGAGAGATAGTGTAAACATCAGAGCTGTGGAGACCCTGAGCGCAGGAGGAAGATCTGGAGAGAACAGAGAGAGAGAGAGAGAGGGTGTAAACATCAGAGCTGTGGAGACCCTGAGCGCAGGAGGAAGATCTGGAGAGAACAGAGAGAGAGAGAGAGAGAGAGTGTAAACATCAGAGCTGTGGAGACCCTGAGCGCAGGAGGAAGATCTGGAGAGAACAGAGAGAGAGAGTGTAAACATCAGGAGGAAACTGCAATAGGGAGGTGTAGTGGTTACTTCCTGGTCTATAGGGAGGTGTAGTGGTTACTTCCTGGTCTATAGGGAGGTGGTCTATAGGGAGGTGTAGTGGTTACTTCCTGGTCTATAGGGAGGTGTAGTGGTTACTTCCTGGTCTATAGGGAGGTGTAGTGGTTACTTCCTGGTCTATAGGGAGGTGTAGTGGTTACTTCCTGGTCTATAGGGAGGTGTGCGTGCTTACGAAACCAAGCCGCATTTCTCGGAGACGCTCACTGATTGGCACTGACTGACGCTCTCTGATAGGCCACTGACGCGTTTGCCCAATCCGTGACGAGCTGTGTCTTTGCCCATTTCCACGTCAAACAGCCTGCAAACTACCTGCCGTTCTATCGCCATGCTCTAAGACAAACTCTAACCTTAACCAACTTCGAAAGAGTGCCTAAGCTTAACCGTCGAAAGAACTTGCCGTCACGCTCTAAGACAAACTCTAACCTTAACCAACTTCGAAGAGTGCCTAAGCTTAACCAGTGTAGAAACAGGCGTCGGCCAATCAGAGAGCGTCTCCGAGAAATGCGGCCTGGTTTCGTAATCACGCGGGAGGTGTAGTGGTTACTTCCTGGTCTATAGGGAGGTGTAGTGGTTACTTCCTGGTCTATAGGGAGTTGTAGTGGTTACTTCCTGGTCTATAGGGAGGTGTAATGGTTACTTCCTGGTCTATAGGGAGGTGTAGTGGTTACTTCCTGGTCTATAGGGAGGTGTAGTGGTTACGTCATTGCTGTTTCCGGCCGGTCCACCTAGCAAAATTGCAACGTATTTCCCCCATTGCCCATTTCTAAATCGTCTCGTTTAAAACAAATAAAGCATTTGATTGATTGATTGAAAAGTTTATTAACAGATTGCAGAATGGGTACAACACAGTACAGCTCAATACATACAATTGTTAAGGGGATGCAGAGCAGAGAAAGACTTTCGTCTTGTTTATGTATTAACATTTGCGATGGTGTACCTTTCTGTGCATATTCATCCACAATCTAGTGCTCAACATGAACATATTCGCAATTAATCGTACAAAAAAAATCGCCGAATTTTATTTCAACCAAAAATGCTTAAACAATAATGTTAGTGATAGAAGGGAACTCATTTTGTGCAAAAAATGGAAAGCTTGCCAATGTTCATGAGGCAGAATTGTTACAATAGCCGATAATCCATTTCCCCAATGATAAATCCCTATACGGGTGGACCTCGCGGGCGCTCCCTATAGAGCCTTGGGATACATTTTAGATAAAAAAGGAAACAAGCTATGAAGAAATATATTAGAAATGAGAAGATATGGGCGGCTAGGTGGTGCAGTGGGCAAGGCGCTCACCACCAAAGCAGGAGACGCTGGGTTCGAGCCCAGCTCTCCGCATTGCTATCAGCTTGGCTGGTCGTTCATACTAATACAATTGGCAGTGTTAGGGGGTGGGAAGCTGATGGGTGGGGATTGGACGTTGTGGACAGCGACTCCTACAGGTCGGTTGGTGCGCCTGCGCAGCAGAATCAGGAAGCGACGGTGGCAGCGTGCCCTCCAAAAACGCAGACCCCCGATGCTGAGAGATCGCGCTGTGCAGGTGAAAAAGATGCGACGGCTGCTTCCTCGAGTACCGGAGGGGACACGTGATGTAAGGCTTCGTCCACATTGCAGCCGGCTTGTGGGAGGCGTGGCCTAACAACGTTCGAGACAGGGGAGGGTAGAATTGGACGATACGAAATTGGGATGGGAGAAAAATAGAAAATGGGAAAAAAAAGTAGATAAAAAAAGAAGATATTGGGCGCCCCCGTGGCCAGGGGCGTAGCTGGGGGGGGGGGTAGCTTAGGATGATTCCAAGGGCCCAGCACTGGGGGGGGGGGGGCCCAAAAAAAAAAAATCTTTTTTTACTAGACATCACTCAGGTGTATTATTGATGCTCTCATTGATACTATGTTTGTTTCTGAAGTGTGTGTGTGTGTGTGTGTGTGTGTGTGTGTGTGTGTGTGTGTGTGTGTGTGTGTGTGTGTGTGTGTGTGTGTGTGTGTGTGTGTGTGTGTGTGTGTGTGTGTGTGAGATATATAGAGAGAGAGGGGGGGCTTTGGTAGACTATTGCATTGGTCCATTCATTGAAGATGAACGCAATGCGACATCCTTTACTAGGCTCACCCACCAACAGTGCAGGTGCTGAACTGCTGATCCGAATGTAAAGGTAAAAACCATATTATGCGTTTTCATCAATAAAAAAACGGCCAAAAAAATTTCCGCTTACGCGCGCTCGCATTCACTGGGGGCCTACAAATACATTCTTTCATGGGGCCCAGAATTTGGAGCTACACCCCTGCCCGTGGCGCACCACATAGTGCCTCGCACACCTACGCGCCGTCCCGGGTTCGCCTCCCGCTCCCGGCGATATTTGTCGCATGTCTTCGATCCCCACATCTCCTCCCGTTCTCCCTCTCCTCTATCGGTCCTGCGTGACCAGAAAAGCTGTACAAATGCTAAAAATAATAAAAAATAAATAAATAAAAAAACGAGAAGATATTAGAATACTAGAATATTAGAATTTGGTTAGATTTTCTCAGAAAGACCCTATTTTCATGTAAATTGATTGATCAATTCGATATTGCTAAAGATTAAGATTCATACCAGCTCTCATCCGCTACATCCCTGACATCTGTCGGGCTCTGGAAGTTAAGAAGGTTGCTATATGCGTTGCTACAGGATCACTTACAGGGGTAACTAAGAAATAACTGCAAAATGTACAAAAACAGAGGAGGGAAGAGATTTTCTGTTGCAGGTTTTCACACAAGACCATATTTTAACCCAAGATTCCAACGGCCAAGGGCGGCTGGGTGGCGCAGCGGAAATTGCGCTCGTCACCAATGCAAGAGACACCGGGTTCGACTCCGGCTGTCGGCGTTGCCTCCGGCTTGGGCCAGTCGCCATACTAACTCAATTGGCAGAGTCAGCGGGAGGGAAGTCGATGGGTGGTAATCTGGACGTTGTGGACAGCGACTCCTACAGGTCGGTTGGGGGACGCCTGCACAGCAGAGACAGGAAATGGCGGGGGGTAGTGTGAGCCTCCCACACACGTTACACCTCGCCAATGAGAGTCCGCACTGGAAGGTGAAAAGATGTGACAGGTTGCCTCCTCGTGTACTGGAGGGGACGCGTGATGCAAGGCTTCTATCCTCCCTACAACCGGCCAGTGGGGGGCATATGCGAGCAACGTTCAAGACAGGGGAGGGGAGAATTGGCACAGCGGGTAATTGGGATGGGAGAAAGAATAGAAAAAGGAGAAAAAGTGGATACAAAAAAAAGAAAAGATTCCAACGGCCAGCACACGGTCAATGGGAGTGATCCTCTGCAAATGGCGACATGCCCCAATAGATTTGACGTCAGCTCAGATACCCCCCCTATCTGGGGCCTCGCCCCTCCAGTACCTCGATCATCTCTGTGAGGTCATGGAGGAGGATCTCCGAGGAGCTGTTGAAGAGCACCAGGCTGCAGACGGTTCCTGTGATGTTCTCCTCAAGCGGATGGGGATTATTTGAGAACGTAGCCATCTTAGAAGAACAAGAAAACCTCTCTTTCAATACAGTTAATGATGTTCTTATCAAAAAGACAAAGTAATATTGTTGCACAAGTCTCTCACCACACGCGCACCTGCTGACCAAATTTTTAGGTGAAGCACAAATTATTATATTATATTATATATTAAATAATATTTTTAAAACATCCCCCACTGTGTGTCAGTGGTCAGTGGACACAGATGAAAACATATTAACATTAGGTGACAGCGGACCTGACCAGATGAAAACATATTAGGTGACAGCGCACCTGACCAGATGAAAACATATTAGGTGACAGCGCACCTGACCAGATGAAATCATATTAGGTGACAGCGCACCTGACCAGATCAAAACATATTAGGTGACAGCGCACCTGATCAGATCAAAACATTTTAGGTGACAGCGCACCTGACCAGATCAAAACATATTAGGTGAAGGTGACAAGGAAGCCACAGACTCATACCCCCCCGACACTCAACTAACCGCCTCGGACAGTCCTTCATACCAGTGGCCATCAGGCTCCACAACAGTGGGCAGCGACTGCTGCCAGACATCGACCTAGAACTAATAGGAACCCAAGTAGGACAATAACACTACCTTATGCATACTGCACCTTATGTGGATACTGTGATACTGTGAATAATGAATTATGTATATTTCAGTTAGTTAGATAGTAAATTATATTGACCTATTTGTTTACACTGCTTGTGTTGTTTTCACTACCTGTACCCCCCCCCCCCTTCCCCCATGCTGCTATGATGCCTGAATTTCCCCAAGGGGATCAATAAAGGAATATCTTATCTTATCTTATCTTAAAAGGAAAGATGAAATTACCTACCTGGGTTCCATCCTATAGAGGCAAATCTTTCCTGTGACAAAATGGGATCCAATGTAATAAAACTAAGTCAACTAGATTCCTGTACCGGATCTCCTCTCTGGTAAACAAGAATACCTTGAAGACTCTAACAGGAGCACTCATTCAAGGGTACTACGACTATGCTTGCACCTCATGGTACCAAAGCACCTCAAAGGCACTAAAAACAAGATTACAAACATCACAAAACAAACTGGTCAGACTACTGCTTGACCTTACTCCTAAAACCCACCTCACCCCTGTCCACTTTGACAACCTAGGATGGCTTAGAGTAGACGACAGAGTACAGCAACTTGCAATGGGCCTGGTCTACAACAAGATACACTACACCACTAAGATACCCATGTGCATGTCGAAATACTTCCCAAAGGTCAGTGAATACCACGACCACAACACCAGAGGGAGTTCCACAAATCATGTTCAACCCAGATAAAATAATTTAAAAAGTAAAAAAAAAAAAAAAAAAAGATTTTAATAAAACTTTCGTCTTGTTTCCATCAGGGTCCCCCATTTTCAATTCATCATATGACACACATGACATACAGATAGACAGTACTGCTACATCTATACATTTATGACATACCAGATTTTCAAATACAGTACTGTTTGTGATACTAAAAAAATCCAGAAGAAGAGTGTATATACATTTGACATAGAAACTGTGCATTGGGGGAGGTTGGGTAGGTGGGGTGGGGCTGTACATTGGAGGTGGGGGGGGGGGGGGGTTGGGTAGGGGGGGGGGGGACAATGTACATTGGAATACTGACATACATTTGACATAGAGACTGTACATTGGAGGAGGTTGGGTAGGTGGGGTGGGGTTGGGTGGGGCTGTACATTGGAATACTGACAAAGCCATGCTTGGTCTTTATTGTTCAACTGGGTTAGGACATTTGTAGGGGCCAGTTTTGAATTGCAGTCTCCCGTAGGTGTTCTTTGAGAGTGTTTTTGAAGGTGGGTAGTGATTCACATTCCTTTACAGCTTTGGGTAGGGCGTTCCACATTGTTGTGGCATAATTGCGAAACGTGTTTAGTCCCTTGTTTGAGCCGAATCTGGGTTTTACATGATTTGTGGAGCTCCCTCTGGTGTTGTGATCGTGGTATTCACTGACCTTTGGGAAGTATTTTGACATGTACATGGGTACCTTGGTCGTGTAGTGTATCTTGTAGACCAGGCCCATTGCAAGTTGCTGTACTCTGTCGTCTACTCTAAGCCATCCTAGGTTGGCAAAGTGTGCAGGGGTGAGGTGGGTTCTAGGAGTCAGGTCAAGCAGTAGTCTGACTAGTTTGTTTTGAGATGTTTGTAATTTGGTTTTTAGTGCCTTTGAGGTGCTTTGGTACCATGAGGTGCAAGCATAGTCGTAGTACCCTTGAATGAGTGCTCCTGCCAGAGTCTTCAGGGTATTCTTGTTTACCAGGGAGGAGATCCGGTACAGGAATCGAGTTCGTTGATTGACTTTTTTTATTACATTGGATGCCATTTTGTCACAGGAAAGATTAGCCTCTAGGATGGAACCCAGGTAGGTAATTTCATCTTTCCTTGTGACAATATTGTCCCCCACTGTAACTGAGAAGCCGTCTGTTTTGCTGAGTTTGT
>NC_140166.1:61385687-61738187 GCF_963971535.1 Notolepis coatsorum | reverse complement strand
AACCCTGGTACTTTAAAAAGACCATAACTCTGGTCTTGTTTGACGGCAGATAAGCAGGAGAAATGAAGGAGAAGTTGTACCAGCATCTGTTTAATTCAAAGTTAAAAGTGTAATCTCAATGGTTCTGGTTCAATTAAAATAAAGAACGCTATTGGCTTTAAGGTACCGAAGCACTATGCCGCTTGCCCTACTAATAAAGCAGATTAAAGTATGAATTGTCTTTGTTCTCTGTTGATAACAAAGACTGTGTTCTCAGTTCCAAAAGCTTTGGAAGCTTGTGTTCCTTTGTTCCTGCCGTCCTCTGTGTGAAAAGGTGGGTGTCGTCCTGTGTTTGTTCCGTTTCAAGTGTGTCCTTACAGTCACAGCACCCCCTTTTCATCACTCAGCCGGGAGCGTCCGCGTGATGTCACAGGAGCGACACCAAGCAGATGCTCTCCTCCAATCACGGGCCCCCTGAGTTTGAATTCGAAAGAAGGGCCGTCCCCTGGAGCCCACTTTGTTTCCAATCAAAGAATAGTTTTACTGTCTAAATTTACTTTACAGTTCTGTTTCACAATTCAAGATGTGTATTTTTGAATCGGGGATAACCAGATGAACACATAGATACCATTTTCTACTCAAAACAGCTTTGTACTTGACCAGAATCACAGTCTTTTATCATTAATTCCACTTGTATAGTTTCCTAATCATATTCTTTTAACTTAAATCAATATCTATTTTATACAGTTATTATTCAGCACGTTAAGTATTTTTCCAATGAAGTCCAGAAGTGGCTTAATTTCAAACTCTGTGATTCTTATTCATAAACATGGCATATTTCATATCATTAGATTCAGAATTGTTACCACAATATAACAGGATCATTTGCAGTTCATTTTAAGCTAATTTAGGTATAGAAACAGACATTTGAAAGTGTACTTGATGTTACTGAATCCTAGTCCCTCCTACGGCAGCTGTCTCCACATGTCGTAATCAGACCAGTTGACCTGGCCGCCTGTTAGGCCTTGGGGCATGAGATAACGGCTTCCTGTGATGTGGTCATGCCATTGTTTTAGCTGCTTGGCCCACATCCTGTATAAACAAGATTCTGTGTAAGGAAACCTGTTGTCTCTTCACATTCCAACAGTTGTATGCAAATCTACCTCCTGTTGTGAGCACAAGGTCTCTGTAAACACACACACACACACTCTCTAAGCTAAGTCACCCTAGTCAAATTAGGTTTAAACTATTTGATTGCCAATTGTTCCACTTTGACTGTTTCTATTAAGACTAGAACACATGATTTTGTTTAGTTACTGAATTCCTTAACCCAAGGTAACAGACATTCTTTTCTCTTATCTTTTTGAACACCAGTTTCAGGCAGAATCTAGATCTATGGTTACCAAATACTACTGCACTAGTGTGTGAGCGTGTACAGTGTGTGTGTGCTCATGTGTGCTTGTGTGTGGAGAGTTCAGTGTTCAGGGCTCTGATGGCCTGGGGGAAGAAGTCTCTCTGTCCTAGTAGCTGGTGTTCGCAGGCGTCTGCCTGACCTCAGCAGCATGAACAGGCTGTTGTTGGGGCGGTGTGGGTCTTTCATTATTCTGCAGGCTCTGGATTTGCACCTCTTGTTGTATAGAACCTGCAGGGGTGGTAGTGCAATACCCGTGGTACGCTCGGCAGAGCGCACCTCTCTCTGTAGGGCCTTTTTGTCCTGTGCCGTGCTGTTTCCATACCAGGCAGTGATGTTTCCAGTCAAGATGCTCTCTTGATTGAAGAAGTGTGTTTAACTTTTTAGTCGACGGGTTTCGGCTGTCCTAACTGTGGTGGGCAGTTCGTTCCATCATTGTGGAGCGAGGACCGAGAATAGGCGGCTTCTCGTTGCTGTTGAGTTTTTGTTGAGTTTGGCACCTTGGATGGAGTGATGGCAGACATCTCTATAGCAGATATCCCCCAAACTCCAAATCTCCTTTGCAGCTTTGCATAAATTCCTTTGCATGAATTCATACACAAATACTATATCCTCAATGCAAATTCATTCGGAGAACATAGATATTAAAGCCATAACCCACACATGGTAATACTGTATTTTAAACATGATGCATAGGAAGCAGCATTCACACGCCTGCAGCTCCCAAGCTACTGTGTTTTGTATTTTTCATCTCAACATCTCAAGCTCTGCCCTCGTTTGTCCGAGGGAAGCAGCCGGTTTGATTGGAGGATCAAGAAAAGAGGGTAGGGTTTGAGATAGGTCAATAGGTCGATAATTGTTGCTCAGTGTCCCCCCCCCCCCCCCTTTTTAGGGGGGAAAATCAACATGAATTGAACACAGGATTGTACAGGATCTGTGCTTTGTTTGCTATCAAGTTAAAAACCTCATATCTTCAAAGCGTCAACGTTTGAGACTCTACTCACCGTGCTCGTGTCTGTGGGCTCCCCTGCGCTCGTCTCCATACGCAACAGGTCTGCCTCTGCTGCCTGTCTCAAGAACAGCATAGCATACATTACAAACCCTCAACAGTCATACACTATGATCTATGAAGAGAAAATGTAACCTCTACTGGTGTTTATTTATTTATTATCTATCTATCTATCTATCTATCTATCTATCTATCTATCTATCTATCTATCTATCTATCTATCTATCTATCTATCTATCTATCTATCTATCTATCTATCTATCTATCTATCTATCTATCTATCTATCTATCTATCTATCTATCTATCTATCTATCTATCTATCTATCTATCTATCTATCTATCTATCTATCTATCTATCTATCTATCTTATAGCACTATCTTTTTTTTTAATCCACTTTAAGTTTAAGTTTAAGTTCTTTAATAGTTGTCATACAGAAGTACAGAATACTTTCATACAAAATGCTTCTTACTGTTACGCTCCAGAGACTGTGCTAGACAAGATAGTATCAAATAACATAATAACATAATATAGCATGAATTTAGAAGAAGAAAATGAGGTCACAGTGTTCGGTATAGACATATGTACAATGTTCTGAGTTACCATATAATATACAATACACAATACTATGCAGTGTACTAATGTACAGTACTATCTAGTGCAAAGCAGAAATGGGATGAGGTACAATTTTAGGTACAATTTACAGTAAGGTGTACGAGTTGTAGTGCAATCCTTCATCCATAAATATAAAGTGTGGGGAGTGGGTGCTACAGTGTGTTTGTTTAAAGTGGGTGTGTGCTATAAGTGTGTGGAGTGGGTGCTACAGTGTGTTTGTTTAAAGTGAGTGTGTGCGTGTGGATGTGTGTGCTATGTGCGTTTGGTGGTTGTTGTTGTGTAGTGTTCATTCATTGTTCGTTTAGCAGCCTGATGGCCTGGGGATAGAAGCTTCTTCTGAGTCTTTCTGTGCTCGCCTTGAGACTCCTGTATCGCTTGCCTGACGGCAGCAGTTCAAAGAGGCAGTTGTTCGGGTGACTGGAGTCTTTAATGATTCTCTTAGCCTTGCCCTTGCAACGCTTGTAGTAAATGTTCTGGAGGGTGGGGAGCCCCCCTCCAATTGTGCGTTCGGCTGAACGTGTCACTCTTTGTAGTCTGCTTTGGTCTTGTGCAGTGCTATTCCCAAACCAGGAGGTGATGTTGCCGGTCAAGATGCTCTCTATTGTACATGAGTAGAAGTTCTTAAGGATCTTCTGGCTGACTTGGAACTTCCTTAGGCGCCTGAGGAAGTAGAGGCGTTGTCGTGCCTTCTTCACAACACTGTTAATGTGTGTGGTCCATGTCAAGTCCTCGGATATGTAGGCTCCGAGGTACTTAAAGCTGTTGACTCTCTCAACCGGTGCCCCGTCGATGCTGAGGGGGCTGTAGTCCTTGACCCCCGACCTCCTGAAGTCCACAATCATCTCCTTTGTTTTGCTGACGTTCAGGGAGAGGCTGTTTTCCTGGCACCATCCCGCCAGGACCTTGACCTCTTCCAGGTAGGCCCTCTCGTCGTTGGCAGAGATCAGGCCCACCACCACTGTGTCGTCAGCAAATTTGACGATTGTATTGCTACTCCGCTGAGCCACACAGTCGTGTGTGTACAGGGAGTAGAGGAGGGGACTCAGAACACAGCCCTGGGGGGCCCCTATGTTGAGGGTGATGGATGAGGAGGTGCAGTTGCCTGCTCTCACCACCTGGGGTCTGCCAGTCAGGAAGTCCAAGACCCACTGGCAGAGGTCATAGCCCAAGCCCAGGTCCCTGAGCTTGGCTATGAGTATGGAGGGGACTATGGTATTGAATGCCGAGCTGTAGTTTCAATTTTTCTCCCATCCCAATTTCGTGTTTCCAATTCTCCCCTCCCCTGTCTTGAACGTTGCTTGACTATGCCCCCCACTGGTCGGTTGTAGGGAGGATAGAAGCCTTGCATCATGTGTCCTCTCCGGTACACGAGGAGGCAGCCTGTCACATCTTTTCACCTGCCAGCGCGGACTCTCATTGGTGAGGTGTAACGTGTGGGAGGCTCACACTACCCCCGCCACTTCCTGTCTCTGCTGTGCAGGCGTCCCCCAACCGACCTGTAGGAGTCGCTGTCCACAACGTCCAAATACCACCCATCGACTTCCCACCCGCTAACTCTGCCAATTGAGTTAGTATGACGACGGCCGGCCCAAGCCGACAGCCGGATTCGAACCCGGTGTCTCTTGCATTGGTGACGAGCGCAATGTCCGCTGCGCCACCCAGCCGCCTCTGGAAACATATTTTAAATGATAAATGAATTCATCAATAATTGTTTGGGGGGTAAAAGCAGTACTTTGGTTCCACACCTTTCTAAATGCTCGGTGGATGTATTCTTTTCAACGATTACTCGACATAAACATGTAATCTCTAAGCACCTTTACGAGTCTGGATAGAAGTACTTCATGTAAACTACAATGTGATGTAAGATTCCAGATTAATACCACATCTCTTACCCGAAAAACCGCTTCCAATCTATTGACAGGATCGCTGTGATCTGAAAGATTCAAGACAAAGGTTCAAACTCGCCCTCCTCAGGATGAGAAATAAGAGTATGTGTGGGAGAGAGTGGTGGAGAGAGAGAGAGAGAGCAGAGAGAGAGAGAGAGAGAGAGAGAGAGAGAGAGAGAGAGTGTTCACCTTGATTATGAACAGTTATTACATGGCGTTTTAACATTCGCCAAAATGCTTGATTGTGATTGGTCAATAGTGCTCGGTTGCCCCTGACAGCGGTCAATTATTTCTCGATAATTCACAGCTGTCATGGGCAACGCGCAATAATGACCGCTGTTAGGGGAAACAGAGCGCTATTGACCAATCACAATCAAGCATTTTGATCGCAGTCACGAAAGCTATAACCTCGTTCCCAGCTTTATCTCGCACAGCTGCACTACATCAGGTGCAATCAAGACCACACACCTGCCGGCTGCCGGCGATGACAGAGGAGCCACAGAACAACTGCGTCTGCATTTGATCTCATCTTGTCGATGGTGTAAAATGAATTAGGTATATTGTTAGTAAGTTAGCCATGTAATAAGCAGTGTCGGTCAATTATTTTGCGACAATGACCTCGTAGCTATACATTATCCCTTACATAATAGACAAGCAAGACACACACACAAACATAAACACACACACGCCAAAGAAATCTGACAAATATACTGCACACACTAACTTACGATGAGTTCTTCTTACAGTTGCATGACCAGACATGCCTGCATTCTGTAAAAGTTAAAAATAATATTTCAGTACAAACTTTCTAGACAGTTTCCTTTGCCTTTACCCTTTGAGTGCCACAGACGTGTTATGTCGTTATTTCATGCCCCCCGTTGAGTGCCGACGACGCTAATTGTCATTTTTTTTTTTATTAGCGATCTGAATTCATATTTCATCAACGAGTCTCCCGTTGGTACAGCAGCCCCTCTAGGAGCTCCAATGGGAAAATACCGCCCCCTATCGTCTATCCCTGTGTAACTGCAGGCCTTTCGATTAGACTGGTGGATGTGTGGGGGGGAGCCTACTGGCTCCACTATGCTGGCGAGCCGTCTGATAAAGAGGGAAGTGATCGCGAGATGGAAAGCAGCCTGGAATATATATTTACAGCAGCCAATAATCAATCAATAAACGCGATCGATATTTGGAATGGCAATCAGGAATTGGAATAATCTTTTTGGAGAACATCTGATCTAAGGTAAGGAGTCTATGTTACCAGTTTTAGGATAATCAGAGCTGTTTTCACTGAGATAACAGCGTGTCCCGGATGTGTATATGTGTGTGTGTGTGTGTGTGTGTGTGTGTGTGTGTGTGTGTGTGTGTGTGTGTGTGTGTGTGTGTGTGTGTGTGTGTGTGTGTGTGTGTGTGTGTGTGTGTGTGCTGTTGAGGAAATAAGAGAATCGATTTCTCAGCTCGCTTCTATAGCGTGCATAAGTACATATATACTATCGATAATCTAGCGTTTATTTGAAAACGATTCATAAATAGGCCGACAAATGACAACGTGTCTAGTGTATTCGAGAATATTCCAATAAATGCCGTTTATGACGGAATCTTTCTATTTTCAACTGGGTTTCCAATGTTAAATGGCCGGCACTGAAGGGTACACATATTATGAAAAATGTCAGAAAATGGATTTTGTCTAGTCTTTGTATGGATTTGGAAGTCTGAAATGTTATTTAGATGCTGGGGGGGAGATGACACATACTGATCACAAAAGATGATTAGAAAGATTATTATTTCATCTAGCAAGCTCGCTGAATGAGCGCCAAGGAATCAGCAAAATCGTTTGACCTTTGATTAAAGAATATAAAAGTAAAGGTTATTCAGTCATTTACTGGTATATTATATTATATTAGATTCAAATGTATTGCCATTATACAGCACACAGTAGTGCAATGTCAATACGTTTGTCATCCAACCAGAGTGCAAATGTAACAGTAAAGTGCGATAGCAATATACAATGTACAGGTGATTAAACTGGGTATAAAAAATATAAATTAGTACTACTGAGTGTAGTGCTAATCAGATGTATGTACAGAATTGGATTTGAGTTCCTCCAAGCCATCAGACTTGTCAACAGAGCCCATTGACGCCCCCCTAATCCCAATTACTATGGTTTGTAAAAGCAGACCGAAATAAATTCATTCATTCATTCATTCATTCATTCATTCATTCATTCATTCATTCATTCATTCATTCATTCATTCATTCATTCATTCATTCATTCATTCATTCTGTATACGTCAGACTCAGTCAGTGTGTGCAGGCATCACCGGAGCAGAAAGGAACATAATCCTGGTCAGAACAACGGGGCAGACTACAATATATTAGCATTTGTTAGCCATGCTAGCGAGCTAAACAATCAATCCATGCCAAAGCTAGATGTGTAAAAGGTGAAAGACTCACATACACAGCCATGCTGATTTGGCTAAATGACATCCAGCCGTTTTCGTTTGAAACTACTTTTAGTCAGGCGGTTAGGTGGCGTAGACTGCCTCTCCCCCCCCGCTGCTGAATCCCTCATTCACGCCTTCATCTCCTCCCGCCTGGACTACTGCAACTCCCTCCTCACTGGTATCACCTCCCGCTCCCTCCATAAACTGCAAATGGTCCAAAATTCAGCCGCCCGCCTCCTCACTAACACCCGGTCCCGCGAACACATCACTCCTGTCCTCCACTCCCTCCACTGGCTCCCGATCAAACACTGCATTAACTTTAAAACACTACTCCTCACCTTCAAAGCCCTCCACAGCCTGGCCCCCCCCTACCTGACTGATCTCCTTCTCCCCTACCGCCCCACCCGTTCCCTCCGGTCCTCCTCCACTGCCTCCCTCACTGTCCTGACATCCAAGCTTAAAAACTTCGGAGATCGGGCCTTCTCTCGTACTGCACCCCGACTCTGGAACTCCCTCCCCCAGTCCATCAGAGACTCCCCAACACTCTCCACCTTCAAAGCTCGCCTCAAAACCCACCTGTTCTCCCTTGCTAGCGAGCTAAACAATCAATCCATGCCAAAGCTAGATGTGTAAAAGGTGAAAGACTCACATACACAGCCATGCTGATTTGGCTAAATGACATCCAGCCGTTTTCGTTTGAAACTAGTCTCCAGTCTTTTTTTTTTTTTTTTTTTTTCAGGCTGTCTCCCCGTTCCCCCCATGGTCTCATGTTCCTTTTGTTTTTGTTTCTTTGTTGTTTTTGTTTCTTTGCTTTCGTTTCTTTGTTTGTACTCCTGCTCCCGACTACTGTCAGCGACTTCGGGTTATTGAGAAGCGCTATATAAATGGGCGGCTACGTGGCGTAGTGGGCAAGGCGCTCGCCACGAATGCTGGAGACGCTGGGCTCGCCTGTTCGAGCCCAGCGCTCCACATTGCTTTCAGTTTAGCTGGTCGTTCATACTAATACACATTGGCCGTATTAGGGGGTGGGAAACTGATGGGTGGGGATCGGGTGTTGTGGACAGCGACTCCTACAGGTCGGTTGGTGCGCCTGCGCAGTAGAATCAGGAAGTGTCGGGGGCAGTGTGAGCCTCCCACGCGTTACTCCTCGCCACTGAGAGATCGAGCTGCGCAGGTGAAAAGATGCGGCTGCTGTTACCTCAAGTACCGGAGGGGACTTGTGCTATGTATGACTTAGTCCACATTGCAGCCGGCTTGTGGGAGGCAAGAAACAGCGTTCGTGACAGGGGAGGGTTGAATTGGATGATACGAAATTGGGATGGGAGAAAAAATATAGAAAATGGGAGAAAAAGTGGATAAAAAAAGAGAAGCGCTATATAAATTAAATTAATTATTATTATTATTAGATTGCGTTCGTCACCAACCCCGGAGCTGTGAGCTGGATTATACAATTGGCAGTATTAGAGGGTGGGAGAAGCTGGCGGGGTGGGTCCGGGTCGTTGTAAACAGCGACTCCTACAGTTCGGTCGGGGCGCCTGCTAAGCGCGGATAGGACTTGAGTGGGATAGTGTGATCCTTCCACACGCTACGCCCTCTCAGGGAGGATCCGCGCTGCCAGGTGAAAAGAAGCGGTTGATTGGCTGGACGTGTGTCGGAGGAAGCACGTGATAGCCTCCACTCTCCCAGATGATCTGACTGTGGGGGGTAAGTGCGCAGCGACCAGGAAGGGGATTGGGAATTGGCATACGACTAACATTGGGATGGGAGAAAATCGGAGGAAAAATGGAGGGGGAAAAAGATCAATAAAAAAAAATAAAAAAATAAACTACTTTTAGTCAGGGGAGTGCCATGGTTTCTCCATAGAGCCCCGTTGTATTCTTCTAGCGCAGCAGCTTGCGCAGGTCCGGGGCAACTTAGTCACGTGACTCGATTGGTATTGCTGATTGGCCCGAACACGGTATGTTTGTATACATCGCAGAGCTGTTTAGCAGGCTGTGACTTTGAGGCGTAGAGGCAGCTCTGCGTAGGAGTGTGAGCTTGATTGAGGAATGTAACGGTTGTGATAGGTGAATGTAACGGTTGTGATAGGTGAATGTAACGGTTGGGTTGTTAGGTGAATGTAATGGTTGTGATAGGTGAATGTAACGGTTGTGATAGTTGAATGTAACGGTTGGGTTGTTAGGTGAATGTAATGGTTGTGATAGGTGAATGTAACGGTTGTGACATGTGAATGTAACGGTTGTGATAGGTGAATGTAACGGTTGTGATAGGTGAATGTAACGGTTGTGATAGGTGAATGTAACGGTTGTGACATGTGAATGTAACGGTTGTGATAGGTGAATGTAACGGTTGTGACAGGTGAATGTAACGGTTGTGACATGTGAATGTAACGGTTGTGATAGGTGAATGTAACGGTTGTGATAGGTGAATGTAACGGTTGTGACAGGTGAATGTAACGGTTGTGACAGGTGAATGTAACGGTTGTGACAGGTGAATGTAACGGTTGTGATAGGTGAATGTAACGGTTGTGATAGGTGGGTCCAGCATTGAGAGAAGCACTTAATATAAATACCATGGCATCTGGCTTGATGAGAGATCGACATTTAAATACCATGTGGACAATCTTGCCAGCAAATTGGCTTCTTTACAGAACCAGCTTCCCTATGATTAGTATAGGAAATTATTGTTGAAGCAGTTTTCATATCAGTGTTGGATTATAGAGATTTAATTCATAGAAATGCTGCTCCTTCCACTTTAAATTATTATTATTATTAGGCAAAATAAACATTGGTATCTGTTTAGCTATGGACCAAATCTGACTCAAATGACTGGCTTAAGGTCCCCAGAGTGCAGACTGAACTTGAAAAGTAATTTTGTATTAATGCCCCGGCTTCTTGGAATGATCTTCAACACACACTACACTACAGATCAATTATCTAACTTGTGGATCATTTAAAACCATGATCACAAACCTCCCTGCATCAATTTGTAACTGTTAACTGATTTCATCTGTGTTCGGCCTGTATTTTATTGTTTTAAATTATTTATGTATTGCAAAATAAATTGAAAATGAAGGCTACCCTCAATTGTATTCTTGCAAATCTAAGTAAAGATTGAATGAATTCATAAATAAATTAACGTTTTTTGTTTTGTTTTATGAGAATAGCACCACCATGAGGCCAAATGACTCATTACTTTAGACTTCTCATTGTTGTAAGACAAACGTTTGTCAATTCTTTTTTCCCCCACAAATAACACATAATTTCCTGTTTACTATGCATTCATTCAATTAGCTCTGGCAGTCATACAGGCCTATAAACTACCGTATGTAAATAGTATGTAAAGTCACTACTGCACTTGTTTTACACCAAGAATGTTAGCTGAATTCCCAATAATTACATGCCCCTGCAATAAACAAGCCATGGTCATAACTGTCAGGGCAATGGGGCACCTCAGCATAAGAAGAATGTTCTCCGTTTTTTGTTTCTTACCTTTGCTTCTTTTGACAATTTAAAATCTGTAAAAAAGAAAAAAAATTACAAAATGGAAATCATGTAAAGATTCTCTCAAACGTTGTTGTGATGTGGTGGAGCTTGAGGAAAGGTCATGGGGTCACCAAAATCATTAATCACCAATGTGTTTATTTTCTTTTGGGTCATGAATGTACGCAGCCAATCTCACGGCAATTCTCGAGATATCTCATTCATACATACACACAAACAAACACACGCTGGAGAAAACACAGGTAAAATGATAGAGGCAGCTGCTACCTTTATAGGTGGTTTGGAAAACACTATCTTTTTCCCCCCACAATATTTGTATTTACATTTTAAAATTTTACAAACAATTCACAAAACCAACATCTGAAACAAACATTTTACATGACATACATCTTTTTCTTTTGTCCACTTTTTCTCCTTATTTTTTCAATTTTTAAATTTTTCCCAATTTCGTGTATCCAATTCACCCCTCCCCTGTCTTGAACGTTGCTCGACCCCCCACTGGTCGGTGTAGGGAGGATAGAAGCCTTGCATCACGTGTTCCCTCCGGCACACGAGGAGGCAGCCTGTCACATCTTTTCACCTGCCAGCGCGGACTCTTATTGGCGAGGTGTAACGTGTGGGAATAAAAGTATACACATATATATATATACCCAGGGTGCAGAGGTAGCCTCGTCTCTGGCTACAGTTGGATGTGGTCACCAACTGAAGGGGATCCAGCCTCAGGTATCTGCAGAGTGGAGAGGAGTCACCTGGAACACCTGTCGTGGAGTTAAGCTCTGGAGAGGAGTCACACACAGAGAGAGAGAGGGGGGGGGGGAGAGAGAGAGGGAGGGGGGGGGAGAGAGAGGGAGGGGGGGAGAGAGAGGGGGGAGAGAGATAGGGGGGAGGCGAGAGAGATGGGGGGGAGAGAGAGAGGGGGGAGAGAGAGAGGGAGGGGGGAGAGAGAGAGTGGGGGGAGAGAGAGAGAGGGGGCGGAGAGAGAGAGAGGGGGGAGAGAGAGAGAGAGAGAGGGGGGGAGAGAGAGAGGGGGGAGAGAGAGAGTGGGGGAGAGAGAGAGAGGGCGGAGAGAGAGAGAGAGAGAGAGAGAGAGAGAGAGAGAGAGAGAGAGAGAGAGAGAGAGAGAGAGAGAGAGAGAGAGAGAGAGAGAGAGAGAGAGAGAGAGAGAGAGAGGGGAGAGAGAGAGGGGGGAGAGAGAGAGAGGGGGGAGAGAGAGAGAGAGAGAGGGGGGGGAGAGAGAGAGAGAGAGAGAGGGGGGGGGAGAAGAGAGAGAGAGAGAGAGGGGGGGAGAGAGAGAGAGAGAGAGAGATGGGGGGGAGAGAGAGAGATGGTCAATGGTCTCTAACTACACACCCTCAAGACCCCTACGCTCTGCATCTTCTGGCCGCCTCAGACCTACTCCTATCCGAGCTCCGGGAGGGTCATCAAAGAGAAGTCGCCTATTCTCTGTCCTTGCCCCACAATGGTGGAACAAACTTCCCACCACAGTTAGAACAGCCGAAACCCGTCCAATCTTTCGCCGTCGACTAAAGACGCACTTCTTCAATCATTATCTGAAATAAAAAAATTATAAAAAAAAACTCTAACCCTAACTAACCTTACTGTCATGCACTTGTCCTAATATACTAACCTACACTGTAGCACACTTTGATGAACATTGTTACTCAGCTGATAGAGTTGTGCCCTTCCTGATGACTTGTTGTACAAAACTTGTAAGTCGCTTTGGATAAAAGCGTTTCAGCTAAATGACTAAATGTAAATGTAAAGTATTTCTATTCTATTCTATTCTATTCGTGTGGCAACATAGCATGAGCTTCTGAGCTTCGCATGTAGCTTTTCAATTAAATGCTTAATTTTACAAGTGTACAGGGAATGTGAATATACTGGCATAAATATTTGTTCTCCCCCCGTGCTCACAAGGGTTTCCCCTCCCGATCCCTCCCGATAAAATAAACCCAATGGAAAAACATGCAAATCAGATCACTAACGCTGTCGTCGAAGACGGACAGGAGCACTTGGATTGGTCCCCTGCCCTTGGGCGGGGGAAGGACGACGGGATGGGAAAAGTGCAGAGAGACATTTCATCAGCGACTCAGTGCATGTGTGTGTGTGTGTGTTCCTGTGCGTTGCCCATCTCGCATGTGTGTGTGTCACTCTGCATGACAAATAAAGACTTCTTCTACTGACATACTGTATGATCACAACAAAACATCAAGTCAAACTTCAATCCGAACTAATTAATTTAAAACTGAATAAATGCTTTGCAGTCACCGCTGTCACGGCAACGTGTACTAACCTCAACAATTCCATTCAGACTAAAAGCTGCATGCTTAAGATTAATAAACACTTCATCAATTAATTAGAAATAAATCGATTTTCCACGGACGGAATGCTAGTAATTAGAATCCTTCTGTAGATAAACATGTCAACCGCGTGAACCTATACCTTCCCAACATGGGAAACATTTCCCAATTCATCTTTCAGAGGACGCCTATAGCGACAGTGGCTCGGGAGGTAGAGCAGTCGTCTGGTAATCCGGAGGTTCCCGTTTCAATTCCCCGCTCCTCCTGGCCAGCGTGTCGAAGTGTCCTTGAGCAAGTCCTTGAATGTGTGAGTGAATGGGTAAAATGTGAGGAACAAATTGTAAAGTGCTTTGGATAAAAGCGCTATATAAATGCAGCCATTTACCTATAGAGGAGAATACAATTGTCATTGTTTAAAAAGATGTGAAGGATTCCTCTATTGTTTGTGTCAAGTAGGCTATTAGTCGTGACTACTAGAAAGGCACCTGGCAGACCCTTCTCCCAGACGTGATTGATTGATTGATTGAACGTTTTATTAACAGAATGGGTACAATACAGTACGGCTCAATACACACAATTGTTAAGGGGATGCAGACCAGAGGAAGACTTTTGTCTTGTTTACATCAGGGTCCCCCATTTTCAATTCATAACATTTATGACATAATACACGACATACAAATATACAGTACTGTTACATCCAGACATTTATGACATACAAGATATACAAATATACAGTATTGTTACATCTAGACATTTATGACATACAAGATATACAAATATACAGTACTGTTTATTTACAGACAGAGTTTCTAAAGGAGAATATATACATTTGAGGGGGAGGAAACTGTACTTCGTCAAATGTATATACTGTGAGGTTTTGTCCGCTGCTCACCAACTTTCTCTGTCTTCTTTAAGCCTACTGTTAGGAATTCCCTACTCACTCTCTCTAGCCCCCACCCTCTCGTTCTTTACTCTCGTTTACTCTCAGTGGCCACACCTGGACTATTATCAATTACCTCTCGCACCTGTGGTGGCAGGCTAATTAGTTCCCCTGTGGGCTTTAAATACCAGGGCTCTTCCCCTCGTTTCGGCGTGGGGTCGTGTTGTATTCATGCTGAGTCATATTCTCTAACATCTAGACTCTTTCGGGAGATCCTCTGGTCTACCAATGCTGTATATGGATTTCTCCAGCCTTGAGATGTTTTGCTCCAGCCTTCGTCTGCTGTCGCCGTAGCCTGTGGAGGAGACTGTTCTGCGCTCCCTGTAACTTCCACGGGAGGCACCCCAGCGTTCCACTGCAGACCCCAGCGCAGCTGTTCGTCCTGACGCACATCTAGACCAACGCGCATCTTCCGGACCCTCGGGCTTGGCACGCTCTCCAGTCACCAGCGCGCAACGCGCATCTGCAAGGGCTTGGCACGCTCTCCAGTCACCAGCGCGCAACGCGCATCTTCAAGGGCTTGGCACGCTCTCCAGTCTCCAGCGCGCAACGCGCATCTTCAAGGGCTTGGCACGCTCTCCAGTCTCCAGCGCGCAACGCGCATCTTCAAGGGCTTGGCACGCTCTCCAGTCTCCAGCGCGCAACGCGCATCTTCCAAAGATCCTCGTGCTTGGCACACTCCCGATGCGTCTCTCGGTTCCGACGCGCACACCAAGGTGTGGCGCGCCACTCTGTTCCTCGGCTCCGACAGCGGCTACCCGGTGGACGACACCCTCGCCACCGCCACTGTTCCAGCACTCTGTTCCTCGGCTCCGACAGCGGCTACCCGGTGGACGACACCCTCGCCACCGCCACTGTTCCAGCACTCTGTTCCTCGGCTCCGACAGTCGGCTACCCGGTGGACGACACCCTCGCCACCGCCACTGTTCCAGCACTCTGTTCCTCGGCTCCGACAGCGGCTACCCGGTGGACGACACCCTCGCCACCGCCACTGTTCCAGCACTCTGTTCCTCGGCTCCGACAGTCGGCTACCCGGTGGACGACACCCTCGCCACCGCCACTGTTCCAGCACTCTGTTCCTCGGCTCGGACAGCCAGCCACCCGGTGGCGATGCCCTCGCCCCGCTGCTGTCCCTGTACCATTACGCATACGCCTGGGTGAGTTTTGATTGTGATGTCACTCACCCAGCGTAATGCCTCTTGCCCCCGTTCCCGCTGCTGTTTCCTGTACCATTACGCATACGCCTGGGTGAGTTTTGATTGTGATGTCACTCACCCAGCGTAATGCCTCTTGCCCCCGTCTCGCTGCTGTTCCTGTACCATTACGCATACGCCTGGGTGAGTTTTGATTGTGATGTCACTCACCCAGCGTATTGCCTCCTTTAGTTCTCACTTAGTTAGTAGTTTGGACATTTCATCTCCCACTCTGTTTTTGTTCTCACTTAGATAGTATTTTTGGACATTACATCTCCCCCTGTGTGTTTGTCACACGAAGATATTATTACTTTGTTACCTTGTTTATTTGGACTGTTCTGCATCTGCTCTGTTTGTTCCCTTTTGAATATTAACCCTCTCCTCTGTTCTGCAGAGCGGCCCAGATGTTTTCCCACCAGTCCCCAGTTCCTCCCTGTTCCCCAGCCCGCCTCCGCGGGCCTCAGTCCCCTCTGTTCCCTAGTTCTCCCCTTTCTAGTTCCACCTAGTTCCTGGTCCCAAGTTCTCCCCTTCTAGTTCCACCTAGTTCCTTGTCCCTAGTTCTCCTAGTCCCCAGTTCTCCTGTTCCCTAGCTCTCCTTGTCCCGACTTCTCCTAGTCTCTAGTTCCTCTGTTCCTTTAACCTTCCCCTAGTGTTCCTTTAACTTTCCCCTAGCGTTCATTAACCTTCCCTTAGTGTTCCCTTTTCCTGCCCGCCTCTTAAAGGCACCTAGTTTTTTCCCCTCTTGTTATATTCCTGTATTTGTGTTCTCCCTTAAAGGGACAGTGCCCTTTTTCCCTGTCTCTCAATAAATATCTGTTTCTTGGCAAACCATCATACCTGTCTTGTGTTGTGCGATTGGGGTCGGTTACAAACCATAACAGTACGACCCCACCAAATCGACGACCCCAGCCAGCACAGACTGTGTATGTTGAGTTTGCCTTTTTTTTCTTGTTCCCTCTAGTTCCCCTCTAGCTCCCCTGTTAGCTCCCCTGTTAGCCCTGTTGGCTTCCCTGTTAGCCCAGTTTAGCTCCCCTGTTAGCCTGTTAGCTCCCCTGTTAGCCCTGTTGGCTTCCCTGTTAGCCCTGTTTGACCCCCCTGCAGCTTGTTAGGCCTCTACTACCAGCATGGCCCCTGTCTGCTAGCCTTGCCAGGCAGCTAACCTAATTCCCTCTGCATGGCCCCGGTCTGCTAGCTTGGCCCCGGCTGTTAGCACAGCCTCTATGTTTATGCAGCCTTGCAGCTGGCATAGGCCCTGTAGCTAGCCAGGCCCAAGCAGCTAACCCGGTCCCTCTGCATGGCCTCCACTTTTTTGTGTAGTTATCTCCCACTGCTAGGACTGCCCTTTCAGCTAGCAAGGTCAGTTTTATCCCCACTGCTAGGACTGCCCTTTCAGCTAGCATGGTCAGTTTATCCCCACTGCTAGGACTGCCCTTTCAGCTAGCAAGGTCAGTTTATCTCCCACTGCTAGGACTGCCCTTTCAGCTAGCAAGGTCAGTTTCTCTCCCACTGCTAGGACTGCCCCTTCAGCTAGCATGGTCAGTTTGCTCCCACTGCTAGGACTGCCTTTTCAGCTAGCAAGGTCAGTTTATCCCACTGCTAGGACTGCCCTTTCAGCTGGCAAGGTCAGTATTCCCACTGCTAGGACTGCCCTTTCAGCTAGCAAGGTCAGTTTATCTCACACAGCTAGGACTGTCCTTCCAGCTAGCTTGTTCTCTCATGCTGGTCCAGCCCTGTCTGCCAGCCTAGCTCCGGCAGCTAGCGCAGCCTCTATGTTTATGTAGCAGTACAGCTGGCATAGGCCCTGTAGCTATCAGTGCCTTGGCAGCTACCCTTTCCCCCTGCTAGCCTAGCTCGGCAGCTAGCGCAGCCTCTATGTTGATGTAGCAGTACAGCTAGCATAGGCCCTGTAGCTATCAGTGCCTTGGCAGCTACCCTTTCCCTCTGCTAGCCTAGCTCGGCAGCTAGCGCAGCCTCTATGTTAATGTAGCAGTACAGCTAGCATAGGCCCTGTAGCTATCAGTGCCCTGGCAGCTACCCTTTCCCTCTGCTAGCCTAGCTCGGCAGCTTGCGCAGCCTCTATGTTGATGTAGCAGTACAGCTAGCATAGGCCCTGTAGCTATCAGTGCCCTGGCAGCTAACTTTCCCTCTGCTAGCCCTTTCCCGGTGCTACCATGGTTACCCCTTAGCTACCCTGCTTGCCCCTCAGTTCCTCTAGACCAGTTCCTCTAGACCAGTTCTCTAGACCGGTTCTCTAGGCCAGTTCTCTAGACCAGTTCCTCTAGACTAGTTCTCTGGACCCAGTTCCTCCTGTTGCCCCTCTGCTACCCTAGTTACCCCTCGGCGACCCTGTTTCTTTTGCTAGCCCCACTCTTGTGGTGGCTTCCCCTGCTGGCTTGGCCAGTACCTTTTTGTTTTTGTCTTGTTTTGCCCCCTGCCACTCTGTCTGTATTTGTTTTGGGTCGCCAGGTGGCTCCCGTTGAGGGGGGGGTACTGTGAGGTTTTGTCCGCTGCTCACCAACTTTCTCTGTCTTCTTTAAGCCTACTGTTAGGAATTCCCTACTCACTCTCTCTAGCCCCCACCCTCTCGTTCTTTACTCTCGTTTACTCTCAGTGGCCACACCTGGACTATTATCAATTACCTCTCGCACCTGTGGTGGCAGGCTAATTAGTTCCCCTGTGGGCTTTAAATACCAGGGCTCTTCCCCTCGTTTCGGCGTGGGGTCGTGTTGTATTCATGCTGAGTCATATTCTCTAACATCTAGACTCTTTCGGGAGATCCTCTGGTCTACCAATGCTGTATATGGATTTCTCCAGCCTTGAGATGTTTTGCTCCAGCCTTCGTCTGCTGTCGCCGTAGCCTGTGGAGGAGACTGTTCTGCGCTCCCTGTAACTTCCACGGGAGGCACCCCAGCGTTCCACTGCAGACCCCAGCGCAGCTGTTCGTCCTGACGCACATCTAGACCAACGCGCATCTTCCGGACCCTCGGGCTTGGCACGCTCTCCAGTCACCAGCGCGCAACGCGCATCTGCAAGGGCTTGGCACGCTCTCCAGTCACCAGCGCGCAACGCGCATCTTCAAGGGCTTGGCACGCTCTCCAGTCTCCAGCGCGCAACGCGCATCTTCAAGGGCTTGGCACGCTCTCCAGTCTCCAGCGCGCAACGCGCATCTTCAAGGGCTTGGCACGCTCTCCAGTCTCCAGCGCGCAACGCGCATCTTCCAAAGATCCTCGTGCTTGGCACACTCCTCCTCGCAGACGCACCCCGATGCGTCTCTCGGTTCCGACGCGCACACCAAGGTGTGGCGCGCCACTCTGTTCCTCGGCTCCGACAGCGGCTACCCGGTGGACGACACCCTCGCCACCGCCACTGTTCCAGCACTCTGTTCCTCGGCTCCGACAGCGGCTACCCGGTGGACGACACCCTCGCCACCGCCACTGTTCCAGCACTCTGTTCCTCGGCTCCGACAGTCGGCTACCCGGTGGACGACACCCTCGCCACCGCCACTGTTCCAGCACTCTGTTCCTCGGCTCCGACAGCGGCTACCCGGTGGACGACACCCTCGCCACCGCCACTGTTCCAGCACTCTGTTCCTCGGCTCCGACAGTCGGCTACCCGGTGGACGACACCCTCGCCACCGCCACTGTTCCAGCACTCTGTTCCTCGGCTCGGACAGCCAGCCACCCGGTGGCGATGCCCTCGCCCCGCTGCTGTCCCTGTACCATTACGCATACGCCTGGGTGAGTTTTGATTGTGATGTCACTCACCCAGCGTAATGCCTCTTGCCCCCGTTCCCGCTGCTGTTTCCTGTACCATTACGCATACGCCTGGGTGAGTTTTGATTGTGATGTCACTCACCCAGCGTAATGCCTCTTGCCCCCGTCTCGCTGCTGTTCCTGTACCATTACGCATACGCCTGGGTGAGTTTTGATTGTGATGTCACTCACCCAGCGTATTGCCTCCTTTAGTTCTCACTTAGTTAGTAGTTTGGACATTTCATCTCCCACTCTGTTTTTGTTCTCACTTAGATAGTATTTTTGGACATTACATCTCCCCCTGTGTGTTTGTCACACGAAGATATTATTACTTTGTTACCTTGTTTATTTGGACTGTTCTGCATCTGCTCTGTTTGTTCCCTTTTGAATATTAACCCTCTCCTCTGTTCTGCAGAGCGGCCCAGATGTTTTCCCACCAGTCCCCAGTTCCTCCCTGTTCCCCAGCCCGCCTCCGCGGGCCTCAGTCCCCTCTGTTCCCTAGTTCTCCCCTTTCTAGTTCCACCTAGTTCCTGGTCCCAAGTTCTCCCCTTATAGTTCCACCTAGTTCCTTGTCCCTAGTTCTCCTAGTCCCCAGTTCTCCTGTTCCCTAGCTCTCCTTGTCCCGACTTCTCCTAGTCTCTAGTTCCTCTGTTCCTTTAACCTTCCCCTAGTGTTCCTTTAACTTTCCCCTAGCGTTCATTAACCTTCCCTTAGTGTTCCCTTTTCCTGCCCGCCTCTTAAAGGCACCTAGTTTTTTCCCCTCTTGTTATATTCCTGTATTTGTGTTCTCCCTTAAAGGGACAGTGCCCTTTTTCCCTGTCTCTCAATAAATATCTGTTTCTTGGCAAACCATCATACCTGTCTTGTGTTGTGCGATTGGGGTCGGTTACAAACCATAACATATACTCTCTTTTTTAGACTCTTCTTGTATCACAAACAGTACTGTAATTGTAAATCTTTGTAAATTTGTAAATCTGGTATGTCATAAATGTATAGATGTAGCAGTACTGTCTACCTGCATGTCATGTATGTCATATATATGTTATGATGAATTGAAAATGGGGGACCCTGATGTAAACAGGACGAAAGTCTTTCTCTGGTCTACATCCCCTTAACAATTGTGTGTATTGAGCCGTACTGTATATTGTACCCATTCTGCAATCTGTTAATAACGTTTTCAATCAGTCAATCAATCAGTACATTGGGGGGGGGGGGGGGGGGGGTGGAGGGGGGGGGGACATCACGTAGCACCATTGAACATGAATATAGTCACAGACACACAGCACTGTGTTCCACACTCACCTAGTACAGCGGACCCCTGGTACCCCTCTAGAACCCCCACCCACCAGGTGTGGTTGGCTTTGTCGCTCTCTCCTGCGGTGTTCTGGAGGAATGCTTTGACCGGGCAGTTCATCACGTCCAGGAGCTCCTCTCCTCGCTCTGTGCAGGCCCTCCTGGCCTGATGCCAGGTCTCGTTTCCCTCACCGAACTCATGATGGCGGACATTCTGGAAAACGTGTTTGCAATGTGCAACGGCTCTTCCGCCCTGTGTTCCGTCTTCATGCGCCGTCGATAGAAACCCAACAGCGATCCACAGTAAAAACAAACAGGTTCGAATACACAGATCCATGATTATTATTTAGAGAGTATATACACACACAACACAAACAGCGCCGTAAGGGAAGGCTGCCTCTGTCTCATGGAAATCAGAGAGCTTTCTCTAGAAGAACTGTGCATATGTTCTTACTACATTAGGAAAATCCCTGCACACTCAAACCAGATGCAAAGTGGAAAAAGTCACTTGGCCTCACCCAAGATCAGAAAAGCGTCCACCTCAAGTCTATTTGAGACGTGAAGATACTACAGAGGATGTGTTGCAACCTGCTGCTGTTGGCTCTGTGTTAATGAGGACTAGGCCTAATGTGGTGTCTGTCTATACAAGATATTTAAGATATCAAGGCTGTGATTGTGTATTTCAGAATCAGAAGTACTTCTTCTTCTTCTTCTTCTTCTTCTTCTTCTTCTTCTTCTTCTTCTTCTTCTTCTTCTTCTTCTTCTTCTTCTTCTTCTTCTTCTTCTTCTTCTTCTTCTTCTTCTTCTTCTTCTTCTTCTTCTTATTTATGAATCAATTCAATTATGCAATGTTAATTGTAGGCTCTGTTAGCTGCATGACAATTCTTTAAAAAAATGTATCCACTTTTTCTCCTCTTTTTCTATTTTTCTCCAATCCCAATTCCATTGTGCCAATTCTTCCCTCCCCTGTCTTGAACGTTGCTCGCATATGCCCCCCACTGGCCGGTTGTAGGGAGGATAGAAGCCTTGCATCACGTGTCCCCTCCGGTACACGAGGAGGCAGCCTGTCACATCTTTTCACCTGCCAGCGCGGACTCTCATTGGCTCCTCACCCCTGCCTACATGACAGCCTATTGAGAGCCAGGGGCATCACACCCTGTGCTACAAATGACTTAACAGCTTGACGATAAAAGAGAATCATTCAAAGAGAATAGAACATCTAAGATCTAAGTCCTTTGAAACAGATTCAACCTATGGTTTCAAAGGGACTTGAAGGGCCTGTCTAGATTAATCTATAATGCCCAAGCAATGGATGTACCCAAGGATTGCTGTACTAAAATAGATCAAATGTATTTCATTTTATCAGGAAAAAAAACGTCTCACCTAATAAAAAATAAAAAGGAAATGCGTTAAAGGGGCATTTCACACAAAAAAATCAATGCTGACTTATTTTGCACATAATCTCACACATCCAAAAACTCTAAACAGTTTTACATACATTAATTTAGTTTGACAGCTATTGAGAGTAAATTAGTTTGAATATAGCCACCAGTGATGTCATCGGGGACATTGAATCATTGTGTTAAGTGAATTACAGCACCATGAAATTATACTGTACATGAAAAATAGCAATACCCTGTCTTATAGAGACTGCTACCATATAATTGCTGTTATTAACACACACGGATTCAATGTCCGCGATGACATCACTGGTGGCCACATTCAAACTCATTTACTCTCAATAACTGTTTAATGTGTGCACAACTGTTTAGAATGTGTGTGATGTGTGTATTATGTGCAAAATAAATCATCATGGTCTTTGGTGAAGTGCCCCTTCAATGAATAAGCAATTTTTCTACTTTAAATATTATCTTTAAACTAAATTGTGTTTTGAACTCTAGGCCTATTGTTAAGGTGTACTTAAATTTTTTAATATTTCCAAGATTCCACTGAAACGTTCAGCTTTTAAACAAATGCTTTAAGCCAGTCATTAATATGTAAGCACAACTTTTCTCTGCATACATATTTTATATGGAACAATGATGACATGAGATTTAAGAATAAGACTCTTTTTCAATAGGAGGTGGTTTGACTAGACTAGAGGCATGCTATTAGTTAGTTAGTCAGTTGCTCAACTCTGCAGACCATCTACTCACATTTTCAGTCAGTCCAAAATATTATGCCATAGACCAGGGGTTCCCAAACTTTTCAGGCCGGGACCCAGAAAATAAGGTGTCAGAGAGCCGTGGCCCAATGCACATCGTCAGGCTTTTTTTTTTTTTTTTTTTGCCAGATGACCGATTTTTTAAGCCAAATATCACTTCAACCCTATTAAGTTAGTTCAAGTTAGTTATTCATTTATATGTGCTATTTATGAGAGGGCTAACTTGTTGCAAAATAATAATGATAATAATAATAGCCTCATTAAAATACTATTGTTGCTTCGGTTGTTTTCAGCATTTTATGTGCATAATCTGTTATTTAGTTTGAAATGTTTGTTGAAATAAGTAGATTTTTAGTTTTTGTTTATTTGTTAAGTTAATATAAAACCATATAGTCACATTTTAGAATACAACTAGAAACACTGTCCTGGCCTGCTTCTAAGTTCAGTGGCCTGACTTTTTTTTTTTTTTTAATCATCTCGCGGCCCTCCCGTGGCTGCTCGCGGCCCACCTTTGGGTCGCGACCCCGACTTTGGGAACCACTGCCATACACCACAGCAACATTTCCGGTATTTTGAAAAAAGGGAAGCGTGCGAATGAATGTTGATTAGAGCCTTGACATGCTATAACCACTTACGTCAAGGCTCTAATCATCAACATTGATTGATTTATTGATTGATTGATTGAACACTTTATTAACCGATTGCAGAATGGGTACAATACAGTACAGCTCAATACAAACAATTGTTAAGAGGATGCAGAGAGACTTTCATCATGTTTACAATCAGGGTCCCCCATTTTCAATTCATCAAGACATTTATGACATGACATACAGATATACAGTACTATTTCATCAAGACATTTATGACATACAAGATAATGCACACTATACAGTACTGTTTAAGAGAAAGAGATCTTACAAGAAAAATATATACATTACACAGGGAAGAAACTACATTGGAGGGGGTTGGGCGGGTGGGTGGGTGGGTTTGGTAATTTACCGGGGCCAGTTTCTAATTGCAGTCACCCGTAGGTGCATATATCTTGTTTGGAGTGCTGTCGGGCCCCTGTCCCCGTGCCAGGCCTCCGCCGTCGGGCCCCTGTCCCCGTGCCAGGCCTCCGCCGTCGGGCCCCTGTTCCCGTGCCAGGCCTCCGCCGTCGGAACCCTGTCCTCATCCCTGTAAGCAGCTCTGGCCCTCGCCCTGTCCAAGGCCTTAACCCTGTTCTCTGTCCCTGTCTCCAGCCCGCCTCTCCGGGCCTCTGTCCCTGTCCCCCTCTCCAGTGCCCCTGGTCCTGGCCCTGACACTTAGCCCTGGCCCTTAGCCTTAGTCCCTTAGCCTGTTCGCCTCTTAAAGGCACAGTGCCGCATTTTCCATATTTCCTTGACTCTAGTGTTTTTGTGTTCTCCCTTAAAGGGACTGTGCCGCTTTTTCTTCTATAATAAATATTTGCCCTGTTTTGGCTTACTCTCATACCTGTCTTGTGTTGTGCGATTGGGGTCGGTTACAAACCATAACAGTACGACCCGACCAGTCGACGACCCCAGCCAGCACAGACAGTGTATGTGAGTTAGCCCCTGTTAGTTCCCTCTAGTTCCCTCTAACCCACTCTAGCTCCCTCTAGTTCCCCTGTTAGTTCCCCTGTTAGTTCCCCTGTTGACTCCCCTGTTAGTTCCCCTGTTGAGTCCCCTGTTAGCTCCCCTGTTAGCCTTGTTAGCTCCCCTGTTGGCTACCCTGTTGAATGAATGAATGAATGAAAACTTTATTTAACAGATTGCAGAATGGGTACAATACAGTACGGCTCAATACATACAATTGTTAAGGGGATGCAGACCTGAGAAAGACGTTTGTCTTGTTTCCATCAGGGTCCCCCATTTTCAATTCATATAGACATATATGACATACATGACATACAGATAGTCAGTACTGCTACATCTATACATTTATGACATACCAGATTTGCAAATACAGTACTGTTTGTGATACAGAAGGAGTCAAGAAAAGGGGGGTATATACATTTGACGTAGAAACTGTACATTGGAGGAGGTTGGGTGGGGGGGGTTGGGTACATTGGGATATTGACAACCATACTGGGTAATTTACATTGGAGGTGGTTGGGGGGGGCGGGGGGGGGGGGGGGGGGGGGCGGGGGGCACACTGTATAAACAAGTAACACTGTTCATTGAGGGGGGGGGAGGGAGGAGACACTGTACAAACAAACACAATTGTACATTGAACTATTGACAAAACCATACTAGGTAAATGACTGTACATTGGAGGGGGTTGGGTTAGGATATTTACAGGGGCCAGTGTTGAATTGCAGTCTCCCGTAGGTGTCCCTTGAGAGAGGTTTTTGAAAGTGGGTAGTGATCCACATTCCTTTACAGCTTTGGGTAGGGCGTTCCACATTGATGTGGCATAATTGCGAAACGTGTTTAGTCCCTTATTTGAGCCGAATCTGGGTTTAACATGATTTGTGGAGCTCCCTCTGGTGTTGTGATCGTGGTATTCACTGACCTTTGGGAAGTATTTTGACATGTACATGGGTACCTTGGTCGTGTAGTGTATCTTGTAGACCAGGCCCATTGCAAGTTGTTGTACTCTGTCGTCTACTCTAAGCCATCCTAGGTTGTCGAAGTGGGCAGGGGTGAGGTGGGTTCTAGGAGTAAGGTCAAGCAGTAGTCTGACCAGTTTGTTTTGAGATGTTTGTAATTTTGTTTTTAGCGCCTTTGAGGTGCTTTGGTACCATGAGGTGCAAGCATAGTCGTAGTACCCCTGAATGAGTGCTCCTGCCAGAGTCTTCAGGGTGTTCTTGTTTACCAGAGTGTGAGGTTTCTGTCCTTGCCTTCTCACTCGTTCTGTTCCTTTAACCACCCTCGCTTTGTTTTCATTCATTTTTTCTGTCAAGTATTTCAATTCCCTCGTTCACACGTTTCTCCCCGCTGACGTCATCTGAGACGTCGCTGATTGGTTCTCTCACTTCCCCACGCTTTTCAATCACATTCCCCAGCTGTCACTGCTTTTCAATCAATCGATCCCTCTTTATTTATACCCCTTTTTTTCCCCACCCTAAGTTGTTGGTTCGTCTTGATTTGTCGCTGGATGTTTTTCCCCGTTGCTTCTGTTTCACTGTGCTATTCTCCAGGAATTCCTAGAAGCCTTCGCTTGGATACCTGCTCCGTGGCGCGCGCTCGCCTCCACTGTTGTTCCTGTTCCTTTACGCAGCTCGTCTGGGTGAGTTTTTCTAGATTGACTGTCTTGACCTATTTCCGATTTTCGTGTGTAACCTTTACACTGAAGTCTACCACCTTTTTGTCAGACAGTCACTCACCCAGCCATTATCGTTTTTGCTCTTTCCTTATGGAATAATATTTTTGGGATCTTCCACCTCCCACTGTGTATTTACACGAAGATATTATTTCACATTTGGACTGTGTTTGGATTTTTGCTCACTGTGTATTTACACGAAGATATTGTTTCACCTTTGGACTGTGTTTGGATTTTTGCTCACTGTGTGGTTACACGAAGATAGTATTTCACAATTGGACGGTGTTTGGATTTTGCTCACTGTGTGTTTACATGAAGATATTCACTTGGGCTGTTTTTGGAATATTGCACATCACTGTGTTGTTTAACACGAAGAATATAACACCCTGTCCTCCAGCTCGTTTCAAGTCTGCTCTGTCACTGACCCGTTCCCTCTCTCGGTCTTGCACAACATCTGAGAGGTCCGCCGTGAGAGTCTGCAGAGCGGTACAGAGGTCTGCTCCTGTTTCCCAAGACTACCCTTCCGGGAGAAGCTGCAGAGCAGCAGAACTTTGCCCCTTGTTCATTGTACCTGTTCTTGTTGACCTGCTTTCCCTGTTTCACTTATTCTTATTACCAAATAAACCAGCCCTCGTATTTGGCAACTCTGAATCCAACTCTCTTGTGTCGTTGCGTTTGGGGTCGGTGTCAAACCATAACATTACGAACCAACCTTGACGACCCCAGCCGACACAGAGGGGGTCAGAACCGCACTTGCAATTCAAGTCGAGTTGACCAGGGATCACGGTCTCCAACTTGAGCGGGCTGCGGCTGCGGTGCAGAACCTCAGGGACCAGGTCCTGCCTATGCAAGGTTCAATGGCCGCTATGGCGGGACAACAGTCCGAGATTCTCGCCCAGCTTAGCTCGCTGGGCGACGCCGTTAATACTTTTCATCTCTCACACCCTTCAGGAACATTCCCCGCAGCCCCAGCAGATCTCGCACCTCGGGAACCCCTTCTCTCCGTCCCACGGCTGTTCGACGGTAATCCCGAGGAATGTGCCACATTCATCATGCAATGTGAGTTGGTTTTCCGTCATCAACCAAGCCGTTTTTCTGCTCAGGGGTCCCGAGTGGCTTATATAACCAACCTACTTTCAGGCCATGCTGCCCAGTGGGTCACTTCCTCCTGGGCAATGGAAGCAGATTTTTTGTTCTCCTACCCAGACTTCGTGGCGGAGCTCCGCAGAGTGTTCCACCATCCAGCCCGAGGTCTGGACCCTGGAGCCCGGTTGGGGACCTTCCGACAAGGGAGCAGCAGGGTGACGGACTATGTCATGGAGTTTCGACTGGCGGCGGTGGAGAGTGGATGGAACGAACCTGCTCTTCGCCTAACCTTCATAAGGGGGCTCAGTGACGCAGTCCGGGACCAGCTCGCTACCAGGGAGGTGCCCGACTCCCTCGAGGAGCTTTTTAGCCTTGTCATCCGTATTGACGGACGCCTCCTGGAGAGAAGGCGCGAGAGGACCCGACTGTCACCTCCTGAAACACCCCGGACTCCTGGACGCCCCGTCCCCAACACTACTGATGGTAACAGGCTTCCCCGTCCGGTGCGCGAGGAGGAACCCATGCAGCTGGGACGCTCTCATCTGAGCCAGGCGGAGCGTCAGGCAAGGCTCAGGTCCGGTCTCTGCCTCTACTGCGGAGGTGCGGGACACCGTATCGCCGACTGCCCTATCCGGCCAAAAGATCGGGCTCACCAAGACCCCGGGAGATCCTGGTGAGCCGTTTTTCCCATTCCCAGCGCCGCGCACCACCTGACCATCTGTTGAGCGTCACCCTGGCCTGGGGGGACCAACGTGCCACGGTGGAGGCCCTCATCGACTCTGGGGCAGACGAGAACTTCCTCGACTTCGAGTTTGCCACCCAAGCCAACATACCTCTTGAGGCCCTTGTGAGGCCCTTGGAGATCTTTTCGTTGGACCAACACCGCCTGGCCGACATCTCTCAACGGACCGGCCCAGTCTTGCTGACCATTGCTGGGAACCACGTAGAGAGGATCCAGTTCCTCATTACCCAATCCCCCCTTGTCCCGGTGGTCCTGGGTAGGCCCTGGCTCGCGCTGCACGAGCCCCACATCGCCTGGGCCTCCGGTACCATCAGGGGCTGGAGCTCCTCCTGTCACGCCCGCTGTCTACAGGCGGCGTCTTGTCCCCCGCCCCGGAGACCGGCTGGTGAGTTGCCCCCGGATCCCTCGTCCATTCCTCCCGAGTACCACGACCTCATGGAGGTATTCAGTAAGACCAGGGCTCAGTCCCTTCCACCTCACCGCCCCTATGACTGCGCCATCGACCTCCGCCAAGGGGCTCCCCTTCCCGGCAGCCGCCTCTACAGTCTGACTGTCCCGGAGAAGAAGGCGATGGATCTCTACATCTCTGAGTCATTGGAAGCAGGACTCATTCGGCCTTCCTCCTCCCCGGTGGCGGCCGGGTTCTTCTTTGTTGGTAAGAAGGATGGGGACCTGCGACCCTGCATCGACTATCGTCAGCTCAACGAGATCACCATCAAGAATAAATACCCCCTACCTCTCATGAGCTCCACCTTCGAGCCACTGACCCAGGCCTCGTTCTTCACCAAGCTGGATCTCCGAAGTGCCTATCATCTTGTCCGTATCCGTGAGGGCGATGAATGGAAGACCGCCTTCAAGACCCCCAGGGGCCACTATGAGTACCTTGTGATGCCGTTCGGCCTCACCAACGCCCCGGCGGTATTCCAGGCACTCATGAACGATGTCCTCCGTGACATGCTGGAGGTGTTCGTGGTGGTGTACCTGGACGACATTCTTATCTTTTCCAGGACCCTCGAGGAACACATCCTGCATGTCCGCCGGGTGCTGGAGCGCCTCCTCCACAATCGGCTCTTCGTCAAGGCGGAGAAGTGCCGTTTCCACTCCAACTCCGTCGACTACCTGGGCTTCATCGTGGAGAAGGGCTTGACCCGAGCGGATCCTCGCAAGATCCAGGCTGTGGAGGATTGGCCGGAACCCACCACCCGGAAGGAGCTACAGAGTTTCCTCGGGTTCGCAAACTTCTACCGAAGGTTCATCCGGAACTACAGCCAAGTGGCGGAGCCTCTTACCAAGCTGACCTCCCCCGCTCTGCCGTTCGACTGGTCCCCAGCGGCACGCGCTGCGTTCCGCTCCCTCAAGAGAAGGTTCACTTCCGCTCCTATCCTGCTCCACCCTGACCCCAAGAGACAGTTCATCGTGGAGGTGGACGCTTCGGATTCTGGCCTGGGCGCTGTCCTATCTCAGCGTTCTCCTTCCGACCAGAAGGTACATCCTTGCGCCTTCTACTCGCGTCGCTTCCTCCCCGCCGAGAGGAACTACGACACCGGCAATCGGGAGCTACTGGCGGTCGTGGCTGCTCTGGAGGAGTGGCGTCATTGGCTAGAGGGTGCCGAGGAGCCTTTTACCATCTGGACGGACCACAAGAACCTAACGTTCATCCGCGCTTCCAGGCGCCTCAACGGTCGGCAGGCGAGATGGGCCAGTTTCCTCAGTCGGTTCGACTTCTCGCTGACCTTCCGCCCCGGTTCCCGCAACACGAAGGCCGACTCCCTGTCCCGGATGCACTCCAAGGGGGCTCCACCCTCTGAGGACCCATCTCCCATCATCCCGGAGGCCCGAGTGGTTGGAGCCATCACCTTGGGCATCGAGGGTGTGGTGAGGCGTGCCCTACGCTTCCAACGTGCCCCAAGCAACGTCCCTAGGAGCCGTCTCTTCGTCCCTGACTCTGTCCGGTCCCAGGTACTGCTGTGGGGCCATACCAGCCGGTTCGCCTGCCACCCAGGCGTCCATCGCACGTTCTCCTTCCTGGCTCGTCGTTTCTGGTGGCCCACCATGCGGTACGACGTCAAGGAGTTCGTTTTGGCCTGCGCGGTCTGTGCCCGCAGCAAGGCCTCTCACCAGGCACCCTCCGGGCTCTTGCAGCCACTTCCCGTTCCAAGCCGTCCGTGGTCACATGTGGCGCTCGACTTCGTCACTGGCCTACCCTCCTCCCAGGGGAACACCTGCCTTCTGACCGTGGTGGATCGATTCAGCAAGGGGGTCCACCTCGTGGCCCTCTCCAAGCTTCCCTCAGCAGCCGAGACGGCGGACCTCCTGACGCACCACGTGTTCCGCCTTCACGGCTTTCCCCAGGACATCGTCTCTGACCGGGGGCCCCAGTTCACCTCCCAGGTATGGCGGGTTTTCTGCAAGGGATTGGGGGCAACGGTCAGTCTCTCCTCTGGCTACCATCCCCAGACAAACGGGCAGACGGAGAGGATGAACCAGAGCGTGGAGTCTGCTCTTCGGTGTGTGGCAGCCGAGAGGCCGGCATCCTGGAGTCGTTTCCTTCCCTGGGTTGAATACTCGATCAACTCAATGGTCAGTTCCGCCACCGGCCTCTCCCCTTTTGAGGCCTCCCTGGGCTACCAGCCCCCTCTTTTTCCCGCACTGGAGACGGAAGTGGCAGTTCCCTCCGTGCAGGTCCACCTCGACCGCTGCCGTCGCGTTTGGGAGATCACCAGGACCGCGCTGCTCCGGACATCTGAGCGCGCCTGTCGTGGTGCCGACCGGCGCCGGGTTCCCGCGCCGACTTACCGCCCTGGGCAGAGGGTGTGGCTCTCCGCGAAGGACCTCCCGCTACGGTCCTCGGCCAAGAAGCTCAACCCTCGCTTCGTCGGTCCTTTCGAGGTCCTGAAGGTACTCAGTCCGGCGGCCCTGCGCCTGAAGCTTCCTGCATCCATGCACATCCACCCCGTGTTCCATGTCTCCCGGGTTAAGCCCGTCTCCCTCAGTCCCCTTATGCCTCCGGCTCCTGATCCACCGCCTCCTGTGCTAGTGGATGGTCACCCCCAGTGGCAGGTCCGCCGGTTGATGGGCGTTCGTCGGCGGGGCCGGGGATTCCAATACCTGGTGGACTGGGAGGGTTACGGCCCTGAGGAGCGTAGCTGGGTCTCCCGGCAGCTCATCGTGGATCCCGGCTTGATCACCGACTTCCATCGGGCCCATCCTGACGAGCCGGGTCGGCCTGGTCGCCGGGCGGCTCCCGTGGAGGGGGGGGTACTGTGAGGTTTCTGTCCTTGCCTTCTCACTCGTTCTGTTCCTTTAACCACCCTCGCTTTGTTTTCATTCATTTTTTCTGTCAAGTATTTCAATTCCCTCGTTCACACGTTTCTCCCCGCTGACGTCATCTGAGACGTCGCTGATTGGTTCTCTCACTTCCCCACGCTTTTCAATCACATTCCCCAGCTGTCACTGCTTTTCAATCAATCGATCCCTCTTTATTTATACCCCTTTTTTTCCCCACCCTAAGTTGTTGGTTCGTCTTGATTTGTCGCTGGATGTTTTTCCCCGTTGCTTCTGTTTCACTGTGCTATTCTCCAGGAATTCCTAGAAGCCTTCGCTTGGATACCTGCTCCGTGGCGCGCGCTCGCCTCCACTGTTGTTCCTGTTCCTTTACGCAGCTCGTCTGGGTGAGTTTTTCTAGATTGACTGTCTTGACCTATTTCCGATTTTCGTGTGTAACCTTTACACTGAAGTCTACCACCTTTTTGTCAGACAGTCACTCACCCAGCCATTATCGTTTTTGCTCTTTCCTTATGGAATAATATTTTTGGGATCTTCCACCTCCCACTGTGTATTTACACGAAGATATTATTTCACATTTGGACTGTGTTTGGATTTTTGCTCACTGTGTATTTACACAAAGATATTGTTTCACCTTTGGACTGTGTTTGGATTTTTGCTCACTGTGTGGTTACACGAAGATAGTATTTCACAATTGGACGGTGTTTGGATTTTGCTCACTGTGTGTTTACATGAAGATATTCACTTGGGCTGTTTTTGGAATATTGCACATCACTGTGTTGTTTAACACGAAGAATATAACACCCTGTCCTCCAGCTCGTTTCAAGTCTGCTCTGTCACTGACCCGTTCCCTCTCTCCCTCTCTCGGTCTTGCACAACATCTGAGAGGTCCGCCGTGAGAGTCTGCAGAGCGGTACAGAGGTCTGCTCCTGTTTCCCAAGACTACCCTTCCGGGAGAAGCTGCAGAGCAGCAGAACTTTGCCCCTTGTTCATTGTACCTGTTCTTGTTGACCTGCTTTCCCTGTTTCACTTATTCTTATTACCAAATAAACCAGCCCTCGTATTTGGCAACTCTGAATCCAACTCTCTTGTGTCGTTGCGTTTGGGGTCGGTGTCAAACCATAACACAGAGAGGAGATCCGGTACAAGAATCGAGTTCGTTGGTTGACTTTTTTTATTACATTGGATGCCATTTTGTCACAGGAGAGATTAGCCTCTAGGATGGAACCCAGGTAGGTAATTTCATCTTTCCTTGTGACAATATTGTCACCCACTGTAACTGAGAAGCCGTCGGTCTTGCTGAGTTTGTTATTTGAACCGAAGAGAATGGACTCTGTTTTGTCCATGTGTAATGATAGTTTGTTATCAGCGAGCCATATGCAGATTCTGCCTAGTTCCGAGCTGAGGGTTTTTTCAACCTGTAACTTGTTCTTGTCAGAGACCAGCAGGGCTGAGTCGTCCGCAAACAGGAACAAGTTGCAGTCACAAGCTGACGACATGTCATTTGCATAAATTAGGAACAGTAGCGGTCCTAGTATGCTTCCTTGTGGAACACCACAGCTCACTGTGAGGGGGGGGGATAGGGTACCGTTTACCTCCACCATCTGTTCCCTCCCCTCAAGGTAGGATTGCATCCAGCTCACTGATAGACTATCAAAACCAATTGCTTTTAGCTTGTCAATCAGAATGGAGTGATTGACCGTGTCAAAGGCCTTTTGTAGGTCCAGCATGACCATGCCGCAGTATTTGCCTGCGTCCACCTCTTGTTTGATGTGGTCATTCAAATAGAGAAGGCATGTGTCAGTGGAGTGGGATGTTCTGAAGCCAGATTGGAATTCGTAGATTAGATTTTTTTCCGCTAGGTACTTTTCGACCTGTTCGTAGACTATTTTTTCCATGACTTTTGAGATGGAGGTGAGAATAGAAACAGGGCGGTAGTTGCCTGGGTCTAATTTGCTGCCCTTTTTGTGCAGAGGGGTCACCCTCGCAATTTTGAAGTCCTTGGGGACGTGTCCCTGTTTTATGGAGAGGTTTATTATGTGTGTGATGATTGGTGTGATGGCGGCTGCTGAGTCTCTGAGGAATTTGGAGGGGATGTTGTCATGGCCAGTGGCCTTGTTAGGTTGGAGGGCGCTCAGTTTATTGAGTACCTCATCTGTTGTTACCATTTCCAGCTTGAAGTCGTCCTTGCGGACCCCTAGGTTTTTGTAGTAAGCTACTATGTGTTCTACCCCATAAAGCCCTGAGTGGGAGGGTAGTTTGTTTACCAGTGTTGTGGCTATGTTTGTGAAGATAGGACTGTCCATCCAGCTACCTTGTTCTCCTTTGCTAGTCCAGCCCTGTCTGCTAGCCTAGCTCCGGCAGCTAGCGCAGCCTCTATGCTAATGTAGCAGTACAGCTAGCATAGGCCCTGTAGCTAGCAATGCTCTGGCAGCTACCCAGTCCCTCTGCTAGCCCTACTTTAGGTGTAGCTTCCCCTGCTAGCATGGCCCAGTTTTTTGTTTGTTTGTTGCCTTGTCTTGTCCCTGCCCCGCTGTCTGATTCCGTAGTGTTCTGCCCCGTCATGTTAGTGTTCTGCCCAGTCATGTTAGTGTTCTGACCGTCATGTTAGTGTTCTGCCCCGTCATGTTAGTGTTCTGCCCCGTCATGTTGGTGTTCTGACCGTCATGTTAGTGTTCTGCCCCGTCATGGTAGTGTTTCGGTCGCCCGGTGGCTCCCGTGGAGGGGGAGGTACTGTGAGGATTCGCCTGTTCCCTGAACCTTTCCCTGTCTACTCTCCCTCACCAGCCCCCACCCTTGCGATGATTTACTCTCCTCTACTCTTCACCAGCCCCCACCCTTGGACGTTCTTGTTCCTCTACCTTCACGCACCTGTTGGGAGTTTGCAATCTGCTCGGCAGAGTACTTAGGTTGCAGGCTCCCCTCCAGTCCTTGGCGGGTCGTTCTGTATCTGTGTCTGTGTTCATGGAGTTCTGTACGTTACCATTCTGTACGTCACCATCACCTGCCGCTTCTCCGGCGTGAGACGACGGCCCAGCCATCACCACCTGTCGCCGTTTGCCTGGAGTGGGACACCGTCTTCGCTCTCTAATTCTCTACGGGAGGTTTTCCAGTGTTCCCACTCCAGACGTCAAGGCGGCACGCCATCGCTCCCGATTCCACGGGAGGAAGGCGTCTCTTCGTGATCCTCGTTCCTGGGGTGAGGCTCGTCGTCGCTCCCTAGTATTCCACGGGAGGACGGCGTGTTCCCATCCCGGTCCCCTGGGACCCCCTTTGTTCTGCGCTGCCCGTCTGAAGCATCCGAGGAGGAGGAGGATCTCCGTGCCCGGCCCCCGCTGTCGGGCCCCTGTCTCCGTGCCCGGCCCCCACTGTCGGGCCCCTGTCCCCGTGCCAGGCCCCCGCTGTCGGGCCCCTGTCCCTGTGCCAGGCCTCCGCCGTCGGGCCCCTGTCCCCGTGCCAGGCCTCCGCCGTCGGGCCCCTGTCCCCGTGCCAGGCCTCCGCCGTCGGGCCCCTGTTCCCGTGCCAGGCCTCCGCCGTCGGAACCCTGTCCTCATCCCTGTAAGCAGCTCTGGCCCTCGCCCTGTCCAAGGCCTTAACCCTGTTCTCTGTCCCTGTCTCCAGCCCGCCTCTCCGGGCCTCTGTCCCTGTCCCCCTCTCCAGTGCCCCTGGTCCTGGCCCTGACACTTAGCCCTGGCCCTTAGCCCTGGCCCTTAGCCTTAGTCCCTTAGCCTGTTCGCCTCTTAAAGGCACAGTGCCGCATTTTCCATATTTCCTTGACTCTAGTGTTTTTGTGTTCTCCCTTAAAGGGACTGTGCCGCTTTTTGTTCTATAATAAATATTTGCCCTGTTTTGGCTTACTCTCATACCTGTCTTGTGTTGTGCGATTGGGGTCGGTTACAAACCATAACAAAATGCTTTAAGCCAGTCATTAATATGTAAGCACAACTTTTCTCTGCATAAATATTTTATATGGAACAATGATGACTAAGATTTAAGAATAAGACTCTTTTTCAATAGGAGGTGGTTTGACTAGACTAGAGGCATACTATTAGTTAGTTAGTCAGTTGCTCAACTCTGCAGGCCATCTACTCACATTTTCAGTCAGTCCAAAATATTATGCCATAGACCAGGGGTTCCCAAACTTTTCAGGCCGGGACCCAGAAAATAAGGCAGAGAGCCGCGGCCCAATGCACATCGTCAGGCTTTTTTCTTTTTTTTTTTTGCCAGGTGACCGATTTTTTAAGCCAAATATCACTTCAACCCTATTAAGTTAGTTCAAGTTAGTTATTCATTTATATGTGCTATTTATGAGAGGGCTAACTTGTTGCAAAATAATAATGATAATAATAATAGCCTCATTAAAATACTATTGTTGCTTCGGTTGTTTTCAGCATTTTATGTGCATAATCTGTTATTTAGTTTGAAATGTTTGTTGAAATAAGTAGATTTTTTGTTTTTGTTTATTTATTAAGTTAATATAAAACCATATAGTCACATTTTAGAATACAACTAGAAACACTGTCCTGGCCTGCTTCTAAGTTCAGTGGCCTGACAATATTTTTATTTTATTTTTATCATCTCGCGGCCCTCCCGTGGCTGCTCGCGGCCCACCTTTGGCTCGCGACCCCGACTTTGGGAACCACTGCATAGACCACCGCAACATTTCCGGTATTTTGAAAAAAGGGAAGCGTGCGAATGAATGTTGATTAGAGCCTTGACATGCTATAACCACTTACGTCAAGGCTCTAATCATCAACATTGATTGATTTATTGATTGATTGATTGAACACTTTATTAACCGATTGCAGAATGGGTACAATACAGTACAGCTCAATACAAACAATTGTTAAGAGGATGCAGAGAAAGACTTTCATCATGTTTACAATCAGGGTCCCCCATTTTCAATTCATCAAGACATTTATGACATACAAGATATATACACACTATACAGTACTGTTTAAGAGAAAGAGATCTTACAAGAAAAATATATACATTCGACGGGGAAGAAACTACATTGGAGGGGGTTGGGCGGGTGGGTGGGTGGGTTTTGGTAATTTACCGGGGCTAGTTTCTAATTGCAGTCACCCGTAGGTGCATATATCTTGTTTGGAGTAACTCAAAATGACCATAATGATGTCAATACTTTTACATGATCAATCTGTTGTTATTTTTCGGTAAATATCATAATACACACTAGCAAAATTTCCAAAAGACCCAATTTGCTTTCAGAGCCATATCTAACTAATATATATAAACTCGTACAGTAAACACTGTAAATCCATAAGGCTCGAAACATGTATGAAACCTTCTCATCTTCCTAATGTGTTTCGTATTTTAATTTTTTTTGTACCTTGTTTTACATGCATCCTGCAGTGTTGTGTCGTATATTTATCTAAATAAAACCTGTAAATTAAACAATAGAAATTATGCACATATATGAAATAGCAAAGAACTAGGTTATTTTCTCTTAGAAAAATAGAGACTCACAGCCATGCCAAATCACCTGTTAGGTTAACCATACATTTGAGTCAACAAGAAGGCTGTTAACTGGCCTCAGTCGAAATGGATCAAAATGACCCATATAAGCATTACGGGAAGGATTAAAATCATCTAGCGGTTGATGGAAAAAGCCACAGGAGAACTCAGTCAAAAAGCTAACAGTGCACCCCTTCAGCCTTCACTTAGCAGTTATAGGAAAGGCCCAGAGTGCCATAAAAATAAGAACAGATCAAATGGCAAACATATGACACATCTTCCTCCACAACGAACAGGGATGGTGCGCCAAATAACTAAACTTTTAAGTCAAGAAGTGACGGCCTGAAGGCCAACATCCGAGTTCTGTTTACTTTAGCTAAGCAGACCAAACAGGCCATTCTGTGATACCCACTGTTAAGTTGAGTGGGTACTATATTTCCATCTGTATGAGGGTCGCATTCAAGGACACTTGGGTAAATCATTCTAAAAAGAAACTAGTTCATATCCCCTCTGTAAGGTCACCTTGTAACGCTGTTTCGCAAGACCCAAATCACTGAGAGGGGAGACCTTCTAGCCAATAGGAAAGCAGGCTCTCTGGGGTGACGGCACTGGATGGGGCAAGGGTGGGGGGGGGTTCTCTCTTCTCTATAAAACCTACAGGTTGAATGATGGAGGTCAGACAGAGACACGGAGACACCGAGACGCAGAGAGACACGCAGAGAGAACGGAGAAGCAGAGACGGAGAATCCACCCCACCAGTTCGAGAATAAGAGACGCCACTAAGAAGCCCTCCGGGAAAAGCTGATTAGAGATAGAAAATAATTGATGCTGTGAACCAGATAATTTAAGCTGTTGGATATTCCAATAAAACAACGGTCAGAACCGTTTTCACCCGCAGCGCTGTCTCCGCCTCCACGTGATTTCCAAAGGACCAATCAGATGAATGAACTCTTTATGATAACGTGATACAACAGCAGAGTAAGCAGCTATTCCACTATACATTAGAGAACGATCATATAGCTATAGAATCATTGAGAAGATACATTAATCTGGCGCCGTGACTGCCGGTCTGTACATCCGAACGGAACCCAGGACAAGGACACAACAGAACTTCAAAAACTCTCAGAGCAGAGCAACGACGCCTGACTACACCATCCTCGAGCAACAACAACCAGCAGAGGCCAAACGGTGAGTTGAAGATGTGTCTGTGTTGTCGGGGTTTGTTTGGGCAGATTTCGAACAGGGGTAGGGAATGGTTGCATTGGCGCGATCGAGTTAAACGATTGAGCGCACAGCCGTATCGGCACTAATGGCGCGATCGAGTTAAACGATTGAGCGCACAGCCGTATCGGCACTAATGGCGCGATCGAGTTAAACGATTGAGCGCACAGCCGTATCGGCACTAATGAAATGAAGGGGATTGGCGCGATCGGGTTGGACAATAATATAGTTCAGGTCGCGCACTGCTGAGGGGCGGGAGGATTGCGCCAGGTTAGGCGACAGAGACTCTTGTTTAGAATCGTAGGTTCAAATGCAATGACAATAACTAGAGACGTCTGGTTTGTACGTTGCTAAAGACAAATCGACGTCGTACGAATCCGTTTAATTCTTACGGAACAAGAGATCTGGAGCGCGTAAGGTAGTCCTCTTAAACCTCGGAAAAATTAGCACTTGTGCACTGGGGGGTTATAAAGAACTGCGCTTATGTTCGAACTAAAAAACTGCACTTAGAAGCGATGAGGCATTATATAAGGACTTTGGTATGTAACAATGTATATATGTTGTTTAGATGAAATAGGATGACACATGCATGGTATCATGGCTATAATCAAACGTACGTCATCATAACGCTAAACGTCGCGGATTACTATATTACAACCAATACGGAATAAAGCCGTTTTATACCCGGGAAACTACTGCTATACAAAGCAGGGCTAATACATTCTAAGCTACGTTGCAAGCTAACGGGGAATGCTTGGGGCTAATAATGTTTAGTACGACTGTTGTGTTGAGATGACGGAACTTATAGCTTCATCCATGGTGGCTGAAAGAGGCTACCAAATGATGCTACATGATGTGCAAGGTTGACCAGGGCTAAGAATGATTATGTTGCTGAATGGAAGTATGAGTGTAACTGTGTGGATGAGAGAGGATGTGTGTGAATGAGTCTGCTAGAGGTTATGGAGTGGATGCCGGTATTTTTTGTATTATTATGAACCAGCTGGTGGCCAAGGCTGCAACGGAGAAACCACACCCCTGTCCTGCCAGCATTAGCTGGCGCGACGGGACTAGCGTGTGGACGCTGTGTTGCGTTTTCGAGTGAATTGAATGAATGACATGTGAGATGGAACCTAGGAGATGTGTAATGTGCGTTGAAATTTTTCAAATCGGGGCTGTAGAAGTTTAAAAGTAATGTAGTAAAGATCAAAGAAAACGGGGATTTTAGAGCTGGTGACGTCATAGGGAGCGTCGGAGCTTGGGGTGCGTTAGATTTGGAATAACGGGGCTAGATCGGGAGCGTTAGATTTAAAATACGGAGCCGGCCGGGGCCAAGCGGGCGAGCATGCTAGAATGAGGATAGTAATATAGGTTCTGTAAACGGGGGCTTAATAGGATTAAAGTTATGTTACGGGGTGTAGCTGGGGTTGTGTAAACGTCGCGATGTGTTGTGCCGCTCGAGTCAACAGGACTGGGCCGTTTAGGAGAAGTGATGTTGGATGCTAAGCTAAGCTGGTGCTAGCGGCACTGAGCTAACGAAGCTAAGATGCTAAAGCTACCTGTGCTAACAATGTTGCATGCTGGGAGTCTCGGGGAATATCGCGTGATGCTATTTTGGCTGACAGCGGGACCTTGTGTGTGTAAACGTGACGTAAGCCTGTGGCGACGTCTCGCGGGAAGCCATCCTTAATGCCGGACTACGATTCGGTACAGGGAATTCTGGGAATTGGGGTTCATGTTGTGTGAGCACGTCGGCTGACGTCATGGGAGGAGTGGCTGCGTGATGACGCACTTGTCGAATAGAGACAGCAGGGGGCGGTGTTGTCTTTGAAATGGATACACCTCTGCTGTTGCTTCGCCCTCTCTCCCTAGGTTGCCCCCCTCCCTCCCTCCCTCCCTCCCTCCCTCTCTCTCTCTCTCTCTCCCTCCCTCCTTCTCCTCTCCTCTCCTCTCTCTCTCTCCCTCCCTCACCTCCTTTTCTTCCTCCATCCCTCCCTCCCATTTCCACTCCCTCCCTCCTTTTTCCCCCTTTTATGGCTAAAATGGTACAGTATATGAGAGGATACTAGGAGTTTCATCAGGGCCCCCCCTCCCCACTGTAGCCTTCCCTATAGGGTGTGCCCCCTCCTGCACTATTATAATGGGTGCCATCCTGCACTATTATAATGGGTGCCATCCTGCACTATTATAATGGGCCATCCTGCACTATTATAATGGGTGCCATCCTGCATTATCATAGTGTGTGCCCCCTTCCCCTCCCCCCTTCCATCCATCCTGCACTATCATAGTGGGTACCACATTCCATTCCATCCTTCCATTTATTATATGGTGTGAGCTCCCTATGGTACAGCTCCTTCCCTGGAATGCTTCCTTTCTCCCTTCATAGCTTCTATGGTGTGTGCCCCCCCCCCCCCCCCGCCCCACTGTAGAGATGAGATATCATCTCCCTCTATACCATAGTGTGTGCCCCCCCATGCAGATATAGTACTCTTTTCCCTCCCTCCCTCCCTCCCTCCCTCCCTCCCTCCCTCCCTCCCTCCTTCCCTCTCCTTTCTCTCCCTCCCTCCCTCCCTCTCCTCTCTTTCCCTCCCTCCCTCCCTCCGTCCCTTTCTCCCTGCCACCCTCTCTCCCTCCCTTTCTCCCTCCCTCCCTCTCTCCCGTTCCTGTGTGCGTATGAGTCACGTGTCCGTTCTAATGTTTGCAAACAATGCACCTTTAGATGTAGTTATGATGCGCTCTGCTCACGAGGACAAGTTTGTAACATGAGACGCACAGGAGGTCTTGTTTCGCATTTAATTTAACCAGATGTGTGGAGGCTTATTTCCTGATACGGGTTCGAAGATAACTTCACAGTTATTGGCAGTTTGTTTCCTTATATCGCTTCCTCCAGGGTTCCAACTTGTGTTGACAGACGGCAACCCTGCTCAAATACGGAGCGTCAGCGCTCTCGCTGGACTAGAAGGGTGCACTCAGTAGAGCACAGATGTCCGCCAGGACGGCAGCCACACGTGTGATAGTGATAATAATGGATTGGATTTGTGATGCGCTTTTTGTTCGATGGGATCCCAGAGTGCTACGCTACAGGTTTAAAACAGTTATAGGGGAGGAATAGAACTTGGTTAATTAGAAACATAGAATAAACAAAGGATTTAAAAAACGAGGGCGATAAAGTAAAAATAGGGGGCTGACAGTCAAAGGCCTTTTTGGACAGGTGGGGTTTCGGCCTGCCTTCTCCCTCCCCCGTCCCCCCCTCCTCCCTTCGTCTCGCCGTCTCTCTTTTTCTTTCCCTCTCTCCCCCTCTCCCTCCCTCCCTCCCTCTCTCCCTGCATCCCTCCCTCCCCCATTCCCTTCTCCCTCCCTCCGTCCCTTGGGGTATAGTGGTGGCTTTTAGGAACTCCATGCAAAGACCATTAGTTGTATTAAGCTGTGGGTTAACTGGACCAGGCTGTACGGTGAAGTCTGCTGGTTGATTCTGGAAATAGAAAGAAAATAAATAAATCTCCCTTCATAGCATCCCCCCCTCCTTCCCTCTCTGTGCCCCCCCTCCTGTCATAGCTCCCCCCCTCCCTTCATCTGTCTGTGCCCCCCCTCCCTTCATCTGTCCTCCCTCTCTCCCTCCCTGTCTTCCTCCCGCTCTCCCTCCCTCCCTCCCTCCCGGTATCTCCCTTTCCCTCTGTCTATCCCTCTCTCCCAGATGGACTCTGTTGATTGATTGGTTGATTGGAAACTTTTTCAGAATGGGTGCAATACAGTACGGCTCAATACACACGATTGTTAAGGGGATGCAGACCAGGGACAGACTTTCGTCTTGTTTACATCGGGGTCCCCCATTTTCGGAAGGATAAGTTGATATTCATGGTCGTTTGGGAACTCCTCTTCCGTATGTATGTCTCTCCCCCCCTCTGTCTCTTCTTGTATTTCTCCCTGTGTCTCTCCTTCTCTCCCTCCCTTCATTTCTCCACGTGCGCCCCCCCTCGATGCTTTGCCTTCGAATGGATTGTGGGTACGTTACGGACCGTTTCTAGTTGGGGTCCCTCCAACCCCCAGACTGGCCCTCTTGAGAGTGGCGTGTGTGTTTGGGCTGGGGGCAAGGAGTTTGAGCATTTGTTATAAGGGAGATGGGTTTTACATTAGGTTGGTTTTGGTTAGAGATGGTTGTGGCGTGTTTTTTGTTTTTCATTTTAGGGAAGGTGCCAGTCCCCTAGTTTCCCCCTTCGGTTGGGGTCCTTGGAGGCAGGGTTGGCTTTGCGTCTTGTTGTGTGTTATTGGTTGGGTGGTTGTTTTAAACTACGTAGCTGTTATGTATGTGAAATAGGTGCCGGTACAGGTGGTGGTTGGACGAGTTGTGATATTCCTTGGAAGGGGGCTTGGGGTGTTTTCATTCAGGTTCGAAACTGAGGGAAGATGCTTTGGGCTGTGAAATGACGGGTCTCGGTGGATTCAGGGATCATGGCAAATGTTGCGGTGGGTATAGTACTGGGGTTCATGAATTTAATAACGTGGACAACTGGGCTATGTAACGGTCAGGGGTTTAGTGACCTAAGTTGCTAAAGATACATTTTTTTCCCGTGATAGTGGTTGGAAGCAGTGACGCCACCAAAAGGTTTTTTTTTGGTGGTGTGAGGGGGTATGTGTGGAAATATAATGTAGAATGGTGTTGTATGAAGAATGTGATGAAGGCGTGAGATGTAAATGTGGTGAGAAATGTAGGAAGAAGTATAGTTTTTGATTTTCATAGTAGAAAGCAAGTAGGGAAGTTAATATTACATTTATACATAGTTAATACGCGGAGCAGTCATTTAAAGTATAAATTATGACAATTTCAACAAGGCAAAAAGAAATTGGAACAGATGGCTAACCAAGTTTACCATTTGTTAGAATTGATAGGTTGTGTGGAACTTAATGATTATGTTCCCCAGAGAACCAAAGGTGAAGGGAACACACAAAGGATTGGAACCTCCAGTTTCCGGTTGGACAAACGGACAAAAACAAGTAAAGCCGTATCGTTATATTCAAGTAGATCACACCGAATCTCTCTAGAAGAATTAGTATAGGAATGCCCGACATTTCCAATGCATAAATATTGAGGAAATGACAAGGGAAATGCCACTGTATTAAGTGTTATGTTTTTGCTTTCTTTTTGCACAGGCTCGGCGAGGACTAGGGCTCTGGCGATTTCAATACCAATTGGGGAAATGGCTATATGAGCCTTGGTATAGTATGAATGATAAGAAAATTGTCAATCCCTGTCTGCACCGGTATAAATCTGATAGTGTGGGTGAATTTTAACTCAAGTAGCGAAAAATAGGTTTGGACACAGAGAAACTTGTTCTTCCAAACGGTGATTGCAGGTGTGTTTGGAAGTGGTGTGAATGTCGGGTACACAGGAAGTTCACCTTAGTGGAACATTGATAGGAACAACTGAAGGTTTAGAAGCAATAACAATAGCAAAAGTAGACACTCTGTCTATGTCAAAGACTGGAAATATCACAATAGAAGTGAAGAAGCCATGGCCAAAGAGATTCAGGCCTTTACAAAACCTTGTATTTAAGTATAAAAAAGGAGGCTGTTATAGATTGAGAAACAAAAATAAAAAACAGAAAAGGAGAGCACGAAAAGCGATGAAAAGAAGTAATGCCGACAATAGCAATAGGCTGACAACCTTTGCAGACACTCCCGTAGAAAGATTGATATCTGAAGTTAATCTGATTGAGTGGGATGTGATGGAATTTCCTCAGGTGACCAGTACGACAGAGGGACTGGAAATAATGACTTTGATTCCAATACAGGAGGTCTTACAGGAGAGAGAACCAGAGACAACGGTTTTACTCCAACCAGAACCGAGCCACACTGGGGTGTCCATTGCAGGCGACTGCAGTTTAACCAAGGGACAGAGAAAGAGACTGAGAAGAGCGGCGTTGTTACAGCAGTCCCACGAAGTCTACTCTGGCCGTACGGCTGGTACAGAGACCAACAGCAGGTATGGAACTATACATGAACAGTTTCTACAGCCCACCTGTTTCCCATGTCCAGTCGTCCCTCGAGACCAAAGCCGGGATGAGAGGCGTGGGCCGGTGACGAGGAGCCAGCCAGCGGGGGCCAGGGGGGAGGTAGAGAGGATGACGTGCCTCTCTCCAGAAAGACAAAGAGCATTCACGGAAGCGTCCGAAAGACATGAGACAGTCCGTAGAAAACTGGTGGAGAAGCAGCTGGCGGTTGACCAAGTCACACGCGAGAGGGAGGTGCTAGAACAAGAGCTGGCGAAACAGACTGTGATCAGGAGTGATGTAATTTTGGAAATCATGTTTCGTACTGCAGAACAAGGACTCAGTGAACAAGAGAAGTCACCTGCCCTGTTACCTGAACAGGGAGCGGAGCAGCGAGGGAATGATGACAGCCGCAGGGGGGGTGAGTTTCCAGGCCCCTCCCAACAACAAAAGGCCCAAGGTGCGGCGGCTGGGAAGAACAGGTATGTCCCTCTCTCATCCAGACAACAGAACTGGCAGCCCCAAGGAGGGAATGGACGACAAAGAGGGGGACCGCTTGGATGGCCGGCATCAACTGAGTGCTGGAAATGTGGAGAAATCGGCCATCTCGCTCGATCATGTGGCAAAGGGTGGCGAGCTCAGCAAGAGTCCAATAGACAGCAAGAGTCCATCAGAACACAGAGTTGCTGGACATGTGGAATGTTGGGACATTTTCAGAAGGGGTGTAAAGAGGGTGTGTCTGCAAAGGCCATAGGTTGAATAAGAACGAGGCAGGAATGCACAAGCGAAGCTAATAGTGCTCGGGAAAATAGAGTTATTAATAAGTTAAAATGGGAAAAAGGACTGATTGGAATAAAAATAGAATAAAAAATATATAGAAGCGTTGGTACATTAGATTATGAGTGGAAGCGACTAAGATGGATGTGCAACTAACAGGGAGAGATGAAATGACTGACAGATGCATGAGCCAATCGTACTAACAGTTAATTAATAGACCAATCATGGGTTTTCCTTTTTGCTACAGTGTGTCTGATCAACTCTTGCTGTGGCAGTGAGGAAAACGTAAGGGAGAATGGTATGGTGGACGATTTTTGGTATCTCCCACCTGTGCAGCCTGGCCCGGCTGCACAGATTGGAGAGAGAGAGAAAAATGGTCACCGCAATGGCTCTTGTGGTCATGTGAACTCTGACCCAGACGGTGTCAGAGAAGGGTTAAACAGTTGATATTAGACATAATATTAAACAGAGTTAATAACAAAGGACTATTTTAGTAGTGATTATACATACTTGATCCAAGGGTGGTCAAGGAGACTTTAAAAAAAAAAAAAAAAAAATTAATTTAATTTCTTTACTTCATTTCTTTTTAATTTTTAATTTTTATTTCTTAGTGATTATGCGGGGGTATTTATGCCTCTAGCGGATAGTTTAGTTCTGTTGATGGGTGTGTTGCATGAAGGCACTCACGAATTTTTGTTTATGTTTGTTTGCAATTTTCTTTGTTTTTGTTTGACACTCTATTTTTTTTAGGAACTGGCTGGCTGGGAGGGATCTCTCGCCGGTCAGGGATAGCAGGTGGTGGTGACACAGCGGGACTGGTAGGAATGTCTAATATGATGGGCTGGAAACTAAGGGTGGACGGGAGCTGGTTCATGATTTAGTTTTCCGCTCATTGAGAGTCCAGGAGTAGTATCTGGGGAGTTGTGTCACGTTTTTGGGTTTGGTAAGTGTTGGGCGAACGTGTTTCTCTGTTTATAGGTAAGCTCTGTAGGTTTTGGTCGCCATTGGCCAAATAGTTTACAAGTAGGGTGCAGACGTGTGAAATTGATAATTGGCTTATGGGAGGCTCTGCACCGGCTTGTTGAAGGCTGGCAGAGTGTGTGGGATGTGTGTTTAAAGGGACTGTGGTTTGTTACCATGCACATAGGTTCTGTTGGTGGTTGGCCTCGTCTAGAGCTGGCTGTCCGGACCGAGGAGGCTGTCTGGAAACAAGGTATTGATAGTGTAATAAATGGTTATTCCGCTTTCAAGGGTGGAGTGGTGATTGTGTTGAACTTGAGGTATTTGATCTAGTAAGATAGTACAGCACAAAAATGAATGAGACAAAGGTGATTTGATTGAATATTAACAATTGAAGCTGTGGAATATATAGATAACGAATTTGGAAAAAGAGTGTTGTCAAATACAGAACAGTAAAGATGTATCTGTGCGGAAAAGAGAACTTCCAATCCATTGTGTGTTTGTAAATAACAATCCAAAATGCAAAAAAGGACAGAGGGAAAATCGTTTCCTTCTGTGGAAAATCGGAGCAGTACCAAAAACTGCATACAACAAAGAAGAGGCTGTGGTTAGCACAAAATACAACAAGAAGAAAACAGTCAAAACGAGGTAGCCGTAAAGACCTCAGGAGGTTTAAACAGGGATAACTGACAGGGATGAAAGCGAAGAATAATTGAGGCCTCAGTGGTATTTTCAAGGAGAAGAGATGATTTATGTTTGCTTGTTTGAATCTCCCTCGATGTTTAGAGTGTTAATCTTTTGGGTAGGATGTATTAATCTTTTCTTGCAGAGTCAATTACACAAAACAGACACATTGAAGATAAGTAAACATGGATAAAATAGTCTAAACAAAAAAGCTGTTATTGAAAGAGTGTTTCCTTGTAAAAACAGGAACAGCTTTCTTAGTCTAGAGTCATAGTAATAACTGATATTGTGTGTGACTGGGGAAGAAGCCAACGGAAAGAGTGAATGATGATTTTGTAACTGTACAGACGGAAATGGGTTTGGTAGTTCGATTTGTGTAAATTTTGGATTTTTTGAATTTTTTTGAAAATATTAGCAAAAATGATAATTATGGTTTAACATATTTAATTTAGAACATATTGGTGCTATATAGTGGGTTATGAAACCCACTAAGGGTGGATTGTCGTATATTTATCTAAATAAAACCTGTAAATTAAACAATAGAAATTATGCACATATATGAAATAGCAAAGAACTAGGTTATTTTCTCTTAGAAAAATAGAGACTCACAGCCATGCCAAATCACCTGTTAGGTTAACCATACATTTGAGTCAACAAGAAGGCTGTTAACTGGCCTCAGTCGAAATGGATCAAAATGACCCATATAAGCATTACGGGAAGGATTAAAATCATCTAGCGGTTGATGGAAAAAGCCACAGGAGAACTCAGTCAAAAAGCTAACAGTGCACCCCTTCAGCCTTCACTTAGCAGTTATAGGAAAGGCCCAGAGTGCCATAAAAATAAGAACAGATCAAATGGCAAACATATGACACATCTTCCTCCACAACGAACAGGGATGGTGCGCCAAATAACTAAACTTTTAAGTCAAGAAGTGACGGCCTGAAGGCCAACATCCGAGTTCTGTTTACTTTAGCTAAGCAGACCAAACAGGCCATTCTGTGATACCCACTGTTAAGTTGAGTGGGTACTATATTTCCATCTGTATGAGGGTCGCATTCAAGGACACTTGGGTAAATCATTCTAAAAAGAAACTAGTTCATATCCCCTCTGTAAGGTCACCTTGTAACGCTGTTTCGCAAGACCCAAATCACTGAGAGGGGAGACCTTCTAGCCAATAGGAAAGCAGGCTCTCTGGGGTGACGGCACTGGATGGGGCAAGGGTGGGGGGGGGTTCTCTCTTCTCTATAAAACCTACAGGTTGAATGATGGAGGTCAGACAGAGACACGGAGACACCGAGACGCAGAGAGACACGCAGAGAGAACGGAGAAGCAGAGACGGAGAATCCACCCCACCAGTTCGAGAATAAGAGACGCCACTAAGAAGCCCTCCGGGAAAAGCTGATTAGAGATAGAAAATTGATGCTGTGAACCAGATAATTTAAGCTGTTGGATATTCCAATAAAACAACGGTCAGAACCGTTTTCACCCGCAGCGCTGTCTCCGCCTCCACGTGATTTCCAAAGGACCAATCAGATGAATGAACTCTTTATGATAACGTGATACAACAGCAGAGTAAGCAGCTATTCCACTATACATTAGAGAACGATCATATAGCTATAGAATCATTGAGAAGATACATTAATCGTCTGTATGATTATAATTGTATTGGCCATGACAACATCCCCTCCAAATTCCTCAGAGACTCAGCAGCCGCCATCACCCCAGTCATCACACACATAATAAACCTCTCCATAAAACAGGGACACGTCCCCAAGGACTTCAAAATAGCGAGAGTAACACCCCTGCACAAAAAGGGCAGCAAATTAGACCCAGGCAACTACCGTCCTGTTTCTATCCTTACATCCATCTCGAAAGTCATGGAAAAAATAGTATACGAACAGGTCGAAAAGTACCTTGTGGATAAAAATCTAATCTACGAATTCCAATCTGGCTTCAGAACATCCCACTCCACTGACACATGCCTTCTCTATTTGAACGACCACATCAAGCAAGAGGTGGACGTGGGCAAATACTGCAGCATGGTCATGCTAGACCTACAAAAGGCCATCGACACTGTCAATCACACCATTCTGATTGACAAGCTAAAAGCATTTGGTTTTGGATAGTTTATCAGTGAGCTGGATACAATCCTACCTGAAGGGGAGAGAACAGATGGTGGAGGTAAACGGTACCCTATCCCCCCCCCCCCTCACAGTGAACTGTGGTGTTCCACAAGGAAGCATACTAGGACCACTACTGTTCCTAATTTATGCAAATGACATGTCGTCAGCTTGTGACTGCAACTTGTTCCTGTTTGCGGACGACTCAGCCCTGCTGGTCTCTGACAAGAACAAGTTACAGGTTGAAAAAACCCTCAGCTCGGAACTAGGCAAAATCTGCATATGGCTCGCCGACAACAAACTATCATTACACATGGGCAAAACAGAGTCCATTCTCTTCGGTTCAAATAACAAACTCAGCAAGACCGACGGCTTCTCAGTTACAGTGGGTGACAATATTGTCACAAGGAAAGATGAAATTACCTACCTGGGTTCCATCCTAGAGGCTAATCTTTCCTGTGACAAAATGGCATCCAATGTAATAAAAAAAGTCAACCAACGAACGCGATTCTTGTACCGGATCTCCTCTCTGGTAAACAAGAATACCCTGAAGACTCTGGCAGGAGCACTCATTCAAGGGTACTACGACTATGCTTGCACCTCATGGTACCAAAGCACCTCAAAGGCACTAAAAACCAAATTACAAACATCTCAAAACAAACTAGTCAGACTACTGCTTGACCTGACTCCTAGAACCCACCTCACCCCTGCACACTTTGCCAACCTAGGATGGCTTAGAGTAGACGACAGAGTACAGCAACTTGCAATGGGCCTGGTCTACAAGATACACTACACGACCAAGGTACCCATGTACATGTCAAAATACTTCCCAAAGGTCAGTGAATACCACGATCACAACACCAGAGGGAGCTCCACAAATCATGTAAAACCCAGATTCGGCTCAAACAAGGGACTAAACACGTTTCGCAATTATGCCACATCAATGTGGAACGCCCTACCCAAAGCTGTAAAGGAATGTGAATCACTACCCACCTTCAAAAACACGCTCAAAGAACACCTACGGGAGACTGCAATTCGAAACTGGCCCCTACAAATGTCCTAACCCAGTTGTACAATAAAGACCAAGCAGGCTTTGTCAGTATTCCAATGTACAGTGCCCCCCCCCTACCCCCCCCCCCCCCCACCTCCAATGTACAGCCCCACCCAACCCCACCCCACCTACCCAACCTCCTCCAATGTACAGTTTCTATGTCAAATGTATGTCAGTATTCCAAAGTACAGTGTCCCCCCCCCCCCACCTCCAATGTACAGCCCCACCCCACCTACCCAACCTCCTCCAATGCACAGTTTCTATGTCAAATGTATATACACTCTTTTTCTGGATTTTTTTAGTATCACAAACAGTACTGTATTTGCAAATCTGGTATGTCATAAATGTATAGATGTAGCAGTACTGTCTATGTCGTGTGTGTCATATGATGAATTGAAAATGGGGGACCCTGATGGAAACAAGACGAAAGTCTTTCTCAGGTCTGCATCCTCTTAACAATTGTGTGTATTGAGCTGTACTGTACTGTACCCATTCTGCAATCTGTTAATAAACTTTTCAAACAATCAATCAAATTGTTGTGTTGACGTTTGTCTAATAAAAAAATAAAAATAAAAGAGTGTGGCATAATCATCAAATGTTTATACTCTCTTTTTTAGACTCTTCTTGTATCATAAACAGTACTGTATTTGTATATCTGATATGTTATAAATGTCTAGATGTAGCAGTAGGCCTACTATCTATCCATATGTCATCATGTATGATATATGTTATGATGAATTGAAAATGGGGGACCCTGATGTAAACAAGACGAAAGTCTTTCTCTGGTCTGCATCTCCTTAACAATTGTGTGTATTGAGCCGTACTGTATTGTACCCATTATGCAATCTGTTAATAAAGTTTTCAATCAATCAATCAATCAATCAATCAATCAATCAATCAGGTAGTCTCGCGAGAAGACATCCCGGAAGTGAGTGGAGGATTTCCGAGACTCTGCAATGTGACCGGAGAGCGTCGCTTCCAGTTACTCCAATATGATAATATAACATATAACTTATAACTTCGTCCATGGCGGGGAAACTGAAGGTAACTTTAGATAATACACACTTCTAGTTATTGTGGTGGTCTGTCAGTTACTTATTAACACACAACAGGAGTCAGGAGTGTACTGAGTAACGTTAGTCACAACAACACATCTAGTTATGTTCATGTTTATTACAGTCACACAATGCTGCATGTGCATGATGGACCGCTATAACTCTCACTGGACACACTTTAAATAACCACATAACGTTAGTTAGCCAGGAGGTTAAGGTTAAATGTAATGTGATCCTTGTATAACTGGCGGTCTGACCCACGGTGTCCTGCTGCACTGTCTGATATGTCATAAATAGATGTAGCAGTACTGTCTATCTGTATGTCATGTATGTCATATATGTTATGATGAATTGAAAATGGGGGACCCTGATGTAAACAAGACGAAAGTCTTTCTCTGGTCTGCATCCCCTTAACAATTGTATGTATTGAGCTGTACTGTACTGTACCCATTCTGCAATCTGTTAATAAACTTTTCAATCAATCAATCACAGTTCAAGCTTTCAAAGTTTTGTTTTATTTGTCACATATAAGTAAATGTACATTAGAGTGAAATGCTTGGTTCTGTATGAGCCTCCTGAGAATGTGCTTCACACAGTAAAACAAAAAAGTAAAAACAATGAAGGCCAAACACTATACAAAATATACAAGACTAAAGTACAAACTAAAGTACAAAATGCAAATAATAAAGTACAAATGCAAACATTCAAGAATGAGGTAGGGATGTCATGCAGATCTTTGTAATAATGTTGTAGTGTTAAAAGTGTCTAAACTTAAAGATTGAATCTGTAATGCCGTCAAACAGCGACCTCCGCTTTGTATTGCACTTTTTTTTTTAAACATGTATTGTTTTGGTCAGATCTATAGGTTGAGTTGAGTGGGGATAAGGAGGGATGGTTATGGCTGAGTGCTGACCACACCTCATGCTCTGCTACGACGAGAGCTCTGGAGAAATTCACAGAAAGTTACTATAAACTCCAACCTACATCAGACCAAAACAAAATTGTTTACTAAAGTGCAATACCAATTGCTTGGCTCTGTTTGATTGATTGATTGATTGATTGATTGATTGAAACGTTTATTAACAGATTGCAGAATGGGTACAGTACAGTACAGCTCAATACATACAATTGTTAAGAGGATGCAGACCTGAGAAAGACTTTCGTCTTGTCAGGGTCCCCCATTTTCAATTCATCATATGACACACATGACATACAGATAGACAGTACTGCTACATCTATACATTTATGACATACCAGATTTTCAAATACAGTACTGTTTGTGATACTAAAAAAATCCAGAAGAAGAGTATATACATTTGACATAGAAACTGTGCATTGGGGGAGGTTGGGTAGGTGGGGTGGGGCTGTACATTGGAGGTGGGGGGGGGGGGACACTGTACATTGGAATACTGACATACATTTGACATGGAAACTGTACATTGGAGGAGGTTGGGTAGGTGGGGTGGGGTTGGGTGGGGCTGTACATTGGAATACTGACAAAGCCATGCTTGGTCTTTATTGTACAACTGGGTTAGGACATTTGTAGGGGCCAGTTTTGAATTGCAGTCTCCCGTAGGTGTTCTTTGAGAGTGTTTTTGAAGGTGGGTAGTGATTTACATTCCTTTACAGCTTTGGGTAGGGCGTTCCACATTGTTGTGGCATAATTGCGAAACGTGTTTAGTCCCTTGTTTGAGCCGAATCTGGGTTTTACATGATTTGTGGAACTCCCTCTGGTGTTGTGATCGTGGTATTCACTGACCTTTGGGAAGTATTTTGACATGTACATGGGTACCTTGGTCGTGTAGTGTATCTTGTAGACCAGGCCCATTGCAAGTTGCTGTACTCTGTTGTCTACTCTAAGCCATCCTAGGTTGTCAAAGTGTGCAGGGGTGAGGTGGGTTCTAGGAGTCAGGTCAAGCAGTAGTCTGACTAGTTTGTTTTGAGATGTTTGTAATTTGGTTTTTAGTGCCTTTGAGGTGCTTTGGTACCATGAGGTGCAAGCATAGTCGTAGTACCCTTGAATGAGTGCTCCTGCCAGAGTCTTCAGGGTATTCTTGTTTACCAGGGAGGAGATCCGGTACAAGAATCGAGTTCGTTGATTGACTTTTTTTTATTACATTGGATGCCATTTTGTCACAGGAAAGATTAGCCTCTAGGATGGAACCCAGGTAGGTAATTTCATCTTTCCTTGTTGCCTAGAGGTCGCAGTTTGACGTCATTACAGATGCTACCTTTATCGTTAATGATAACTGCGGGAAAGCTGGTGGTGGAGAAATTCTGTACCTGTGGAATCACACGAACCCTGCCGTCCTGGGCCACGGAACAGGTTCTCCTGTGTCCTTCTAAAATGGTGCATTTATAAACCAGCTTTCACCCAAAGCTCTTTACAATTTGTTCCTCACATTTTACCCGTTCACTCACACATTCACACATCGACGGCGGAGGCGACCATGCAAGGTGCCGACCTGCTCATCGGGAGCAATTTGGACTTTAAGTGTCTCGCTCAAGGACACTTCAACACGCTGCCCTGGAAGAGTGGGAATCTAACCGGGAACCTCCAGATTATTACCAGACGACTGCTCTACCTCCCGAGCCACTGTCGCCCCCCTATCTCTCTCTCTCATCCCCTCTAGTGTCTCAATATAAATCCGCCAAATCATTCCTGCATAATCTTGTGTCTCCGCAGAAGCAGATAAAGGACGCGGTGAAGATCATCACCTCCGGCGGCCTCCTGTTCGCCTCCTACCTCACCGCGGTCGGAGACGAGCGCTTCTATGCCAACCAGCTCATGCCGCTGCTGCAGAGCGCCGTCGGGGCGGAGGCGGCCCACTTGGTGGCGGTGAGGATGATGGCGCTCGGCGTGTTGCCGCTGAACCGCTACCAGGACCCCGCCTCTCTGGTTAGTATGGACCATTAACCCTTTCACTACTACCACATGCCAGAAGGTTAACCCTTTACTATCACACTACAGACAGTTAACATGCAGTGAAAGGGTTAACCTTCTGTATTGTCGCAGTGAAAGGGTTAACCGTTTGGTAGTGCGGCAGTGAAAGGGTTAAACCATTAGGGTACTCAACTTGTACAAGGGTGGTTTAATAAGAAGAATGGATGCTGGGCGGCTATGTGGCGTAGTGGGCAAGGCGCTCGCCACGAAATGCTGGAGACGCTGGGCTCGTCAGTTCGAGCCCCGCGCTCCACATTTGCTTTCAGTTTAGCTGGTCGTCCGTACTAATGCACATTGGCCGTATTAGGGGGTGGGAAACTGATGGGTGGGGATCGGGCGTTGTGGACAGCGACTCCTACAGGTCGGTTGGTGCGCCTGCGCAGTAGAATCAGGAAGTGTCGGGGGCACCGTGAGCCTCCCACGCGTTACTCCTCGCCACTGAGAGATCGAGCTGCGCAGGTGAAAAGATGCGACTGCTGTTACCTCAAGTACCGGAGGGGACTCGTGCTATGTATGACTTAGTCCACATTGCAGCCGGCTTGTGGGAGGCAAGAAACAGCGTCCGTGACAGGGGAGAGTTGAATTGGACGATACGAAATTGGGATGGGAGAAAAATATAGAAAAATGGGAGAAAAAGTGGATCAAAAAAAAAAGAAGAATGGATGCTCTTTTTTCTGCAATCAATAATAATAATAATAATAAATGTATTTGTATAGCACCTTTCATACAATCATTGTAGCTCAAAGTGCTTCACAGCAGCAGAAAAGACAGGCGTGCAATGAGCACAGAATTTACAAAAAAAGTGCAGACATAAAACAAGTATAAAAGACAGGGTCCTTGAAGTGCTTGATTTTTGACCAAAAAAAGTCAAGGCCTGGAATTCCTTAAACAGCCAATTTTTTAACAAGGTGCTTAAAAGGTAATTGAAAAATTCAAATCAACCATTTGCATTGAAAGTTTTGTTCATCCATGATCAAATTGTTCTGAATCAAGAAATATATATTTTTTTATCTAAAGTGTAACTAATTGTCGAAAATCTTAAGCCATAAATATTGGATTCGCTCATTTTTATTTTCTATAAAAAACAGCATTTAAAAGTGTGCTTGGGAAAGTACTTGAAAATCCTTGAATTTCAGTTTGCCATGTCTGTGGGCACCCTGAAAATAGATAGTAGCAAAACAGACAAAGTCAAGGTAAGGCCTAGGACATTAAATCAGTTTTTCACATTAGGATATAACATCCCAATAATATACCAAGGCATTGGTATATATTATATACTCACTATACTCCTGGGAGCTGCCCAGTGCAAACAGTACAACCATGTCCCTCTTACCGTTGGCCACTGATGGGCAGGATCTGTTGGGGTCTTAATTTATTTGTCAAGGCACCAGTGTCTCTTGAGGGAGGAGACGGTTAACTCATCCACAGTCCCCCCACCATGTCTGTCTGGGCAGCGTGAACACTTTAGGCAACCAACATGCCCTTCCGCGTTGCTCTGATTGGCTACAACAACACACAGTGACTATGCATCATTGTTTACAATGAATGGAAATCGCGATTTTTTATTAGTTTGTCATGACAAACCAATTACATAATCCAACATATGTGTAAAGGCACAACATATTCCAGTTAACGGTATATTTTTTTAATGATTCGTTACGGCGCAATCAATACTTCCATGCGTTCGGGACCTCCATGTTTTGGGGGTATTCATCAGAAAAATCGGATCCGGGATTCGGCTCCCATCAGTAGGGCAAGAACTGCGGGTTTTCAGCCTCTCTCCTCTCTCCTGGAGCTTAAGGGGGAGCCGCGCTCGGGCCAATCAGAGAAACGCAGAAGGCGCTCGGCCAATCAGAGAAACGCGGAAGCGCATGTTGGTTGCCTAAAGTGTTCACGCGTCTTGGCATTCAAACTGTTGACTGTAGTCTGCTTCTCCGACCTTTAGACTACCACCTATCCCTGGCTACGGTCGCACGTCACAGCTTTTTATCATCATTTATGTGGCCACTGGCCACACACAGTGTTTGTGTGAGCTTTTACACCCAAATTAGGTTTATATTTTAGCATTGCTAGGAAGAAGCTTCTATCCCCAGGCCATCAGGCTGCTAAACGAACAATAAACACTATGCAACAACCATCAAATGCACACAGCACACACACCCACACGCACACACTCACTTAAACAAACAACACACTGCAGCACCCACTCTCCACACTTTATATTTATTGATAAAGGATTTGCACTACAACTCGTACACCTACTGTAAATTGTACCTAAATTGCACCTCATCCCATTTCTGCCTTGCACTATATAGTATTGTACATTAGTACACTGCATAGTATATTGTATTATATGGTAACTCAGTTACGTCTATTCTGCATCGAACATTGTACATATGTCTATACTGAACACTGTGACCTAATTTTTTTACTTCTAATTTACATGCTATACTATGTTATTTTATTTCATACTTATCTTGTCTTGCACAGTCTCTGGAGCGTAACAGTAAGAAGCATTTTGTATAAAAGTATTCTGTACTTCTGTATGACAACTATTAAAGAAACTTGAACTTGAGGTCTGAACCAGAATTAAAACCTAATTTGGGTGCAAGAGCTCATACAAACATTTAAGGCCCTCGTACATTCAGAGTTCCATTCGTTGTCGTCTACGAAGCAGCCCCGGGGTTTTACATCCCAGTGACATCACAGGAGGGTGGAGGCTTCTCTCTCTGGTTTCTGGCTTCAGGAGAGTGTGGTATATGTTCACAAACACTTGACTGGCCTTGTCCCGGGGGAACATGGGGAGAACACACTATTCTTAAAATGGGTGGTATTCCCCTTTAATCTGTTTTGAGCTCTTAACCCTTTCACTGCCACACCACAGAAGGTTAACCCTTTACTATCACACTACCGACGGTTACCTTCTGTAGTGTGGCAATGAAAGGGTTAACCTGCTGCTGTTTGGCAGTGAAAGGGTTAACCTTCTGTGTATTGTCGCAGTGAAAGGGTTAACCGTCTGTAGTGTGACAGTAAAAGGGTTAACCTTCTGTAGTGTGGCTGTAGTGTGGCAGTGAAGGAGTTAAGTGCTCCTCCCACACTGTGTGTCATCCACACAGGAAGTGAACGTGATGGGACGCAGGTTCCGGAACCCGATCGGGATCGCGGCCGGGTTCGACAAGCACGGGGAGGCGGTGGACGGCCTGTACAAGGTGGGGTTCGGCTTTGTGGAGGTCGGCACCATCACGCCCAAACCCCAGGAGGGGAACCCCAAACCACGCGTGTTCAGACTGACCGCGGACCAGGCCGTTATTAACAGGTAGGCCTTGAATCTTTATTTTCTTTTAATAGTTTTAATTGAACAAAACGATTACTCATCCAGTCATTCACACTTACTTCCTCTCTTTCACACTCACTTCCTCTCCTTCACACTCACTTCCTCTCCTTCACACTTTCTTCCTCTCCTTCACACTTACTTCCTCTCCTTCACACTTACTGTACTTCCTCTCCTTCACACTCACTTCCTCTCCTTCACACTTTCTTCCTCTCCTTCACACTTACTTCCTCTCCTTCACACTTACTGTACTTCCTCTCCTTCACACTTACTTTCTCTCCTTCACACTTACTTCCTCTCCTTCACACTCACTTCCTCTCCTTCACACTTTCTTCCTCTCCTTCACACTTACTTCCTCTCTTTCACACTTACTGTACTTCCTCTCCTTCACACTTTCTTCCTCTCCTTCACACTTACTGTACTTCCTCTCCTTCACACTTACTGTACTTCCTCTCCTTCACACTTACTGTACTTCCTCTCCTTCACACTTACTTCCTCTCCTTCACACTTACTTCCTCTCCTTCACACTCACTTTCTCTCCTTCACACTTACTGTACTTCCTCTCCTTCACACTTACTGTACTTCCTCTCCTTCACACTTACTTCCTCTCCTTCACACTTACTGTACTTCCTCTCCTTCACACTTACTGTACTTCCTCTCCTTCACACTTACTGTACTTCCTCTCCTTCACACTTACTGTACTTCCTCTCCTTCACACTTACTTCCTCTCCTTCACACTTACTGTACTTCCTCTCCTTCACACTTACTGTACTTCCTCTCCTTCACACTCACTTCCTCTCCTTCACACTTACTGTACTTCCTCTCCTTCACACTTACTGTACTTCCTCTCCTTCACACTTACTTCCTCTCCTTCACACTTACTGTACTTCCCCTCCTTCACACTTACTTCCTCTCCTTCACACTTACTTCCTCTCCTTCACACTTACCTCTCCTTCACACTTACTTCCTCTCCTTCAAAAAAGGTACCCAACGGTAACATTTTCTTTTTTTTCTCCTCGATACTTAATAAGGGGTGACAGTAGCGCAGTAGTCTGGTAATCCGGAGGTTCCCGGTTCGATTCCCACTCCTCCCGGGCAGCACCTTGCATGGTCGCCTCTGCCGTCAGTGTGTGAATGTGTGAGTGAATGGGTAAAATGTGAGGAACAAATTGTAAAGCGCTTTGGATAAAAGCTGCTATACAAATGCACCATTTATGATCCCATTCACAAAGAATAATAATAAAAAACATTTAGTTATAAAGTTATAAAATAAGACCATAAAATAGTAGAAAACAAACAATCAAACATAAGCAGCAAAGACCTTAAATATAATTACAAAACCAAGGCATTTGGAATAAATGAGTCTTCAGCTGCTCTTCTAACAGCACCAGCAGAGACGGCAGATCGCAGGCCTATAGGAAGAGCTGCTTCACGACGTCGGAGCCGGGACTTCAAAGCCACGATCACCTTTTGTTTTTTAACTCCAGTCGTAATGCCAGTACCGCGATCGAGGACAACGGCAGGGATATACAGTACCTAACACGCGTGTCTTGAAAGCCGAAGTACCCCGGAGGAAACACAGGGAGAACATGCAACACTGACTCCACACAGAAAGGCCCCCTACTGGCCGGGACCCAGGAACCTGTTAGTGCTTAATCGCTGCGTCACCGTGCCCCTTCCTCTGCGGAGCTGAGTGGCACCAGATTTAGATGGGGGGGGGGGGGGGGGGGGGGGAGAGAGCACCCAGTCTGTTCCCCGGAGGAGGAGGCCTTAATCTTGATGCCACGCTGTCGTTAAGATGTATTTGCATCTCACAATGTGTGTAATCCACTTATGTAACCATGAGGCGATCACATTACACCCTCGGTGCTGGAAGAAGTGCGTCTTCACGTTCGCATGTTCAAGATGAACACGGCGCCCACGCAATACTTAGTTGAGCTAGGAGCTGCTTTTCTCCTTCGTTTCCTGTGACGTTCTGCCCTCCTTTTCAAGCAAAGTGGATTTTCTTATCAACCTGCTCCACTCCACACTCTCCTGTGTGTGGGTGTGTTTTTAAATAAGATATGGTGATGTTATATAAATAATAAAGTATTGTATTAGCAAAGAGCTTTGATAATGGTACTGATGGGAGATAGCAGCTAAATAAAAACGTATTCATCACTTCATCACCGACCTGCACCCAATGGAAAACAGCCACACACACACACACACAGAGACAGCGTCGATCGGGGGAGGAATACAATCAGATCAACGATCAAATTTATATATAATGTTCTTACCTTGTATTCTCTGATGTAATGCAAAAGAAATACTCCAATTATCTGATCGCCATTTGAAGTACTGGGCGCGGAGGTCCGTGCCACGTTCAACAGCATTGCGCAATGAGGGGGGGGGGGGGCAGATTTATCGTTGAAATCAGGTTACCTCGCCTGATTATTTAAACCACGCCCGCACGGCTTGGATCGTCCCAGAAAAAAAACTATACCAGTCCCAGTACCGGAAGGCATAGGGGACGGTATTTGCCCTTTTGTGAGCTCAGACCCATTCCCAGCGATAACATCAGGCTGGATGGATGAAAATGAATGGATATCGCTAATAAAAGAAATAACGACCAAAACCCAACTATACTCGTGATTGGCGCTCAAGCGATGGCGAGTTAACCCGACTATACTCGTGATTGGCGCTGAATGAGTTAAGGACTGTTTTGCGTCCTTCACTTTGACGGATTGTGACGTGAAAAGTCACTGACCTCTCTGTCTGCTTAAATGTCGGAACCCTATTTTACTAAAGTGTTTTGAATAACAAAGTAGCTCTCTCTCTCCAAGATACACACAGACACACCACGTTTAGTAGAGTAGTAGCCAATAACAGAAGTACACAGATGACACGATTTCTCATGTCTCCCCATAATGTAGCCTAGCATTACTTTACTCTAGAGAGTCTAGACATTATCCAGTTTGTTACCATTACCTTACATTCTGTCATTTAATTTGTATTTTTTATTTAGCCTTTATTTAAACGGGTAAAATCACATTGAGACTGAGGTTTCATTTACAAGTGCGACCTGTTCAGACACAAGCCCATACAACAGTTACACAGCAACAGTACACTCACCAGTCAAAACACAATAAATTACAACAACACAAAACATAAAGTGCGGAGAAAAAAAATGCAGCCTTAAAAACAAGAGCAGACCATAGAAGCTCCTCTCCAAGACACCAAACATCCATTTAAAACTCGCTAGGGGGACTAAGCTGGCCAGCTTCAGACTCTGCTGTAGCGTGTTCCAGGTGGAGGGGGCAGCTTCACACTCTGCTGTAGCGTGTTCCAGGTGGAGGGGGCAGCTTCACACTCTGCTGTAGCGTGTTCCAGGTGGAGGGGGCAGCTTCACACTCTGCTGTAGCGTGTTCCAGGTGGAGGGGGCAGACAGACTCTGCTGTAGCATGTTCCAGGTGGAGGGGGCAGCTTCACACTCTGCTGTAGCGTGTTCCAGGTGGAGGGGGCAGCTTCACACTCTGCTGTAGCGTGTTCCAGGTGGAGGGGGCAGAGGAGGAGAACGCCTTCTTACCACGCTCAGTACGGACCGAGGGTGATGATATTCTGAATGCGTGAGCTATATCTGGTCTGTTTGCGTACTGCGTAGATAGATGGATAAATAAGTGGGAACCAGACCTAGGATGGATTTGTAAATGAAAGAATGCCAGTGCAAGGTTCTGCGCATGGAGAGAGATAATAATAATAATAATAATAATAATAATAATAATAATAATAATAATAATAATAATAATAATAATAATAATAATAATAATAATAATAATAAACTTTATTTGTATAGCACCTTTCATACAGAAACTGCAGCTCGGGCGGCTAAGTGGCGCAGTGGGCAAGGCCTCGCCACTAGCCCAGCTCTCGGCGTTGCTACCAGCTTGGCTGGTCGTTCATACTAACACAATTGGCAGTGTTAGGGGGTGGGAAAGCTGGTGGGTGGGGATTGGACGTTGTGGACAGCGACTCCTACAGGTCGGTTGGTGCGCCTGTACAGCAGAATCGGGAAGTAACAGGGGCAGTGTGAGCCTCCCACGCGTTACTCCTCGCCACTGAGAGATCGCGCTGTCTGGTGAAAAGATGCGACGGCTGCCTCCTCGTGTACCGGAGGTAGGGCTGGGCGATATGGCCTAAATATGATATCACGATATTTTCTGACCTTTCGGCGATACACGATACGCATCACGATGTTTTTCTTTTTTTCCCCAAACAATTCATTATGAGGCTTACCAAGACAGTATTTGAGTTTGCAAGCTAACATTAAAGACAAAATAAAATACCCATGCATTTAGCATTTTTATATTATATATTAGATTTAGATTATTGGATTATTAGATTATATATTGCATATATTTAGCAATGAGATATTATATGATTTAGATATGAAATATGATGAATTGAAAATGGGGGACCCTGATGTAAACAAGACGAAAGTCTTTCTCTGGTCTGCATCCTCCAGTCCACTGTTGACTGTTGTTGTATTGAGCTGTACTGTATTGTACCTATGCTGCAATCTGTTAATAACGTTTATATTCATTCAGTCGGCAAACAGAATCATTTTGATTGACAGTCGCGTCTGCCAATTACGTCACATCGCTTGCACCCGCCCTGCTGTTCTTAGCACCAATCGGCAAGCGCGTATTAATTTTTTACTTCCGCCACTGGAGAGCTCAATGAAAACAACAATGGCAGCGGTAGCTCGCCGCGGCCGACGTTTAGCCTTTAGCTCTGCAGAATGACTAAACGACTGGAGGCATAATGATTTTACTGCAACGGATGTTATAATAAAAGCCTTTCCATACATCTGTCTGATTGAAAACGTTATTAACAGACCGCAGAATGGGCACAACGGAGTCAGCACGGGCTGAGATATGAACGGCTAATGCTTGCTAATATCTAGGTCGACCTCGGTCGTTGCTATGTAAATACGCTGATGTTATTGAAAGTGTAACTATATAACGTCAATGCCACAAAACGAATGCCTTTGTTATCATAAGTAGTAACTTTTGATGCAGTAGTGTGTGTGTGGGGCGGCGCTGTTCAAAAGTGTCAACGTGTGGACCAGATTGACGCAACACAAGCCTCTTGGGCAAAACATCACGATATCCACGATACGTTTAAAAAGTGTATCGTTAATGAACTGTACCCGATATTTATATAATATCGTCATATCGCCCAGCCCTAACCGGAGGGGACACGTGATGCAAGGCTTGGTCCTCACTGCAGCCGACCAGTGGGAGGCATAGTCTAGCAACGTTCGAGACAGGGGAGGGGAGAATTTAATGGAGAATTGGCGAGGCGAAATTGGGATGGGAGAAAAATAGAAAAATAAGGAGAACAAGTGGATAAAAAAAAAGAAACTGCAGCTCAAAGTGTTTCACAACAGAAAAAGACAGGCATAAAATGAGCACAAATAAAGTGCAGACATATAAAATCAGTGCAATTTTTTACAGTGCAATAAAATTGTTCTGGATTACTGTTTAACAGTTTAAAGTCGTCTTTACCTTCTCTGTTTGGTATCCACAGTTTAAAACCTGACAGCCTTCCATCCTGTTTGATACCCACTTTGACCCTTTGAACCTCCCACTCAGGGCAAACCTCCCTCTCAGGGTGCAGTTCCCTCTCTCAGGGCAAACCTCCCTCTCTCAGGGTGCAGTTCTCTCTCTCAGGGTATAGTTCTCTCTCTCAGGGCAAACCTCCCTCTCTCAGGGTGCAGTTCTCTCTCTCAGGGTGCAGTTCTCTCTCATGGTGCAGTTCCCTCTCTCAGGGCGCAGTTCCCTCTCTCAGGGCGCAGTTCCCTCTCTCAGGGCGCAGTTCACTCTCTCAGGGCACAGTTCCCTCTCTCAGGGCACAGTTCTCTCTCTCAGGGTGCAGTTCTCTCTCTCAGGGTGCAGTTCTCTCTCTCAGGGTGCAGTTCTCTCTCTCAGGGTGCAGTTCCCTCTCTCAGGGTGCAGTTCTCGCTCTCAGGGTGCAGTTCCCTCTCTCAGGGTGCAGTTCCCTCTCTCAGGGCGCAGTTCCCTCTCTCAGTTCACAGTTCTCTCTCAGTTCCCAGTTCTCTCTCCCAGTTCCCTCTCTCAGGGCGCAGTTCCCTCTCTCAGTTCCCAGTTCCCTCTCTCTGGGCGCATTTCTATGCCTGGGTCCTACACCGTTTTAAAGCCTGTATAGGACCCAATTAACTAAGGAATACAGCAAACAGTGATGTGTAAGTGTTTTTTACAGCCAGTAATAAATCTCAGCGCGCCATGATAAACATAATGTAGCCTAGTAGCATTACTTTACTCTAGAGTAGACATCATCCAGTTTGTTACCATTACCTTACATTCTGTCTCATTCGACAGGATATAAATCCCATTGACATAACCTTGTCTTCCTGTCTCTTTTTTTCTTTTTTTTTTTTTAAATCTTTTTCCCCCTCCTTTTTCCTCAGTTTTTCTCCCATCCCAATGTTAGTCGTTATGCCAATTCCCAATCCCCTTCCTGGTCGCTGCGCACCTACCCCCTACAGTCGGTCTGGGAGAGTGGAGGCTATCACATGCTTCCTGCGACACATGTGTAGCCAATCAACCGCTTCTTTTCACCTGGCAGCGCGGACTCTCACTGAGAGGGTGTAACGTGTGGAAGGATCACACTACCCCCCTTAGATCCTATCCGCGCTGAGCAGGTGCCCCGACCGAACTGTAGGAGTCGCTGTTTACAACGACCAGGACCCACCCACCAGCTTTCCCACCCCTAACACTGCCAATTGTATTAGTATGAACGACCAGCCAAGCTGGTAGCAACGCCGAGAGCTGGGCTCGAACCCAGCGTCTCCTGCGTTGGTGGCGAGTGCCTTGCCCACTACACCATCTCAAAACCTTGTTGCGTGCCACCACCCACTTCAATGATAGCGCTCTCATATTTGCGAACGCATAAACTACATCTTAAATTATGGCTATGTGTCTAATCTGGCCGTCGCTTATCAATGACTTGTTTGCAGTCAACATTGTTGAAACGGATTGTTTTTTAATCGGTTAATTTCCGTTTGATACCATTTTGAAAAACGCTTGTTTCTTGAAACTTCCAGAAGATTTCAGAAGATTCTGTGATAAACGCCCTTTACTGTAATACACAAAACACGTTGACATTTTTCAGCCTATTTATGAATCGTTTTCAAATAAACGCTAGATTATCGATAGTATATGTGTACTTATGCACGCTATAGAAACGGGCTGAAAAATCGAATGTCTTATTTCCTGATCGCACACACACACATACACACATAGGGCCCACGTTGATATCTCTGTGAAAAAAGCTCTGATTATCCTAAAACTGGTCAAATAGATTCCTTACCTCTGATCAGATGTTCTCCAAAAAGATTATTCCAATTCCTGATCGCCATTCCAAATATCGATCGCGTTTATTGATCCAACGCTGGGTGGTCGAAACACCGATTCCACGCTGTTCTGATGGTCCACAATGGATCCGATCGTCTCGGGTGACTTGCCTGAGAAGTTAAATGAGGAAGCAGGATTGTTTCCCCCCCATGCTTTTCATTCAGTCTAATCCAATGGGGTGCAGTACCACAGGGAGAGACGATAGGGGGCGGTATTTTCCCAATGGAGCTCAGAGAGAGTTCCAGTGGTAACGGGAGGCTAGATTGATGAAATATGAATGGAAATCGCTAATAAAAAAAAAAAACGATTAAAAGCGAGATTTCCTCGTCCGTGGCACTCAACGGTCGGCATGAAATAACGAGAATTCTCGTCCGTGGCACTCAAAGTGTTAATCTCTTCTTCATATGTTTATTCTTCTTTTTGAAGTAGGAGGGATAATCGTTTATTATTATTAGCAAATTCACTAGTGACGATGACACAAAACACGTGGATTGAATGAGCAAAGCTGCAACAGCCAAACCTCCTCGCGCGCAGCGTGTCCTTGAGCAAGGCACTTAAGTAAAGCGCTTTGGATAAACGCTGTTATATAAATGCACTGTGGTGACCTATATTAAGAGACATTCACCAAGGTGGGCTTGTCCCTTTAAGAGTGTGGGTTTTTTACTGTTTAGGGTCTAGGTTAAATACCACTTCCGGTTCCGGGTGACAGTTGTTGTTATTGTGAATGCTATGTGCAAGGATAAGTAAAGTACCTCAACTCGAACTACGTCTCTGGCTCGCTACTTTCTTATCGCCACAGCACCATTTATGTTGGCAGCTTGAGCGGGGGTGTGGCACTTGGAGTGGACGTGAGGGAGATGATTGAGCGAGGGAACAGAACCTCCCATTAAGGAGCCCATTAAGGAGGAGGAGAGAACAGTGGAGGTTGAGGTTGACCTAGAGACCTCAATTCTAAAGGGAAGCAAAAAGAAAACGACATCCACCTGGACCCATTTGGATAGCTCCAAACCCTGACCCCCCTGACCCCTGACCCCACCTTAATAGAGGTGATCGAGCAGCTCGAATGTGGGCCTCAGGTAGGGCTGCACGATTTTGGGAAATAATCTAATTGCGATTATTCTGACAGATATTGCGATTGCGATTTGCGATGCGATTATAACATATTTAAAAAAAAATTACAAGAAGAATGTTGCTGCTTTCTGTAGTCGGGTCCCAACTGCAAAATTACTGTATTACCCTGTATTATACACTTTTACTATCATGTAGACTATTCTGCTTTGTGTTTACATGTGATGTATTGTATACATGCACATTTATTATGTTCTTGTGTGATGTATCGCACATTTTATTGCTGTGTGATGTATTGCAAATGTTATTGCTGTCATCTTGGCCAGGTCTACCTTGCAAAGGAGATCTTGTATCTCAATGGGACTTCCTGGTTAAATAAAAAAAAAAAAAATGTTTTCTTTTTTTTTTTTTTTTTTTTTTTAATTGCAGGCTTGGCGATTTGATAATTGCATCATTCCAAATCGCGATTTCGATTAAAAAACGATTAATCGTGCAGCCCTAGCCTCAGGAATAGAAATGGTAAACTGATTGCATTTATATAGCAGCTTTTAGCCAAAGCGCTTTACAATTCTGTTCCTCACATTCCACCCATTCACTCACACACACCGACGGCCGACCTGCTCATTCGGAAGCAGTTGGGGGGGTAAAGTGTCTCGCTCAAGGACACTTGGATCACTATGATCCATCAGGTGGATCTGTCGGGTGTGTAGATGCATTGAGACGTACTGTATGACGGGGATTCTGCAGAAAACAAAGATGGGGGACGAAAAAAGTCGTGCGTAATAATCGTAATGATGATGACACGTGTCTGATTGGTGCGAGATAACGACACTCCAATAATTAATTACTTTCAGCTCCTGAGGATGGAATAATGAATTATTCGTCCAGCTAAGCACGCACGCGCGGTTCTAAGTTTCTTGAGATGAGATTAAGAGGATTTCAAAAGGCATAATATTATGTAAGACTGCTTTCTCCTCCCCTTAGCGCGCAGTCAAACAGCCCCTCGGAAGTTCAAAGTCGAGTCGAGTGAGTAAATGAGATGAGCATGAAATTAAAGGCCTTCGTTTTTATCTTGGTGTTTTTTTTTTTTTTTAAGATTGTGCGCCGTTTCTGCTGTTCAAAATGATCACACTCACTATTTGCATGAAATAACCGTGACCTCTGGTAATATTAGTGGTAATAAGGCATTGGCATGAAGCATTTCTGGCAATGATGTTCATCGTGATGATAATAAACACCCCTGATCCCATTAATTCCATCTGATTTGTTTTTAAATTCAGCGTGATCACTGGTCTGCTAGCATGACGCTGAGATGCACTTGGCTCTTGTGTGTTTTAGGTACGGATTCAATAGCTGTGGTGTGGCGGCTGCTGAAGAGCGGCTACGAGCCAGAAGAGGAGCCCAGCTGAAGCTGAGTGAAGGTAACGGGCTTCTGTCTGACCCCTATCTGACCTCTATCTGACCTCCACTGCTTCTGTCTGACCTCTACTGCTTCTATCTGACCTCTATCTTAATTTAATTTTGATAGTGTGACTATAAGTAATGTAGAACATATGTTAAGTACCACTAAAAACAAACCACCAGGTGATGACGGTCTTGACGGGAAACTTCTGAAATTGGTCCCTGATTTAATTGCCCCTGCTATCTGTCATATTATAAATCAATCCTTTAGTGAATGTTTGTATCCGCAACAGTGGAAAACTGCCAAAGTAATACCACTGCCAAAAAATTTGAAATTGCCATTCTCAGGATCTAATAGTCGGTTACGGTTTCTCCTCATCTGCACTATCTTGGATGCAAACTTATTTAGCAAACCGGAAACAAATAGTTTTTTTTAATGGGAGTTACTCAGAAGTTAAAACGGTAAGGTGTGGAGTACCCCAAGGAAGTTGCCTTGGGCCTTTGCTCTACACCATATTTACAAATGACATGCCTCTTGTCCTAAATAAGTCCTATATTTCTATGTATGCGGATGATTCAACGATTTACACATCAGCCTCAACAGCCAATTAATTAAATACGGTCCTAAAGGCAGAGTTGCAATCAGTGATGGAATGGATAAAGAATAACAAACTAGTTCTAAACATATCAAAGACAAGTAGCATCATTTTCGGTTCAAACCATACTCTAAGAACGAACCCAGTCTTGAAACTTTTGATAAGTGATGTGGTAATTAATCAAGTCCAGGAGACTAAACTCCTAGGGGTAACATTAGACAGTAAATTGTCATGGTCACACCATATAAACAATATAGTAGTGAAAATGGGAAGAGGGATTTCTGTTGTTAAAAGATGTGCTCATTTGTTACCACTAAATTCTATCAAACAGGTAATTCAAGCTCTGGTTTTGTCAAATCTTGACTATTGTCCTGCAGTATGGTCGAATGTAACAACGAATAAACTGAAAAAATTACAAATGGTACAAAACAAAGCAGCACGTATAGCGCTTCGCTGTGAGTACAGAACTAATGTTGCAGCGATGCACAGTTGTTTAACTTGGTTACTTGTCAAACATAAATTACTCTGCTCACTCCTTGTATTCACTAGGAATATTCTTGTTACAAAGATCCCCTCAATTTTATATAACAATTTATCAATAAGTCTTGACAGACACAACCATTCCACCAGACATGCTTCTGCACGAGGTTTTACACTTCCAAAAGTGAGGTCGAATGCAATGAAGCGAACTGTCATGTTCCGTGGTATGCAGGAATGGAACTCTCTTCCCAGACATGTTAAGCAGGAGAATAGTAAATGCCGTTTCAAAATCGTGGTAAAACAACATTTTCAACCAAAGAAATTGACATTCCCTAATAGAGGAACATAGATAATGTATGTAAAAGCTAAATAGTATATTATGCTGTATTGTATTATGAATTAATTATGAGTAGGTATTATTGTATTGTATTATGAATTCATAAGGCGTATATATTTTTATCTTGTATTATGAATTTGATTAGGGTTTTTATTGTTGTTTTAATTGTCTGTATGACATGTAAATGTTGTGAGTGTATAAGGGTTTTTATTGTTGTTTTAATGGTCTGTATGTCATGTAAATGTTATGAGTGTATAAGGGTTTTTATTGTTGTTTTAATTGTCTGTATGACATGTAAATGTTGTGAGTGTATACGTCTGTAACTGTATTTTATGTGTTATGGACCCCAGGAAGAATAGCCCCAGCACTGCTGTGGCTAATGGGGATCCAAATAAACTTAAACTTAAACTTAAACTATCTGACCTCTATCTGACCTCTACTGCTTCTGTCTGACCTCTATCTGACCTCCACTGCTTCTGTCTGACCCCTATCTGACCTCCACCGCTTCTGTCTGACCTCCACTGCTTCTTTCTGACCTCTATCTGACCTCTATCTGACCTCCACCGCTTCTGTCTGACCTCTATCTGACCTCTATCTGACCTCCACTGCTTCTGTCTGACCCCTATCTGACCTCCACTGCTTCTGTCTGACCCCTATCTGACCTCCACCGCTTCTGTCTGACCTCCACTGCTTCTGTCTGACTGATCAGTGATTGTCTGTCCATCCTCTTGCTAGCATGACGAGGAGTAGAGTCAGTGGTCATGTTAGACCGTATAATAGCTGGTTAATGCAGGGGGGGGGGGGGGGGCAATTTAAAATGTCCCAACATAATATAATATTTGTTTATCTATTACATTTGTGCACCAGCTCGGTATGTTTGTGTAAATGCACTTCTGTTCATTTCTCTGGTGCCTCGATGAAGACGAGGAAGGCTCTATGTTTACAAGGTGGATACGGAGGTGTAATTCAGGAGGAGCCTGTCTAAGCTCCAGGCCATCAGGGACAACCCCTCCCACCCACTACACACAGACCCCTCCCACCCACTACACACAGACCCCTCCCACCCACTACACACAGACTCCTCCCACCCACTACACACAGACTTGGCTGACAGAAGGAGCACGTTCAGTGCTAGGCTCACACTCCCAAGATGTAGCACTGAACGGCACAGGAAGTCCTTCATTCCGACAGCCATCAGACTCTATAATGCATCTCTGTGCATCACTGCATCACTGAGCACAGAGTGACAGTACTATCTTCCTGGACTTTTACTTAAAATTGTTTACACTGTATATTTCTGTATTATGTTTACTGTATATTTTATATTAGAATGTAACATAGGAAATGTATCCCGGACCGTATTGTATTCTTAGGCTTATTTTTATTCTTATTCGTGACTTTTGTTTTTGTCTTCCCAAATGTTTACTGTGAGTGATCTGTAGTGCCAAATTTCCCTCTGGATGAATAAAGTATTTCTATTCTATTCTATTCTATTCTATTATACATTTATTTCTTTTTACAGATTTAAATGAGAACAAAGTAGAATATGCACGCACACAAAAGTCTCTCACCTTGGCTTTCACTGGTCTCGCCCTGGACATGGAGAACTAAGTGGAACACACGCACACACACGCACGCACACCCACACACGCACGCACACACACGCACGCACGCACACACACGCACACACGGACCATACATCTCACCTCGGCATCTCTTTTCTCTTGCAGCTTTCACTTATGTTGCGCAAAACCAATTATTTCCACGGTAGGTATGATGAATTAGCAATAATTCACTTGATAAAGTCAAATTGGATGCAACCGAATAATATCACGGCTTGAGTCGAGTGAAAACAGATGATTGATTTTTAGAAGCTATACTTTTTCAGGAGTACAGTCACACTGATTTCATCATTCTTTAATAAATCTTAAAACGGGGACTGACTTCGTTATACTACATTATAATAATAATAATTAATTATTCATTTTATTTATATAGCGCTTCTCAATGACCCCGAAGTCGCTGACAGTAGTTATAGTAAAAACAAAGAAACAAAAAAGGAACATGAGACCATGGGGTAAACGGGGGGAAAACAGCATGAGATAATAAAAAAAGACAGGAAGCGACAGGAACAGACATCAATCGGGTTGGAGGTGAATGATGCTTTTGGAAGAAGCCCATTAGCGCTGATGAAATTCAGCCGAGCTGCTGCTGGGTCACGCCGTCTCTCCAAATGGATTCCAGTCCCACTAAAGCATGATGATGATGATGATGATGGCCGTCCTTGATTTACATTTTTCTTTTTAATATTCAGAACACTTTGTCTGACCTGCCTACAGCCCAATTATCACATGAGCCACCTCTACCCCGGTCAGTGAGTCATGTGTGTGTGTGTGTGTGTGTGTGTGTGTATGTGTGTGTGTGTGTGTGTGTGTGTGTGTGTGTGTGTGTGTGTGTGTGTGTGTGTGTGTGTGTGTGTGTGTGTGTGTGTGTGTGTGTGTGTGTGTGTGTGTGTGTGTGTGTGTCTGTGTGTCTGTGTGTCTGTGTGTCTGTGTGTCTGTGTTGTCTCACTGTCTGTCTGTGTTTATAGCTGGCCAGCCCCTGGGCATCAACCTGGGGAAGAACAAGCTGTCCCAGGATGCGGGGGCAGATTACCTGGAGGGGGTCAGAGTGCTGGGTCCTCTGGCTGACTACCTGGTCATCAACGTGAGCAGCCCCAACACGCCGGGCCTCCGGGACCTGCAGGGGAAGGCTGAGCTGCGGCAGCTCCTGCACAAGGTATATGATGAGGGTTTAGGTTTGTACAGCCGACTTCCAACACGAAGGGTTAGATCGTTTTAAACTGAGGTTCTAAGGACAAGTAGCTTCTAGCGATACAGTATGTAGCTTGTAAGATGTAGCTTCTAAGAACATGTAGCATCTAAGGACATAATAATAATAATAATAATAATAATAATAATAATAATAATAATAATAATAATAATAATAATAATAATAATAATTGTAACTGAGGGGTACAATTCCCTGACTGTATTGAAAGTATGGTATCATTAAACCACTACTGAGTTATGTACTTTAATTACTGGCCATACAGTACACAGGTATATGTGATGAACACCCACACAATAACACGGCTTAACAAAGAAAGTCCTGTTTGGAATATTTATTAGAAGAGCAGCAATATTATATTACAGTATTGAGAATTAGAGTCGCGCTTGTATGGCGAAGAATGTGCATGAATAGGTCAAGAGCGTAAGTCCATGAGCATATTACGATGGGGATAATTAATACCACCTGTAGCATAAGAATTATATAAGGTACACTCGTAGGTCAGCTGGAGATACTAGGGGGGTTCCCTCCGGTTGTAAGCCAGCAGGGGAGAGGAATTGTCAGGAGCAAAAGTCTGGATCAACGAGGAATAAAGAGACTCCAGGTACAGGAGACGGTGCAATAATCCCTTGGTCCTTAGACAAAGCAACAGCTATACTCCGGTATGCACTGCAGCATGGATGAAAGCTAGCCAGCCTCTGAGTCCTATAGGCGGGCTCGACGGGGCTCCTCACAGGGTAGATCCCACACGGTAGTGGGGGTAGACGGTTCTCTGCTCCAGCAGCCACAGGACCAAAGCAATATAATTCATCCGAAAAGGGCTCTGCATTCGTCGGTGTAGGTTATCCAGTGTACATATCCACACGGTTCTCGTCTAGGGCTCCTCGGATGGCGGCACAAGGTTAGGCCGCCCAGCCTGGATAAGCGCACTAGCTCGGTACGATGAAACGGTGGTAATGCTGGTCACTGTAGAACGGTAGCCGCACGATACACTATACATAATAGACTATTACTTGATAATAGAATAAGTCGAACTCGACGATACAGCGTTAAACTCTGACACTTTAGCTATCAATTCGCACGCGGTCTCAAGGCTCTATTTAGGGGCAAAACGGGCCCACTTCACAGCACGTTGTATCGTGGTGAAGGCTTCAGCTTTTAGTTACTAAGTGCATCTGTATCCACCTGCGCCGTATTTATACGTAAAGTGAATAATCTAGTGCCAACCTTATTTCTGTCTTGTATTACTGCGCAAACCTGGGCATGTTGAGACATGTCTTAGCGGTGACTTTGAACTAGACATTGGGGGTATGGCCGTGGCGCCTAGGGGGTCGCTGTCCAATAGGAGAACGAATATTATGGTCTGGCCTGTACCTAGGTAAAGGGATATTCCGTGTATATGTACAAAGAATATACAAGGGATATCAGACGATATACAAATATTATACAATATATCTCAAGTAATAAATATATATATTCGGTTTAATCTGACCCTTTGTAACAGCCGCCTCATAATTAGTCCGCACCTAATTAGATAAGCAGAGACAGATTAACCGCCTTGTCCACTACTCAATGTCCGTTGTGAGGAGTAGGGCAATTCACAAAGTCAGGGGGTCATGGTCGTCATTAAGAGAGTCGGGGAGCTTTGGCAACTCTATCAGCCTCGCCACGGGTCGGGTGTATGTCCGTCCCTGGACGAGCACTTCTGCCGCTCTGACCTTTCCGTCGGCACCAGTGATCACTTTGCTTACGCGGCCGGCCGGCCACATAGCTCGGGGTAGTGACTGGTCTATAATCATGACGACTGTGCCCTCCGTCAAATTGTCTTCTTCTTTTACCCATTTCTGGCGGGTCTGTAGAGACGGTAGATAGTGGAGGAGGAAACTGTTCCAAAACTTGTCAGCCAATACTTGACTGTACCTCCACATTCTTCGGCCGTTCGCTTCCTCAGGTCTGTACACTGTCTGTGGGAGCGCGGGGTCCAGCCGCCCCATCAAGAGAGTGTTGGGGGTGACTGGGTCGACATCTGCTACATCACTTGAGACGTAGCCGAGGGGCTTTGAGTTCAATACTCCCTCGATCTCCGTGAGGACTGTCGCGAGGACCTCCTCCGCCACGGTCTGGGCCCCAAGCACGGCGTACAGGGCTGTCTTCATTGAACGTACTTCTCGTTCCCAAGTTCCCCCGAAGTGAGGGGCATTCGGGGGGTTAAACTGGAAATCAATCTGAGAGGGAGCGAGGTGGGTCTTAAGTTCTGGGCCCATAGCTTGGAAGCTCTCTCTCAGCTCTCTTTCTCCGCCTTTGAAGTTTGTCCCGTGATCAGACAATAATATAGACGGCCTTCCTTTCCGCACTGTGAATCTCCGGAAGGCCATAAGGAATGAGTCCGCACTCATGGTTGGAAGGAGCCCCATGTGCATCGCTCGGGTGGTCATGCATTTGAATACAATACCCCACCGCTTCTCCGTCCCTCCTCCTTTCTTCACATACAGCGGGCCGAAGCAGTCCATACCGGTGGAGTGAAAGGGCTTGTCGCCGAGTCGGAGGCGACAGGGGGGTAGGTCAGCCATCCTGGGTATACTGGGCTGTGCTCGCCACTTGCGACAGTCTAGACAGGTCCGCTGGAAGCGTCGTACTGCTTCTCTTCCTTGCAGTATCCAATAGCGACGTCTGATCTCAGCGAAGACTCTCTCTGCCCCGGCGTGGTGCACATCCTCGTCGTATTTCTTTATGATGAGCTCTGTGACCTTGTGTCGGCTGTTGAGAACTATCGGGAACTTGACGTCATCCGTTAAGTCTGGGGCCCTTCTCAGACGACCACCCACTCTGATGAGATTATGGGCGTCGCTCTCAGGGGCCAAGTGGAGCAGCCTGCTTTCTGACGGGACTGGCTTTGATCCCTGCAGACAGTCTAGCTCGTCGGGGAACGAGTCTCTTTGGGCTCGCTGTAGCAGAAGGAGTTCTGCTTCTTCGTAATTAGCTGCATTAATGTCAGTAGTGGAGGGAACCTCGGGGTGGTGCCACAGGAATGTCTTTAACTGCGCACTCTCAAGGGTAGGGCAGTCGTCTATGTTGGGATCTGTGGGGACTGGTGTGTGCGTCAACCCACAGAACATAGATTTCTTCATCTCTGCCTCCTCTTGACTAGCCTCCCGTGGGGTGGGTGTAGGCCACTCTTCTTCTGGGAGCTTGAGGAACTCGGGACCGTCACTATAGAGATTGTGACGTGTGAGGTCATCCAGGGACATTCCCCGTGTGATGACGTCTGCTGGGTTCTGTTTTGTGTCCACGTACCTCCAGCATGCTGATTCTGTTAAATCTTGGATCTCTGTGATTCTGACTCCCACGAAGACCTTGTATCTACACGAATCGGACTGGATCCATGTGAGTACGGTCATGGAGTCTGACCACAGGATTGTTCTTTGCACCGGGATGGTGAGTTCACGTTGGATTAACGTGGCGAGTTGCGCTCCTGCTAGGGCTGCGCAGAGCTCCAGACGCAGGATCGATTGTTGCTTGCGGGGGGCTATTCTTGAACGAGCCAGGATGAAGGCGGTATGTATTTCTCCTCCCTCCTCTCGGGCCCGCAAGTACGCCACAGAACCGTAGGCTACTTCGGAGGCGTCGCTGAAGACGTGCAGGTCCATCTGACACGTCTCCAGCCGCACTGTGGGTGGGAAGTAGCTGCGGCGTATGTTGACACCTGGGAGCGAGCTGAGTTCTGTTTCCCACTCTCTCCATGTGGAAGCAAGGTGGTCGGGTATGGGGTCGTCCCAGCCCTGGTCCTTGTCCCACAGCTCTCGTACAATCATCTTTGCCCTGGTGGTGTAAGGTAGAATACATCCCAACGGGTCATATTGTCTGGCGAGTGTTCTGTATACACTCCGTCTTGTGGTCGGTAGTGAAATCGACCTTCCCTGCTCCTTGGTCAGGGGTGTGTCTATAATGGAGCGAGTCTGTTTTGAAGCGCCAGACTAGTCCTAATGTAATTTCTTGGGCTTCACCTGGGATGGTCGCCATCCAGGTCTCGCTGCTTGCTGCCTTCTCCTCTGGGGAGAGGCTGTGCAGTACTTGAGGGTCGCTGCTGGCCCACTGCCGGAGATCAAAGCCGCCTTTGATCAGGGAGGCGCGGAGCTTGAGTAGGAGGGCCTCGGCCTCTTCTGGCGTCGAGACGCTTTGCAGACAGTTGTCCACGTAGAAACTCTTTTCTACACTTTGTCGGACCTCCTCGTCAGCTGCTGGGTCCTCTGCGACATGTTTTTGCAGTGCGAACGTAGCACAGCATGGGCTGCATGTGGTTCCGAAAGGGAGGACTTCCCATTGATAGATGGATGGTTGCTCATCCCCGATCCTCTCTCTCCATAAGAACCGCAGCAGGGGCTTGTCCTCTTCCACTAGTCGCACCTGCAGGAACATCCCTTTGATGTCGCCGCTGATGGCCACCTTGTTCTGGCGGAAACGTAGCAACACGCCTAGTAGAGAGGGGCCGAGTGTTGGGCCGGGCAAGAGCTCTTTATTCAGATTTTGTGATCCGATCTGATAGCTGCAGTTAAACACAATACGATCCTCTTTATGTGTCCCGCTGTGATTAGCTTGTCAATCTCAGCGCGGTACACAGTGGCTTGAGCAAGGTCTCTGGCTAGGCGCCGCTCTGTGTTCAGTAGATATCGCTCCGTCGCTTCTTTTGAGGCGTGGAAGGTAGGCATACCCTCTCGCCTCAGGAGTGGAGTTGCGTATCTCATCACTCCATTGACTTTGACTCTCTTTGTCCCCTGCTCGAGGAGGGCTATGGCATAAATGTCTTCCTTGGAACGAATGTGTTTCTTTTCGTTCTTAAAGGGCATTGTCTCTAGTGTCCATAGCCTCTCGACGTGCTGTAAGAGGGTGGTGTCTTCTTCTGTCACTCTGGAGTGGAGGCAGCGAGTGGCTGCTGTTCGGTTGGGAGACCTGGAGAGGGGGCCTTGTAGTGTCCATCCTAGGCGGGTCTCGACTGCTGCTGGACAGCCTCTGGGCCCAATGTGGACCCGGTCCGTCGGGACGATGAGGTGTGCGTGGTCGGATCCTATGAGCAGGGTCGGGGTGGCGCCGTCGATGAGCGGTATAGGTAGTTGACGCAGGTGCACGTATTTGTCCATCAGCTTGGCGATGGGGTAGGTGTACCGCGACAGGCCTATGTCTTGGCTGGTGAAAGCGTTAGTGATCCTATACCGCCTCTCTGGCTGCCCGCTTGCTGCGATAGTGAAGGAGACGTGCTCACCCTTTATCGTCTTCAGGTCTCTTCTTATAGTACGAATCGTCATCGTTTCTTCGCTCCCCCGCAGACCCAGCTGGGCTGCAGCGGATGCGAGGAGGAGAGTCTTTTCTGACCCGCCGTCAAGGACGGCGTAAGTGTCCATGACCTTGTCCTCGTAGCTTAATGTCACTCGGACCACCTTCAAGAGCACCCGGGAGCCCCCGCTGCTGGCGGGGTCAATATACATGACGCTTACTCTGGTGCTGCTTGAGGGTGCGGGTTTCTTCCTGTTACTGTCATGCAAGACGTCCAAGTGGGCTCCGTCACACCGACTACACCTCTTCTTCAAGCGGCACTCAACTGCCATATGGCTGCGCGCACAGCGGTAACAGCGGCGGTTGGACTTTATCCATTGACTCACCTCGTCGGCGGTCATCTTCTTGAACACGTCACAGTGTGACAGCCAATGTTCTTTCTCGCCGTACTGGCATACAATTTTCCACTTCTCTTTCGTCGAGGGGGTGCTGTGGTTCTTGTTACTTGGTACTGATTCGGCTTGGTGCATGACGGTCACCAACCTGCGGTTATCGTTTGATCTCCGAGGCCCCTCTCTGGGGCTTGGTCCACTCCGCACGAACGTATCCAGTCGTAGGCTGCTGACTTCTCTCGCGAGGAAGTCGGCCAGGTCTAGGAGGGATGGCTCGGGACCGTTGGGATCACGGTGGTCTCTTTGCCGCCTGAAGCGCTCTTGTCGGGCGGGAGGGAGCTTCTCTAATATCCTTTCCACATTAGAGTTAGCGTACAGTTCGTGCCTACCCTTTTCCTTTTGTGCCCCCAGCATCCCTACCAGGGATTGTACCTTGATAGAGAGGTCATCCAATGAGCGATTGTCTGTGGCTGGGGGGAGACGGTCAATATTCCTTATCTCTTGTATCACGTAGTCCCATATGCGTCCATAACGTTGGTCGAGGGCTACTAGAGCCGCGGTGTATGGGGTACTTGAGTTGGAATATGCCAGCGCTATATTATGCGCTCTGGGCACCTTCAGGTGCTTGAGGAGGATAGCATATTTGTACGTCTCATCGAGGACATCGGACATCATAGTCTCTAAGCACATCCGTAGTTCCGTGTACTGTGCTCTGTCCTCGTGTGTGAAATCCGGGAACGTCGGTGTGCCAAGGTACGATGCCATGGATGGCTGGCACATCGGTGAGCGTTGGGGGAGAGGCCTCCTGGGCGAGTCTCCCCGTACGTGTCGTTGTGGGCTGGTACTTGGTGGGTACCAAAGCCCGGGTACCCAGGTGCTGTTCCTCGGGGCTGGCGGTGCGTCAAACTCACCCTTGAGTTGAGTCGGGGATCTGTAACGCAGGGCCTCGGGGGTAAAGTCTGGGCTGTACTGGACCTCCTGGTCCTGTGGAGTACGATGCTGCTGGTGGGCTTGACTTTCCTCCTCTTCCTCTTCCTCTTCCTCTGCTAGGTCTTCTAGATCTTGCAATCGTCTATTCAGTCTCTCGGCGGCGTAGGCCGGTTCTTCCCGGTTGCTGGGTCTCGCATGGACCGGTCGGGGAGGGGGTTCGGAGACGTGGATAGGCTCTTTCTGTTGGCCGGGCTCCGGGTCGCTTGCTCGGGTAGGGGAAGGTGCCCTAGACCCTTGTCTTGGCGATGCCCTGGAGCTCCGTGCGGAGGGAGGGGGTGTCGCCCTGGCAATCAATTGCTCCATTATCTGCGCTTGTAGTCGGTCGTGCTCGGCTTCGCGCTTGATGTGAGCGAGGTCGCGCTCTGCTTCGCGCTGGGCTTGGGCTGCGTCGCGCTGTGCATTGGCGGCGTCGCGCTGTGCATCGGTGGCGGCGCGCTGGGCATCGGCGCGGTCTCTTTCAATATTCTCTTCCGTCTGGAGGCGTCTGGTCTCCAGGCGTATGCGGTCGTCTTCACTCCTTTGCTGCGCCTGGAAGCGCTCTCGCTGGGTCGCAGAGTGTTCGCGTTCACTAAGGGCTTGCGCTTGGAGTTGCGCGTGAAGGCGCTCTCTTTGGTCTGCAGATTGTTCGCGCTCACTCTGCTGTTGCGCCCGGAGGCGCTCTTGTTCCATGGAAGAATGTTCGCGCTCGCTAAGCGTCTGTGCTTGGAGTCGATCGCGTTCAGTGGAGGCTGCCAGGGTGGCGATAAATGCCGGCGCCAGCATCTTGTCCGCCTCGCTGGGGGAAGACGCTGATGGAGGTGATCGGCTTCTGACAGTGCTCGTTGGAGATCCGTTCTCCTGGCGCGCTCCGAGGAGGTCTATCTCCTGGGTGCGCTTCTCTTCTGGTAGTGGGTCGGGTTCCGTCCCTGGAGCGCTTTCTTTATCCTGGAGCTCTCCGGGGACCGTCCCGTTGACGTTGTCGGGGGGTATAGTCATGTCATGTCCCTCCTGGTCCCCCCCGTGAGCTTGGTCAGTTACGTTAGAACCCACTAGGGTCTCTACTGGCAAGGTCGCCTGGTCGGTAGGGTTTGACATGCTTTTACTATCCGCTTTTTCCGCATTTAACGTCTGTATAAAGCTAGGTAGTAGACTGGCAGCGTAGTCCTCTAAGTAAGGAGGTGGCTGCCGTCTGCGCGGCGGGCGTTCTAGCTTAGTAGAGCCGTTTGTGGAGTGTTCACCGCTGGCCATGGTTAATATCTATATTATATTTAGATATTACACTGATATTCCTCCGGCTCGAAGGACCAATTGTAACTGAGGGGTACAATTCCCTGACTGTATTGAAAGTATGGTATCATTAAACCACTACTGAGTTATGTACTTTAATTACTGGCCATACAGTACACAGACACCCACACAATAACACGGCTTAACAAAGAAAGTCCTGTTTGGAATATTTATTAGAAGAGCAGCAATATTATATTACAGTATTGAGAATTAGAGTCACGCTTGTATGGCGAAGAATGTGCATGAATAGGTCAAGAGCGTAAGTCCATGAGCATATTACGATGGGGATAATTAATACCACCTGTAGCATAAGAATTATATAAGGTACACTCGTAGGTCAGCTGGAGATACTAGGGGGGTTCCCTCCGGTTGTAAGCCAGCAGGGGAGAGGAATTGTCGGAAGCAAAAGTCTGTATCAACTAGGAATAAAGAGACTCCAGGTACAGGAGACGGTGCAATAATCCCTTGGTCCTTAGACAAAGCAACAGCTATACTCCGGTATGCACTGCAGCATGGATGAAAGCTAGCCAGCCTCTGAGTCCTAGAGGCGGGCTCGACGGGGCTCCTCACAGGGTAGATCCCACACGGTAGTGGGGGTAGACGGTTCTCTGCTCCAGCAGCCACAGGACCAAAGCAATATAATCCAGCCGAAAAGGGCTCTGCATTCGTCGGTGTAGGTTATCCAGTGTACATATCCACACGGTTCTCGTCTAGGGCTCCTCGGATGGCGGCACAAGGTTAGGCCGCCCAGCCTGGATAAGCGCACTAGCTCGGTACGATGAAACGGTGGTAATGCTGGTCACTGTAGAACGGTAGCCGCACGATACACTATACATAATAGACTATTACTTGATAATAGAATAAGTCGAACTCGACGATACAGCGTTAAACTCTGACACTTTAGCTATCAATTCGCACACGGTCTCAATGCTCTATTTAGGGGCAAAACGGGCCCACTTCACAGCACGTTGTATCGTGGTGAAGGCTTCAGCTTTTAGTTACTAAGTGCATCTGTATCCACCTGCGCCGTATTTATACGTAAGGTGAATAATCTAGTGCCAACCTTATTTCTGTCTCGTATTACTGCGCAAACCTGGGCATGTTGAGACATGTCTTAGCGGTGACTTTGAACTAGACATTGGGGGTATGGCCGTGGCGCCTAGGGGGTCGCTGTCCAATAGGAGAACGAATATTATGGTCTGGCCTGTACCTAGGTAAAGGGATATTCCGTGTATATGTACAAAGAATATACAAGGGATATCAGACGATATACAAATATTATACAATATATCTCAAGTAATAAATATATATATTCGGTTTAATCTGACCCTTTGTAACAATAATAATGTTATGATTAATTGAAAATGGGGGACCCTGATGTAAACAAGACTAAAGTCTTTCTCTGGTCTGCATCCCCTTAACAATTGTGTGTATTGAGCCGTGCTGTATTGTACCCATTCTGCAATCTGTTAATACAAATTTTCAATCAATCAAAGCTTCTATATTGTATGTAGCTTCTATGGACATGTAGCATCTAACGACATATAGCTTCTATATGTAGCTTCTATGGACATGTAGCATCTAACGACATATAGCTTCTATATGTAGCTTCTATGGACATGTAGCATCTAACGACATATAGCTTCTATATGTAGCTTCTATGGACATGTAGCATCTAACGACATATAGCTTCTATATGTAGCTTCTATGGACATGTAGCATCTAACGACATATAGCTTCTATATGTAGCTTCTATGGACATGTAGCATCTAACGACATATAGCTTCTATATGTAGCTTCTATGGACATGTAGCATCTAACGACATATAGCTTCTATATGTAGCTTCTATGGACATGTAGCATCTAACGACATATAGCTTCTATGTGTAGCTTCTATGGACATGTAGCATCTAACGACATATAGCTTCTATATGTAGCTTCTATGGACATGTAGCATCTAACGACATATAGCTTCTATATGTAGCTTCTATGGACATGTAGCATCTAACGACATATAGCTTCTATATGTAGCTTCTATGGACATGTAGCATCTAACGACATATAGCTTCTATATGTAGCTTCTATGGACATGTAGCATCTAACGACATATAGCTTCTATATGTAGCTTCTATGGACATGTAGCATCTAACGACATATAGCTTCTATATGTAGCTTCTATGGACATGTAGCATCTAACGACATATAGCTTCTATGGACATGTAGGACACGGTTAGACCGTATGAATCAATTGGCCTACCTCAAACTCTGCCCTCCTTTCTTGATCCTCCAATCAGTTTGTCCGAGGAAATCAACAGTTGTGATTGGAGGATCAAGAAAAGAGGGCGGGGGGGGGGGGGGGGTTTGAGAAAAGTCCATTGGTTTTTGATTGAAAGTGTTCAGCGATGGGTTAGGAGGAGGATGTATACGTGTGTGACTTCAAAACAGCATAGCTTAGAATGTTAAGAATACCGATTTAACCCCAGGGAGGCCAAGTGTTGTATTTGGGGAATCTGTCACAGGAAGGAATCCAAGGGGAAGACAAATATTTGATTAAGATATTGATAGTGGCAGCCAAGAAAGCTTTAACTAAACTGTGGTACAAGTGCCGACAAAGGATCAATGGATATAGTTGGTAGAGGGGATACAGGAAATGGAGAGAATCACATATCTGCTGAGGCTGCAAGAAGAAAAATTTGAATGGAAATGGGGAAAATGGGAAGAATACAGGAGGGGAAGTAACAACATCACAGAGGTTTGAAAAGGATACAAGGAAATGAATAAAAATGTAAATAAATAATGCAAATGTAGAATGGACCAAAGGACCCATGTCACACTTTTTCTTTACTCATTTTTATGTTTTAATTTATGTACTGTGTATTGTCTATGAATGTTGTCTATGTATGTTGTTGAAAAAATAAAAATAAAAATTTAAGTTAAAAAAAATAAAATAAAAACAGATTTAACCAATATTACTCCCAAATCAATCGATCAATCAATCCAATACCCTCGTCCAGGTGCTGAAGGAGCGCGACGCCCTGCAGGCGGGCAGCAGGCCTCCGGTCCTGGTGAAGATCGCTCCGGACCTCACCGCCCAGGACAAGCGGGACATAGCGGACGTCGTCACCGAGGTCAAAATCCATTTGTTGCTTTTTAAATTTTTAGATTAGATTAGATTCGCTTTATTGTCATTACACACAGTACAATACAGTGCAACTAGATTGTGTACGTCCAACCAGGATGTGACAATCAACAGTAGTCGGTTGCAATAAGATGCATATAAATAAAACGGTACCGTAAAGTGCAATGGTTAGCACAATGTGCAATGGTGAGAATACTTTTTTATTTTTATTTTTTTAATAAAGTCTACATAAGCTATGGCTATATACACAGGTATACAGTGATGGTGCAGTGGGCTAAGCAGAGTTTTGATTCAGAAGTCTGACAGCTGAGGGGAAGAAACTATTGGTGGTCCTGTTGGTTCTGCCTGGGAGGCTGCGGTAGCGTGCCCCAGAGCGAGTACCCCGCGGGCGGGTAGCGTGCCCCAGAGCGAGTACCCCGCGGGCGGGTAGCGTGCCCCAGAGCGAGTACCCCGCGGGCGGGCGAACAGTCCATGGTTGGGGTGAGAAGCGTCTTTGATGATGTTCCGTGCTCTCCGTGAGCACCGCTTCTCATAGACTGATGAGATGGGGGGGGGGGGGTGGGGTCTTGGTGATGCGTTGGGCTATGTTCACTACCCTCTGCAGTGATTTCCGGTCCTTAACACATTGGGTGCCACGGCCCTTTGCCCAGATAACCCCTTGAGTGCCATCGCTTTAGTCAATGGGAGGTCGGGGATATTTAGCGAACGCTTAAACTATATCTTAAATTATGGCTATATGGGTCTAAAACACCCCTTGCTTATCAATGACTTGCTTGCAGTCAACATGTACGAAACGGATTGTTTTTTCATTGGTACATTTCCGTTTTATACCGTTTTGAATATGAGAATTCGGAGAGTTCTAGTAATTTCAGAGAAATTCCGCGATAATAAAGTGGAATACACAAAACACGTTGTAATTTTTCGGCTGATTTATTCATCGTTTTCAAATAAACGCTAGATTATCGATAGTATATGTGTACTTATGCACGCTAGAGAAGCGGGCTGAAAAATCGATTATCCATGACCTGGTCAGCGCTAACGTCATACACGCACACACACACACAGACACGTTGTGATCGCTATGAAAAAAACATCCGATTAACCCAATACTGGTAAAATAGAGTCCTTACCTCACATCAGATGTTCTGCAAAAAGATGAATCCAATTCCTGATCGCCATTCCAAATATTGATCGCGTTTATTGATCCAATGTTATAGTCCGAAACACATAATCGAAAGCTGCTCCCAGCCTCCCCAGTGAATATGGTAACAGACACTGCTTGCCAGAGATGGGGAAACCCTGGACCGGACTTTTTCTCTGATGCACATGGCCACTCAATCCAATCCAATTATGTGCATTACCATCCGGGAGACGATAGGCGGTGGTATTTGCCCTTTTCGAGCTCAGAGCCATTCCCAATGATAACGTCAGGCTGGATGGATGAAAAATTTATGGATATCGCTAATAAAAGAAATAACGATTAAAACCCGAGTTTTCTCGGGTCTTGGCACTCAACGCATGGCGAGTTAACCCGACCAATCTCGTGGTTGGCACTGAATGGGTTAACAGTGCAGTTGCCGTACCAGACTGAGATGCAGGTGGTGAGGATGCTCTCAATCGTACAGCGATAAAAGTTCGCTAGCATGGAAGGGAATAGGTGGAGTTTGGCCAACTTCCTCAGGAAAAAGAGGCGCTTGTGGGCCTTCTTGACCAGGGGCGAGGTGTTGGTGGTAAATTAACTATGACAGAAATGTCGTTTTTATTCGGTCCTCTTTAGTGTGACAAGCTTTTGAACACTTGTGTTTACTTTATCTTCTTTACTCCTACTGATGCTGGCATGCCTGAAGAGGTATTCAATGATGCCTAAATATTTCATTTAATTTCATTTAAAGGGGCACTATTTTACTATTTCTTTCACTATTTGGGCACTTTTACACAATTCCTGTGAGTCTATGGAACACCTCTGTAATATATATATTTTTTTTATTCATTGTTTTGTATTTCTAATCAAGTCCTCAAAAACAGCATTTTTCTACCTCAAGATCTCGAGCCGTTTTGAGCCTGGGCTCCAACCACTGTGTGCAGCTCATCATGTACCTCGCCATTATCATGCAGCGGTGTCTTTCTGACATCACAAATCAGCACATTTTCTGATGACTCAGTTCAGTGAGGCTGAATATTGTGAGAGGAGAATTGGAAGAATGCGCCAATATGAGAATTAGAGACATAGATCATATTAATATAAGTTCACATAGCTAGGAAACAATGCTAAACACTCAAAAAGGCCATTTATAAGATAGTTCCCCTTTAATTTTATTTCAAACCTTTATTTAAACTCTTAACGGCAACTGAGGTTTCCCTCATTTACAGTCACGTCGAGTGTACATACAGAAATGAGCAAAACGTATATAGAGTTAAGCCAAAAAAAAAGGCATATCAAATCACACAGCATATACAATCATAACAATTAGACATGTAAGGATAACAATCAATTAAAACATGTACAACTTGATTGACAAAGGTTGGATATCAAGGTTTTAAACAGAGGGGACTGTTGGAGTTCATTCCATGAGCTAGAGGGGCATCCTAGCAAAAGGCAGATTTACCCTGTTCAGAGCAAACTCAGGGACCTTAACTCATTCAGTGCCAGCTATTAGTCTTGGCCTTGTAGCTAACGTGCCAGGTTTCCATTACATATTTTCACTGCGCGTCAGGGCTGCACGATTAATCGTAAAAAGACCGCAATCTCGATTCATAGACCTATGCAATCTCATTTCTAAATGACGGCGATTCTGATTTATTATCATTTTTGTAACTTTGTAATGGTGCGCTATCTTGGCCACGTCTCCCTCGAAAAAGGGATTTTTAATCCCAAGGGATTTCCTGGTTAAATAAAGGGTTACATGAAAAAATAGTTTCAGCATGTGAGGTCAGTGAAATCGTCATCTCTGATTGGTTGTGAAATTGTCAGCTCTGATTGGTTGTGAAATCATCAGCTCTGATTGGTCTACTTTTGCGGGGACAAATAAACAGTTCTATGCCGTAAAAACAATAAAACACATCGTATGTAATCACGCCACAAACTTTACATAGATCGATTATTTAGAAGGATTTCAGGATCTATTGGTCCAAGCAATACAATAAAGTTTCATTCTCTATGCGTGTGTATAGGGAGGTGTAGTCTGACGTCACTTTGGACCGCCAGCGAGGTCCACCCGTATAGGGATTTATCATTGGGAAAATAGATTATCGGCTATTGTAACAATTCTGCCTCATGAACATTGGCAAGCTTTCCATTTTTGCACAAAATGAGTTCCCTTCTATCACTAACATTATTGTTTAAGCATTTTTGGTTGAAATAAAATTTGGCGATTTTCTTTTACAATTAATTGCAAATATTTTCATGTTGCGCTATAGATTGTGGATGAATACACACAGAAAGATACACCGTGCAAATGTTCATGCTTTTATTTGTTTTAAACGAGACGATTTAGAAATGGGAAATGGGGGAAATACGTTGCGATTTTGTGAGGTGGACCGGCCGGAAACAGCAATGACGTAACCACTACACCTCCCTATAGACCAGGAAGTAACCACTACACCTCCATATAGACCAGGAAGTAACCACTACACCTCCCTATAGACCAGGAAGTAACCACTACACCTCCATATAGACCAGGAAGTAACCACTACACCTCCCTATAGACCAGGAAGTAACCACTACACCTCCCTATAGACCAGGAAGTAACCACTACACCTCCCTATAGACCAGGAAGTAACCACTACACCTCCCTATAGACCAGGAAGTAACCACTACACCTCCCTATAGACCAGGAAGTAACCACTACACCTCCCTATATGCACATGTGTCTCTCTGCCTGTAGCTGGGAGTGGATGGTCTCATGGTGTCCAACACCACGGTGTCCAGGCCAGAGACACTGCAGGACGCCCAGAGCTCTGAGACGGGAGGGCTGAGTGGCCGACCCCTCCGAGAGCTGTCGACACACACCGTCAGGGAGATGTACAGCCTCACCAAAGGTACCTGATTATGTACTATTATGTTCTCACCAGACTGTCATTATGTTCTCGCCAGACTGCACACACGTCATTATGTAAGCCATGGACTGTGTGGGTTGAGCACAAGGACACAGGTTTATGTTTTCCTCTCATCCAGAGACCACGACTATAAAATGAGAAGGATCACTGTGGTAGTTTTGAATGGGGAAATCTGTAACAGTAAAGATGGCAGCAATGACAAAAAACGTATACTAATAAAAATATCGATATTATTTATCGATAATTTTGACCCGATATATCGATTCTTCCAAATGGCATATCGTCTCAGCCTCACTCGTAATGACTTCATGTAAACGCATACGCATGAGCTCATAATGACTTCATGTCATTAGCTGGGGGGCGACAGTGGCTCAGGAGGTAGAGCAGTCGTCTGGCAATCCGGAGGTTCCCGGGTCGATTCCCGTTCCTCCCGGGCAGCGTGTCGATGTGTCCTTGAGCAAGACACTTAACCCCTAACTGCTCCCGATGAGCAGGTTGGCACCTTGCATGGTCGCCTCCGCCGTCGGTGTGTGAATGTGTGAGTGAACGGGTAAAATGTGAGGAACAAATTGTAAAGCGATTTTGATAAAAGCGCTACCGGTATATAAAAAAGCAGCCATTTACCATTTAACCATGTAAACACATGAGCTCATAATGACTTCATGTAAACACATACGCATGATGTTCTGTCATCTGATATTATATATATATTCCATTACTTTTCTTGGTGTTTTTAGGTTTTTTACCACGGTATCCTTTTAGAACTGGTATCGAAATACTGGTATCGGTATAGAAGTAACAATGTTGGGTACCAAAGGTACCTGATTATGTACTCGTCACCAGACTGTCATTATGTCCCCGCCAGGCGGCTGCACACGTCATTATGTAACCGCCATGGACTGTGTGGGTTGAGCACGAGGACGGAGCTTTATGTTTTGTTCCCTCGTCTCTCTCCCCGTTCTGTTTGGCTGAAGGTAAGGTGCCGATCGTCGGAGTGGGCGGTGTCGCCAGCGGACAGGATGCCATGGATAAGATCCGAGCGGGTGCATCTTTGGTCCAGCTTTACACCGCTTTCATCTACCAGGGCCCACCTGTTGTGGGGAAGATCAAGCGAGAACTGGAACAGCTTCTGAAGTGAGTGAATCACCGAGATGTGTCGACGGCCGAAGAACAAAACCTCCTACTGTATCTGCATAAAAAAGAAAATGGGGGAAAAATATCTCTCATCATGCCTTGGTCATTTTCAGCTGCGACCGGCAGCTCTATAGCTCTTATCGGCCAAAAAGATTTCTCCACCCTCTATAGTGTTTGTGTGTTCATGCCAAATGATTAAAAGGGGGTGTGGCAATATGAGTGAGTGGTCTATCACGAAAAGGTTGTAGCTATTGCAAATGTGTTTCTTTAGGGGGCGGGGCTTATCTGCCTATTCTGTGTAGTGGGCGGGGCTTATCTGCCTATGCTGTGTCTGTGTAGGGGGCGGGGCTTATCTGCCTATGCTGTGTCTGTGTAGGGGCTTATCTGTCTATGCTGTGTCTGTGTAGGGGGCGGGGCTTATCTGCCTATGATGTGTCTGTGTAGGGGGCGGGGCTTATCTGCCCCTACACATGATGTGTCTGTGTAGGGGGCGGGGCTTATCTGCCTATGATGTGTCTGTGTAGGGGCTTATCTGCCTATGATGTGTCTGTGTAGGGGGCGGGGCTTATCTGCCTATGATGTGTCTGTGTAGGGGCTTATCTGCCTATGATGTGTCTGTGTAGGGGGCGGGGCTTATCTGCCTATGATGTGTCTGTGTAGGGGGCGGGGCTTATCTGCCTATGATGTGTCTGTGTAGGGGGCGGGGCTTATCTGCCTATGATGTGTCTGTGTAGGGGGTGGGGCTTATCTGTCTATGATGTGTCTGTGTAGGGGGCGGGGCTTATCTGCCTATGCTGTGTCTGTGTAGGGGCTTATCTGCCTATGCTGTGTCTGTGTAGGGGCTTATCTGCCTATGCTGTGTCTGTGTAGGGGCTTATCTGCCTATGCTGTGTCTGTGTAGGGGCTTATCTGCCTATGCTGTGTCTGTGTAGGGGCTTATCTGTCTATGATGTGACTGTGTAGGGGGCGGGTCTTATCTGCCTATGCTGTGTCTGTGTACACTTCTTCAATAATTATCTGAGAAAATATATATAATAATAATTAAAAAATAACTCTAACCCTAACTAACCTACCTGCACTTGTCCTAATAAACTAACCTACAATGTAGCACTCAACACTTTGATGAACATTGTTACTCAGCTGATAGAGTTGTGCCCTTCCTGCTGTCTTGTTGTACAAAACTTGTAAGTCACTTTGGATAAAAGCGTCGGCTAAATGAGCTAAATGTAGTCCCCCTAGCGATTAAATACACAGGGCTGTCAATCGATTCAAATATTGAATTGCGATTTTGTAGCATTGAACCTCAGTACCGTGTTCTCTGCAGCTCAACCATGAATGTATTTTTAACGTACCGCCGACTAACGCTTGAACGTAACGGATGTGTCGCAGGGACGAAGGTTTCAGCAGCGTGGCGGAGGCGGTCGGCGCGGACCACCGGGAAGAAGCACGGGGGCGCCGGTCTCCGCAGCAGAGTCCGCAGCCGGACGGCGGACGGGCGGTTAACGCGGACGGCGGGAGCTCGGCCGTGCCGGTAACGCTAGCCGCCGGCTCCTCTGGCCAGGCTGCGTAGCCACGGACTGATTGTGCCAAACTTCTGTGTCACCTACCATCCCTACACCCCCCGTCTGCACCGATTTACAAATCAGTGGCAGAGGCAGGAGATACTTGTCTAAAACTCCTAGTCTAGTCGATGATTTGTAAATCCAGGGAGAGGAAGGCGGACACTCATAGGTTGGTAACGGGATGTAGTTCAGCTTCCTGCCTTTACTTGAATCTACGGTGAGAGTGGCTTATCCAGTCATTTCATTCAACCACTGGCCATGTTATTTTTATTATCTGTGCCAATGTGTGAAGCCGTGTCGGTGGCTGCTCAGTGTATGTTTGTGTTGTTGTTGTTGTTGTTTTTAAATATCTGAGGTTTCTGTATTTCTTGTTTTATAGACGATGCAACAGGAGTGTCCTAAGTACATTATGACATCAAATTGATTATACTATTCAAACACTAGTCTCACATCCTCATGGACTAGGGTTGAATATGAATATGTTTGTCTGTACCTCAATCATTTGTAAGTACCTAAGTGAAAACCCCAGAGAATGTCTGCTATCTAAAACCATAACCGTGGTTTGTACTGCAGAGTGTCAGTGCCTCTCTGGAATCACAAGTTATTCAACACGGGGGGAGAATACACTATGTTGCCCTTTTAACAGCAATAGTATTCATGATTCAAGACTGCATTGAATAATGGAGTATGTAATTGCTTTGCCATATAAAAAGGCAATTGGAAGACATTTACTGCCCAAATGTCATCTGGGTCTACCATAGGGCTGTACCGAATAATTTTTATTCGAACGAGGCTTCGAATGTCTATTAAAACAAAAGATTTCATAAAAAGAAATTTAAAGAAAACGTTTTTTTTTTCTCGTTTTTTTCTCTCGTTTTTTTTACTAAATCCTCAATTTGAATAAAGTGATTCATCTGATTAAATGAGTATTTTTCTTTTATTAAATCAACTTTCTTTATCAGTTTCGTCAACATAAATAATCCAATAAAGGCACGGTTGGTATGAAAGTGATGGTGACGTCTTATAGTATAATATTATAATATTAGTGTAGCCTAATCTTTAACTGCAACTGTGAAAAAAAAACATTGGTTTAAAAAGATTGAATAGACAGAAAAAAAAATATAAAAAAAAAATATATATATATATATATTTATTTTTTATTAAAAATGAAAAATTCGAATGTTGATTTAGAATTTGAATGTCAACATTATGATCGAAGCTTCGAAGCATTCGGTACAGCCCTATGGCAACTGCACTCAGAGTAGTCTTGGGGTATTATAAAAAATAAAAAAACATTTTGAATGAAATTATTAATTTATTTTGACCAATAGCACAAACGTGTTCAGCACTGTGGTTTGTATACCGTACATAGAGTAGTGGATGGTCTAAGGCTTTGTCATGATGCTTGGCAATAACGGTGGCGCATGTGGAAAGCTCACCTAAGCTGATAATGCTGTCTGTCTTTGAGGCGTATCTCACAAATAGATTGTAATAAAAATATTGATGGAATATGCCAAAGCTCAAGCCTCATCAAGAATGATTCAGTGTTCTATGAAATGTCAAACGTTTTATTAGATTTTAAATCTTCCATCTGTGGTGAAATATCAAAAAAAGAACTTCAACTAGTTGTCTATCAAGGTGTTCTAGCATAACAAATAAGCAAATACGAATAATCTCTCAATTTCATAGAGAATTTAAAGTAGATGATTTCTGTTACTGTAACTCATGGGCAAGGCTTACTATAAAAAGCAAGAGGAAGATTTCAAGCGTGGATGGATCCAGTGTGGACGCTCGGCACTCCTCACTCCTCTGGATACAGGTCAGAGCAGTGGTTCTCAACCTGTGGTACAAGTACCTGCTGGTGGTACTTGAATTTTTTTTTAAATGATTATTATTATAATTTTTTTTGCAGTCAGCCCACTGAACTTAGAAGCAGGCCAGGCCAGAGTTTCTAGTTGTGGTGGCGCGATAGTTAGATAACCTAGGTGGGGAACAACCAGGAGATCACTGTGACAGAGAGTAAAATGCAGTCTAAACAAACAGTCATACATATTTTATTATTGTGAATTTAGAATTGTGTGGAAGAGTTTGCTAGTTCTAGTGCTACCCCTTTGTACCTTGTGTCTGACTAAAGTTAACAATAAATAATGGTATATTAGGAATACATTTGCCTCCTGCGTGAACTGTGCATAGCTGAATAGACTGTATTTTAACGTCGGCCATATGGCGGCACTTGGAGAGCCAGCTACGCTCTCAGGTGGTACTTGGTGTAAAAAGGTTGAGAACCACTGGGTTAGAGAGCGTCATCTCTGCCCCCCCCCCCCCCCTCACTACTGGGACCCTGTGTTCAGCATCATCCCTTCCCCCCCCTCACTACTGGGACCCCTCACTACTCACTACACCATAAAGACATGCATCATGGTAGGCAGGGACTACAGATGAAAACTAGCTCATTAGCTAACTCTGGCACATTTACATTGATGTGGAAACTGAAGATGTTGATTAATAATGTGCACTGTCCCTGAGAAAGGAAAAAAAAGAACTTAACTTAACTCATTCATAAGTCAAACACTCCAGTGGCCACAGTCTTATCAACTCTATTTGAACAGTCTTTCAAATGAGGTCTAGTGGGTTCGGGTTGTTATTAGCTGGGTTAAATGTAGATTACTACTAACTTCCTTGAGATGATCACATGTGTTATTCAGTTATTCTGACGCTGTGTTCAGCCGCATCCACAGTCTGCACGCATGGCTTCATGGCTGCACGGCTACTGTTGCTCACTGGGGATCTCATTTGTGGACAACTTCCCCCACTCTTAACGGATCAAAAAACTGGCTCTCCTTCTCTCAATACACATGAACCTAGCTCTGGAATCTTGCCTGTTCTGTCCTTGATATGGGAGGAGTGATCTGTGAGATCACGAGTCATGGCAAAAAAAACTGTGAAAACGATCTATCATTCTTGGATAGACCTCCATCCGCTGATTTAGAATCTAGAGACGCTTCTAATATCTTGTTATTCTGACTGGAACGTTGGTTGTTGGTGATTTTAATTGACTGAATAACACATCTGATCATCTTTCTTTTTGTATCCACTTTTTCTCCCATTTTCTATTTTTCTCCCATCCCAATTTCGTATCGTCCAATTCAACCCTCCCCTGTCTCGAACGCTGTTTCTTGCCTCCCACAAGCCGGCTGCAATGTGGACTAAGTCCGTCGCATTTTTTCACCTGCGCGGCGCGATCTTTCAGCGTCGGGGGTCTGCGCTTTGGAGGGGCGCCGCCCCCATCGCTTCCTGATTCTACTGCGCAGGCGCACCAACCGACCTGTAGGAGTCGCTGTGCACAACGCCCGATCCCCACCTATCAGTTTCCCTCCCCCTAATACTGCCAATGTGTATTAGTACGGACGACCAGCTAAACTGAAAGCAATGTGGAGCGCTGGGCTCGAACAGGCGAACCCAGCGTCTCCAGTATTTGTGGTGAGCGCCTTGTCCACGGCACCACGTAGCCGCCCCACATCTGATCATCTTAAGGAAGTTAGTAGTAATCTACATTTAACCCAGCTAATAACAACCCACTAGACCTCATTTGAAAGACTGTTCAAATAGAGTTGATAAGACTGTGGCCACTGGAGTGTTTGACTTGTGAATCGGCATCACTGCCCCATAGCTTGTGTGAAACTGGCAAGGCACACACTTATACACAGCAACCTTTCCTAGAGGACTCTATAGTAATATAACATTCACAGTCGAGGCCTCTGATCGTGGTCCTGGACTTCTCTATGGATACGGAATCTCTCTCATTGATAAACGTGGTCCTTATCAATCGCACCTTGGTTCTTGCATGAGCTATGGACGTTATTCAGTGACAGGAATAAAGGCCTGGTTTCGTGCTAAACAATCTGGGAACAGTGGCTTCACTTCAAACAGCTTAGAAATAGATGTCCACAGCTGTGAGTAAAGCTGAGTCCGACTATTATTTAGATGGAATCTATAGTAATCTATAAGTTCTGGAAAGCAGTTCATTTTAATAAAAACAAGACCTCTAATTCGCTACCTATCAATATTAAATTTGATGATTGTGAGATTTCTAACCAGAATGAAATTTGCCTGGCCATTAACATTTTCGCAGCCAACCACGTATATATATGTTATTGGGAGCCAGCGGTTAACGGCCAAAAACGTATATTAGATTGTTTTCCCTTTTATTCGATTTTAATAACCTATTCAATGTCGGGGAGCTGGATGTTGCCTGTAAAATGCACACTGGGACTCCGAAGATGCAGTACCGGCCAGATCCTGCTAGTAGCGCTGTATCGAGAATGCAGTAACCCCTGTTCCAGATCGGGTGCCACGCTGTAAACGCTCCGGGCGGCCTATTGCTTATTAACAGCGGAGCAGTGCTGCCGTTGCTTCCGCGTTTTCCCTGATTGGCTGCGACACGCCCCGCGGCAGGCGCGGCAACCGCAGAGCGGAGCGGCAGAGCTTGCGGCATTATGTAGCCCTAATCCGCCATGATTTTCATTCGAAGCTCAGCTCACCTGGCAGAGCAGCGGTCCTGCGGTCCCATCAAATTTTCTTTTTTAACGTGTATTCTTTCGCCGGTTAAGGTTAGGCATGGTTAAGGTTAGGCATGGTTATGGTTAAGGTTAAGGTTAGGCATTGTTTCGGAGTTGGTTAAGGTTAGAACGGTTAAGTTTAGGCGCTGTTAAGGAGCTGGTTAAGGTTAGAGTTTGTCTTGGAGAATGGCAATATTCTTTCTATGGTTAAGGTTAAGGTTAGGCATGGTTAAGGTTAAGGTTAGGCATTGTTTCGGAGTTGGTTAAGGTTAGAACGGTTAAGTTTAGGCGCTGTTAAGGAGCTGGTTAAGGTTAGCGTTTGTCTTAGAGAATGGCAATAGACAGCCTATTTCCGCACTGCCGCTCTCTCGCGCTGCCGCGGTCACATGGTCAAATTGTCACATTCTTGCACTCCTCCGCTGTTAGAAAGCAACACGCCTCCGGGCGCTCTTTTCTACTAACCTGAACCTAGGGCTTCACCCGATCACATTGAATAGTTTTCGGGACCCCCGAACCATTATGCTGTGGCGGGTTATGTCGTGGGTCAAATCCCACCGGCCACAAGTAAGAACAATTTGACGTCAATTTCAGCTGATCAAGCATTGTTTTCATATGTCATATGTATGTTGTGGTAATAACGAATGCCGTTATTGGCAATCAATTAATCAGAAACGATGAGGAAACATAATACCTATCATATCCATTTGATTTTTTTATTGTAGCGTGTGTAGGGACAAAACGCCAATGGATTTGGTATAATATCGTTCTTGAACGGAAGGTTTTTACTTACTGTCAAATGACCATGATATTGTGTCCATAGCTATAATATAAAATATAGATTTAGCTCTACAAACAACGTGACGCACAGTGAAAGTGTAATGAAAAGCTGGCTGTGGCTAAACAACAGGCCGGGGAATTCCAATGGCCGGGAATGAGTTAACAGGCACTTCACAGATGCTGGGCACTTATTCCATAAATAATTATCCCAATTAATTCTGATGCTGATATGGATGTTGATTGTATGACTTTCATGGGCCACATCCCTCTCTTTTCTTTCTGTCCCCTTTCACATATAGGGAGGTAGCAGGTGCTCTGCAAGCCATAGATCCCGACCTCCACTGGAGCGAATAATTTCTGAATAAATTCAGCAGGCAGCAGCCAATTATCTCTGAGTGATTGATGCATATATTTAACCTTTCCATCTCAATGGGAAGATTTCCTAGCGTCGGAAATCCACCTACTGTATGTGATTCCATTACATAAAGGTGGTGTTGATGATTTGAATTATTACCGTCCTATCTCTAAAATGATCTCTGTCTAGCTAAAGTCCAGGGCCCTCATTCATCAACGTGACTTACGCTCAGATATGTGCTTAACCTGTGCGTACAACCATTTCTAAGCAAAGTGTGGGATTCATCAATTTCAACTTGAACTTGACTTCGTGCTTATGTGTACGCACAGCTCTGAGCATGCTTAGCTGACGCCCAGTGGTAGAATATCGTTACTACGGCATATGCGCTGCTCAGTTCATGCATTAGTTTCAACGCGGAAATAAGCTTCCGTGCATTAGTTTCAACACTGGCGTGTTCAACTTCTGTATGACCCGTAATTCATTATAGTTCATTGTAAAATAGCGACAGTAGTGTAATTATAACGGGCTCACACGCGAACAAGAGGTTGGCCTGCTTGTTTGGCACGGGGGGGGGGCAGACGCAGAACACCAACCTCCAAACGCGATTAAATATTGTTCCAAATAAAAAGCGAATTATTTTGTGTGTCATGTTTCCAAATAAGATTGGTCACGAAATGCTTTCTACTTCAATTTGTTGGTTAGAATAGATGACCTCCGTTGAAACTTCACTGAGACTAACAGTCTATTTGTGGGCTCCCGCACAGATGTGATAATAATAATAACAATAATAATAATAATAATAATAATAATAATAATAATAATAATAATAATAATAATAATAATAATAATAGCTTCATTTTATATAGCGCCTTTCAAGAGACCCAAGGTCGCTTTACGTAGATAGGGGGGGGTAATAACAAAGTAACAAACATAGTGGACAGACACAACATATAAATATGATGATGGAATTCATTCAAGTCCTCTCCACCCTCGGGTCTTTGCCACCGGCACGGTCCATCGTGATATTGGAGATGGATCGAGCAATAGACTGTTACTGTAGCTGTCAAAGCTCCATCACAAATGCAGTTATGTGAATAGAAAGGGATTCCACTCAGTCAATGTTGCGATGCGCATTTGCCTGATACATGTTGTTGCTGCATGCCGGGAGGAAAGGCATGCTGCATGTTTTCAATTCATTAAATAAAACGGATACTTTTCGCAAGGGTTTACTGACTGTCATACAAATAATCAACCAACTACATACTGTAACTTTTCAGTGCACGTTCTTATTTACATTGTGACAACAGCCTTGTGAGTTCCCGCAGTGACCCGCACACAGACATGATGGAATTCAAGTTCAAGTTTGTATTGATCACATATAGGCAGGCTACACATGGCGTATAGGCTACATCATACATGGCAGTGAGATTCATTGTTCTTGTATATGCTCTCGTATTATTGTTTATATAGGCTACCCAATACTGACATCAAAATAGATTGTATGCCTCTAGAAATCATATGCAGCAGGTAGAAAATTGACGGAAAATCCGTCGCGATTTGGAATAAAATTGAGGAGAACTTTAATCCCTGGGTATTAATCAAACAAAACGGGAAAAGGCAGTCATATTCCATCACGGTCTTTATTAGTGTTTTGAGCTGTCCAGGCAGAATTGCAGCAATGGTCTTAGGGAGCCGTTGATATCTGACATCACCGTGTACAAGTCCGCCTTTTATTTATCCCATAACACGCGTTGTGTCTTCTTGGTTCGGCAGCGCCTCAGTGAACAATCTCCCGTAGAGTTTCTCAGAGTTCCGCTCGGGTCAGTCCATTATTTCACATCCCAAGGGGGGTGTTTCATGACCATATATGGATAATTATGCACAAGCATTGACGGTAGAACAAAGAGGTATTTATCAACACGGAGGAGCATAGGACCTGTGTACGCACGGTTGATAAATCCCAATATTTCTGTGCGTACACACATTCTAAATTCTGTGCTTACGTGTGGAAATAGAAAATTTTCTACGTCACGCTGATGAATGACGGCCCTGGAATCTTTGGTAAATAATCCACCGGCACTTGACAAGAGGAACCATTGTGCTGCCCTACTTATTGATCTGTCAAAAGCTTTTGACACTGTTGATCGCCACTTGCTCTTGAAGAGATTGTGTAATATTGATTTGGATAGTAGTGGCGCATGTGATTTGGTTTCGGGATTATTTATCCGACGTCGGGTTCAGCTCAATCTGAATTTCTATCAATTGATTTACACTTAAGGTCCCATGAGTTCAATCTGAATTTGGTAAATCAGCCTTTTGTTATGATGCACCAGCTTCCCGGAATGATCTTCAACTCAATCTATTTAGCAGTTTAATCTATTTTCACCTGTGTTTTTGTCCTATTTATGCAAATGGTCTCAAATCAGGTCAGAGTTTGACCTGTTATAACATCAGTGTTTAACGCCTGTAGCTCCCTATAGCATCCGTGTTTGAATGGAAGCGGACAGTGCCGGGTAGCCTATAGGCATTGTCCAACTAACTCTCCCGAAGGCTAACCGGCCATGTCCGCTTCCATTCATTGTGCTAAGCTAGGCTAACGTGCAGCCAGATAACTTTCTACTGAACGCACACAGAGAGGAAACTGGTATCTATCTTCTTGTCTCTCTCCGGGGAAGACTGTAAGCTAATTTCCCAAAATGTCGGCGTGTTCCTTTAACTCCCTTACCATCACGGTATTTCCATCATTCTGATAATGGTAACTAGTGACCAGAATTTACCAGATATTACCACCACCACCATGATTTAAATTGTATGGTATTATCTAAGTGCAAAAGTGATATTATATCACTTTATAAATTATACAATGGCTGAAATTATCATCATACTACCATGATACTTTTTCACAAGGGCTTGTGGTTTAAATAACTACCTCATAGTTAATCATAATTTCTATATGTAGACGGGTGGATTATCCCTACTTGGTGAGGGTGCGATTCTACTGGCACTGGATAGTAGGCACCCGGCAGAGCTAAGTCCGGCCGGGTCCCCGACTGCAGTGTTGAGGTACTAGGCGTGAGGTTAGCAAAGGTGACATATAGGGCCTTAGGATTTACTGACCTAGGACTGGTGTACTGGTCCTTCCCGCCTCTTAAGGGCAATACTCAGTAACCCCTAATCACCCACGCTCCCCTAGTACGCTCCACACCCCCTCACACCCGGTGGAAGTAGTGGTTGGTGTAATTCTCCCCAAAGCAGTACCATACCTTTCTCTGTGGAGAGACCTGAAATTACCACCTACCCTGCTTGGTGGAATACAGGGTATTAAAAGAAGTTATAGACAGTACGACACCATGAAACCACACACACACACAGCGAATCCAATTATCAGTTCTGTTTACTGAAAAATGGGAAATGAGCAGTCGCATAAACATGTTATCACAATTATAGTCAATGTTAATTAAATGGGGCACGTTGGGTGCTGCAGTAGCACAATGCAGAGCGATACCAACCCCGGTTCAACCCCGCGGGTAACCTGGAACATATACCACAAACAGCTAGTACAAACCACGGTTCAACCCCGTGGGTAACCTGGAACATATACCACAAACAGCTAGTACAAACCACGGTTCAACCCTGTGGGTAACCTGGAACATATACCACAAACAGCTAGTACAAACCACGGTTCAACCCCGCGGGTAACCTGGAACATATACCACAAACAGCTAGTACAAACCACGGTTCAACCCCGTGGGTAACCTGGAACATATACCACAAACAGCTAGTACAAACCACGGTTCAACCCCGCGGGTAACCTGGAACATATACCACAAACAGCTAGTACAAACCACGGTTCAACCCCGCGGGTAACCTGGAACATATACCACAAACAGCTAGTACAAACCACGGTTCAACCCCGCGGGTAACCTGGAACATATACCACAAACAGCTAGTACAAACCACGGTTCAACCCCGCGGGTAACCTGGAACATATACCACAAACAGCTAGTACAAACCACGGTTCAACCCCGCAGGTAACCTGGAACATATACCACAAACAGCTAGTACAAACCACGGTTCAACCCCGCGGGTAACCTGGAACATATACCACAAACAGCTAGTACAAACCACGGTTCAACCCCGCGGGTAACCTGGAACGTGTACACACAACCTGCGTGGGCCCACACCTGTACTAAGCCGGCACATTAAAGTTACTACAAAATAAAGGAAGAAAGAAAAGAATAAAGAAAACCCTGTTGCAGCGCTGGGTCGTAGCTTTGGGACGTAGTGGCTCTCTCTCTCTCTCCTCTCTCTCTCTGAGCAAATAAAAGGCTGTATTCCAGAGACCAGGGAAAAGCACGGGTTGTCCCTTTAATGAACATGCGCGCGCATCTCAAAGTCCGCCGCCACGGCGCCTAACAATGTCAAGTTCACGTTATACAGTCTAGCTGTGGCTGGCCTTAGCATGCATGTATCACCAAGTCGGTGTTTCTCCGTCGATAAAAGGGGTCTCTGTAGACCGTCACCTGGTTCACCCCGGCCGGGATGATGCGGGTAGTCAGTAGGTGGTCTGCTGGTGCCCGAAGTGTCCAGTAGAAGCCCTGGTTGAAGCATCCTCCTTCCACGGTTAGCTTGGTGGGCACGACGAGCTAAGCTAACAGGTTAACTCACGATGACAGTATTACTTAATAGCCGGTGCGGCTAACTTAGCTCACAAGCTAGACTTCTAATTCGCAAGGTCTCCGTCGTCCTCTCACGTTGGTCGGTTGACCGTTATCCTCGCCGGCGCGACGTCTCGATACTATACACTATACACCAGAGGTGTGGACTCGAGTCACATGACTTGGACTCGAGAATTTGATGACTTTGGACTTGACTTGACCAAATCAAAAAAGACTGACTTCGACTTTGACTCACCAATGACTTGTGACTTCACTTGGACTTGAGCCTTTTGACTTGAGAAGACTTGATACCTTCCCCCATGCCCAAAGATAAAAAATTATGTTATATTAAATACTGAATGGTTCGTTACTGTGTTATTTTTATGTAGATTGGTAGCGCGCTGCAGCGCAGTCCTCCTCTCTGGTCTGTCACCTCACCTGCGGAGACACGCTGTGCTGTGGGCGTGTTTTGTTTACTATAGTCTTGACTGTCATGGCAGCCCCCACTAGTCACGTTTTTACAGATGGATATTGTCACAATTTCTCTTTTGTCGAGCACAAAGAAAAGAATGTTTTAGTTAAATGTAATTTGTGTCTTGGCTCAAAGATCATATCTCCTGCCCACTTTGTTTGAAACAATCCGACAGCATCCAATCAATTTGCGCCAGAGAAGAAGTAAGTTACGAATGTTAAGAACAACGGATCCAGTGGGAAATTATACCAAATATTGCTTTGTTTGCTTATAAAATGTGGTGGTCAACAAAAAACGAATTGCAGAAAATCACAGATGGAGACGCAACAACTCCAACTACATTTGAAGCTGCATAAATAACGGTATGTAACTTGGTTTATAAACAATCAGCAATGTCTCGTTTGATGAAAGCCTAACATTAATGCTGCTTCTTAAAAAAATTGATTGATTGAAAATTGTATTAACAGATTGCAGAATGGGTACAATACAGTACGGCTCAATACACACAATTGTTAAGGGGATGCAGGCCAGAGAAAGACTTTCATCTTGTTTACATCAGGGTCCCCCATTTTCAATTCATCATGACACTTATGACATAAAAGTATACAGTACTGTATAAGAGACATAGATCATAAGAAACAGAAATATATACAACATTCGAAGGGGAAGAAACTACATTGGAGGGGGTTGGGTGGGGGGGGGAGTTGGACATCTACAGGGGCCAGTTTTTAATTGCAGCCACCCGTAGGTGCTATTTGAGAGCGGTTTTGAAGGAGGGTAGGGATTTACATTATTTTACGGCTGTGGGTAGGGCGTTCCACATTGTTGTGGCATAATTGCGAAATGTGTTTAGTCCCTTGTTTGAGATGAATCTGGGTTGAACATGATTTGTGGAACTCCCTCTGGTGTTGTGATCGTGGTATTCACTGACCTTTGGGAAGTATTTCGACATGTACATGGTGGTAGTGTATCTTGTAGACCAGGCCCATTGCAAGTTGCTGTACTCTGTTGTCTACTCTAAGCCATCCTAGGTTGTCAAAATGGGCAGGGGTAAGGTTTAGCAGTAGTCTGTTTTGTGATGTTTGTAATCTTGTTTTTAGTGCCTTTGAGGTGCTTTGGTACCATGAGGTACAAGCATAGTCGTAGTACCCTTGAATGAGTGCTCCTGTTAGTCTTTAAGGTATTCTTGTTTACCAGTGAGGAGATCCGGTACAAGAATCTTGTTCGTTGGTTGACTTTTTTTTTATTACATTGGTTGCCATTTTGTCACAGGATGGAACCCAGGTAGGTAATTTCATCTTTCCTTGTGACAATATTGTCACCCACTGTAACAGAGAAGCCGTTGGCCTTGCTGAGTTTGTTATTTTATCCAAGAGAGAGAGAGAACTCGTACACAAATTAGGCCCTACCTAATTCTAATACGTTAAATAAATGATTGGTCCAAGTGGGAAGACAATATGTTGGTTATTGTTATCCTACCTTTAAAATGGATATGGTGATCCTTATTTTTTTTTCTCAATAAAATGGATATGGTGATTGTAACTGAGGGGTACAATTCCCTGACTGTATTGAGAGTATGGTATCATTAAACCACTACTTAGTTATGTACTTTAATTACTGGCCATACAGTACACGGTATATCTGGTGAACACCCACACAAGAATACGGCTTAACAAAGAAAGTTATATTTAGAAGTATTTATTATCAGAGCAGCAACAATAGGTTACAATATTGAGAATTATGAATTGCGCTTATATGGCGAAGAACACTTAAGTAGGTCAAGAGCGTAAGTGAGCATATTAAGATGGGTATAATTGACACCACCTGTAGCATAAGAATTACATAAGGCACACTCGTAGTCAGCTGGAGATACTAAGGGGGTTCCCTCCGGTTGTAAGCCAGCAGGGGAGAGGAATGGTCGGGAGCAAAGTCTGGATCAACGAGGAATAAAGAGACTCCAGATACAGGAGACAGTGCAATAATCCCTTGGTCCGTAGACAAAGCAACAGCTATACTCCGGTATGCAAAACAGCATGGATGAAAGCTAGCCAGCCTCTGTGGGTCCTAGAGGCGGGCTCGACGGTGCTCCTCACAGGGTAGATCCCTCACAGCAGTGGGGTAGACGGTTCTCTGCTCCAGCAGCCACAGTACCAAAGCAATATAATCCAGCCGGAAAAGGCTCTGCATTCGTCGGTATAGGTTCTCCGGTGTACATATCCAACGGTTCTCGTCTAGGACTCCTCGGATGGCGGCACGAGTTTAGGCCGCCCAGCCTGGATAAGTGCACTAACTCGGTACGACGAACCGGTGGTAATGCTGGTCACTGTAGAACGGTAGCCGCACGATACACTATAAATAATAGACTATTACTTTACAATAGAATAAGTCGAACTCGACGATACAGCGTTAAACTCTGACACTTTAGCTATCAATTCGCACACGGTTCTCAAGGCTCTATTTAGGGGCAAAAAGGGCCCACTTCACAGCACGTTGTATCGTGGTGAAGGCTTCAACGTTTTGGTCTAACTAACTGCAGTATCCACCTGCGACGTATTTATACGTAAGGTGAATAATCTAGTGCCAACCTCAGTTCTGTCTCGTATTACTGCGCAAACCTGGACATGTTGAGACATGTCTTAGTGGTAGCTTTGAACTTGCCATTGGGGGTATGGCCGTTGGCGCCTAGGGGTCGCTGTCCAATAGGAGAACGAATATTATGGTCTGGCCTGTACCTAGGTAAAGGGATATTCCGTGTATATGTACAAAGAATATACAAGGGATATCAGACGATATACAAATATTATACAATATATCTCAAGTAATAAATATATATATTCGGTTTAATCTGACCCTTTGTAACAGTGATCCTTATTTATTTTTCTCAATATACTCCTGAACTGGTTTTCTCAAGCAGCTCTTGCCCAATTGTATCTAGTTGTAAGACTGATTCTGAATATTATTACATTTATAGAAATTAGATTATGTTTTGCCAACAAGTTGATAATGAAACTTTTTGGTGAAGCGCGTATTATGACTTGTTTAGGACTCGAAACTTAAAGGTTAGGACTTGGGACTCGACTTGGGACTTGTCAGTCTTGACTTGGGACTCGACTTGGGACTTGCCTGTCTTGACTTGGGACTTGACTCAGGACTTGAGTACCAATACTTGCGACTGACTTGAGACTTGCAAAACAATGACTTGGTCCCACCTCTGCTATACACGTTGTACTTAGTCACTAGGCCACTTTATTAGCCGTTAGCTGGATGCTCTTGGGAGCTCTCTCGCGCACGTCTGCTCACGTCGACGGTCACGCAGGGAGAGGGCGTGTCGCTTGCTTCTTCGTGTCTTTCGCAGTACACCAGACGCCGTTCTTCTGACCACCAGTCTGACTATCCCGCAGCACCCCCTAGTGTTCATCCTCCCAAGGAAACATATCGGAAGTCCTGTGGAATGTCTGTATTGAATAGTGTGATCTCTTTTCACACAGACACATTCATGCAGTGGAGGCTGCTGACCAAATTTTTATGTGAAGCACAAATTATTATATTATATTATATATTAAATTATATTTTTAAAACATCCCCCACTGTGTGTCAGTGGTCAGTGGACACAGATGAAAACATATTAACATTAGGTGACAGCGCACCTGACCAGATTAAATCATATTAGGTGACAGCGCACCTGACCAGATGAAATCATATTAGGTGACAGCGCACCTGACCAGATTAAATCATATTAGGTGACAGCGCACCTGACCAGATCAAAACATATTAGGTGACAGCGCACCTGATCAGATCAAAACATTTTAGGTGACAGCGCACCTGACCAGATCAAAACATATTAGGTGAAGGTGACAAGGAAGCCACAGACTCATACCCCCCCGACACTCAACTAACCACCTCGGACAGTCCTTCATACCAGTGGCCATCAGGCTCCACAACAGTGGGCAGGGACTGCTGCCAGACATCGACCTAGAACTAATAGGAACCCAAGTAGGACACTAACACTACCTTATGCATACTGCACCTTATGTGGTGAATAATGAATAATGTATATTTCAGTTAGTTAGATAGTAAATTATAACACTACCTTATGCATACTGCACCTTATGTGACACTGTGAAAATATATTTCAGTTAGTTAGATAGTAAATTATATTGACATTTGTTTACACTGCTTGTGTTGTTTTCACTACCTGTACCCCCCCCCCCTTCCCCCATGCTGCTATGATGCCTGAATTTCCCCAAGGGGATCAATAAAGGAATATCTTATCTTAAAAGGAAAGATGAAATTCCCTACCTGGGTTCCATCCTATAGAGGCAAATCATTCCTGTGACAAAATGGGATCCAATGTAATAAAACTAAGTCAACCAACGAACTAGATTCCTGTACCGGATCTCCTCTCTGGTAAACAAGAATACCTTGAAGACTCTAACAGGAGCACTCATTCAAGGGTACTACGACTATGCTTGCACCTCATGGTACCAAAGCACCTCAAAGGCACTAAAAACAAGATTACAAACATCACAAAACAAACTGGTCAGACTACTGCTTGACCTTACTCCTAAAACCCACCTCACCCCTGCCCACTTTGACAACCTAGGATGGCTTAGAGTAGACGACAGAGTACAGCAACTTGCAATGGGCCTGGTCTACAAGATACACTACACCACTAAGATACCCATGTGCATGTCGAAATACTTCCCAAAGGTCAGTGAATACCACGACCACAACACCAGAGGGAGTTCCACAAATCATGTTCAACCCAGATAAAATTATTTAAAAAAAGAATTAATAAAAGAAAAATAGTCATAACTTAGAAATGAGATTGCATAGGTCTATGAATCGATATCATGATTCTGTTTTGATTAATTGCCCAGCCCTACAGTGTGTACAGTAAGTTAGCTTGGTGATTATCATTGTGATGTAGGCTAAGCTGGCTAGCTACTGTTAGCATACAAGCTTTTACAAACACTGTAGCCTACTTACTTTTTCATCCACAACGTTTTTTCTGATCCAGATGCATAAGTCCACTTCTTCATGTTGCTCAGTTGCTGGTTTATACTTCGGTCCTAATGTTGGCGCAAAGTTTAATTTAGCCTGACTTGACTTGTTATAGCTGTACAGCTTACTAACTACTAAACAACAACTAAACTACTAGCTTGCTCTTTCAAACAGTCAAAACGGACCCAGCTGCAGGTCCGGAGGTTAGGTTTAGCTCTGGCCAATCTCAAGTTTCTCAAGTTTCTTTATTAGTTGTCATACAGAAGTACAGAATACTTTTATACAAAATGCTTCTTTCTGTTACATTTTGTATAAAAGTATTCTGTACTTCTGTATGACAACTAATAAAGAAACTTGAGAAACTTGAGATTGGTTCGAGCTAAACCTAACCTCCGGACCTGCAGCTGGACCCGTTTTGACTTTGCAATGCAGCAATCTCTGATTGGATTTGCAAGGCTGCCAATCATATTCAACCTCCGTGTATTGGATGTCAAGGGCTGTCAATCATTCAATCCTCCATTCAATGGCAAGAGTTTAACTGCACAGACCGTGCTTAGACGAAGTTAATAGCCTATTACAATTGGCTGTTATTTATTATTTATTTAACATTGGGTCAGCCTGTGAAGTGAATCTGCACGAATATTACTGCAGTCATTACTACAGTGCAGGCCTGCTCAGAGCTGTCAATTTTGGCCATTTTTGAAGAAAAAATTAATTCACTGGCATTTTTTTTACAGGGGAAAACTTTTATAATAAAAAAATATAAAATAATAATAATAAAAAAAATAAGAAGTTTATATATATATAAATAAAAAAATGATATATGTAAATTAATAATAATTATGAATTATGAGTGAATTTGTGTTTCACGTGTTGTCATAGAGAAACCTCCACTGCATTCATGTGTCTACATATAGACACACAAACACATACATATTCATCATGCAGATGCCCATCCAGCATGTCCCAACAGTTAAAGAAAGAAAGAAACAAAATGTCCCATCTTGAGCATATCCAAGGCCCCTCTCTCATTAAGCGTCCCTGTACTTCTCAAAATGTACTGTTTTTTTTGTACTACTTAACCTTTTCACTACCACACTACCAAAGGGTTAACCCTTTCACTGCGACAATACAGAATGTTAACCCTTTCACTGCCACACGACAAATGGTTAACACTTGAACTGCGGCAATGCAGAATGTTAACCCTTTCCCTGCAAACACAATGTTTTCCCCCTCTTAATTTATAACCCCCCCTCCCTGTCTGACAAATGTTGTATGTGTTAATCCACACCTCCACACAATAATTCATGAAACAACAATGTGAACATTGTTGAGTGTACATAAACATGAACAATACAGAGTGTGTAAATCTTCATGATACAATTTGTCCCTTGTTTTTCCCAGACCTGCTATGCTTTTAGCAAACTGTATATGCACATGTCTTATATGCAGTTACCGTCAGAGTTTGTGATCTAAATATCACACCCAGAAATGTATTTTCATATACTCTTTCAATATGAATATTATCTATCATCACTTGAACAATTTACAAAGAGCCTGTTTTTTTTATTCAAAAGTAATGATGATCTGTTTTAATTTAATCATGTCAGTAACCACAACCAACATCTGCTGCAGAGTGTCTTTGATACCCTACACATTTATGTACCAATGATGTTGTCGATTGGTGGAATCCTTTCTCAGCATGGTGTTCCTTATACTAGTTCTGGCAAACTATGGCAAAGTCAAATGGTGTCAAGCTCATGTCTGTACAAGCTGGCTTGAGGCCAACTGAAATCTACTGTGTGTGCATTGTGTTTAGGTTAATTGTTTGCACGGACAGACATTATACTGTACTGTTGCAGGCTTGCTATAGCCTATATCACCAAATACAACTGTAGCCTATAACCATGTGTTGCTATAAATGACTTGATCTTCACCATGAGAGTGTAGCCAAGGAAACAACCGGAGGGAGAGAGGGAGAGAGGGAGAGAGGGAGAGAGAGAGAGAGAGAAACATACTCCGCTTCTCAGATCTGTATGCAAAGCTTGTAAACAAAACATGACCAACAGCTGCTTTGTTCCCAGACCCTGCAAACAACAGATGAGGGGATAAACACTTCTCTCTCTCTCTCTCTCTCTCTCTCTCTCTCTCTCTCTCTCTCTCTCTCTCTCTCTCTCTCTCTCTCTCTCTCTCTCTCTCTCTCTCTCTCTCTCTCTCTCTCTCTCTCTCTCTGCAGTCTGGGGAACACAGATATTCAGTTTGACATCCATGCCCTCTTTTGTATTCGAGCCATCATAGATGACATTTACTAGAATGCAATATTTGTGTTTGCCGATGTGCATATAGATGGAACATGCACCATTGTCTAACCAGCGGAGCCTCTGGGCTTTGTGTGTGATATACGGGGTCTAAAAGATTTAGTTTATGGGTCGTCGTCGGTCTCGAATGGAATAAAGCCTTGATGATGAGAGTTAGACGTGTTCTGGTTCATCCGACAACTTCAAGAACACAGTCTTAAAACTCACCAGCCACCAGCAGCGATGAGCTGGTGAAGATTAGATAGAATGAATCTCAAATTCCTTCCTGACCATTTATGGTGTAGTATCTGCATTAAGTTGTGATATAAGATATATTATAGACCACCATGAGCTGCAGTTGAACTGACCCAACCTAGCCTCCAGAGATACCCAACCTAGCCTCCAGAGATACCCAACCTAGCCTCCAGAGATACCCAACCTAGCCTCCAGAGGTACCTAACCTAGCCTCCAGAGATACCCAACCTAGCCTCCAGAGGTACCTAACCTAGCCTCCAGAGATACCCAACCTAGCCTCCAGAGGTACCTAACCTAGCCTCCAGAGATACCCAACCTAGCCTCCAGAGATACCTAACCTAGCCTCCAGAGATACCCAACCTAGCAGCCTCCAGAGATACCCAACCTAGCCTCCAGAGGTACCTAACCTAGCCTCCAGAGGTACCTAACCTAGCAGCCTCCAGAGATACCCAACCTGGCCTCCAGAGATACCTAACCTAGCAGCCTCCAGAGATACCTAACCTGGCCTCCAGAGATACCTAACCTAGCAGCCTCCAGAGGTACCTAACCTAGCCTCCAGAGGTACCTAACCTAGCAGCCTCCAGAGGTACCTAACCTAGCAGCCTCCAGAGGTACCTAACCTAGCAGCCTCCAGAGGTACCTAACCTAGCAGCCTCCAGAGGTACCTAACCTAGCCTCCAGAGGTACCCAACCTAGCAGCCTCCAGAGGTACCTAACCTAGCAGCCTCCAGAGATACCTAACCTAGCCTCCAGAGGTACCTAACCTAGCCTCCAGAGGTACCTAACCTAGCAGCCTCCAGAGATACCCAACCTGGCCTCCAGAGATACCTAACCTAGCAGCCTCCAGAGGTACCTAACCTGGCAGCCTCCAGAGGTACCTAACCTGGCAGCCTCCAGAGGTACCTAACCTAGCCTCCAGAGGTACCTAACCTAGCAGCCTCCAGAGGTACCTAACCTGGCCTCCAGAGGTACCTAACCCAGCAGCCTCCAGAGGTACCTAACCTGCCCTCCAGAGGTACCTAACCTGGCAGCCTCCAGAGATACCTAACCTAGCAGCCTCCAGAGGTACCTAACCTGGCCTCCAGAGGTACCTAACCTAGCAGCCTCCAGAGATACCTAACCTGGCCTCCAGAGGTACCTAACCCAGCAGCCTCCAGAGGTACCTAACCTAGCAGCCTCCAGAGATACCTAACCTGGCCTCCAGAGGTACCTAACCTAGCAGCCTCCAGAGGTACCTAACCTAGCAGCCTCCAGAGGTACCTAACCTAGCAGCCTCCAGAGGTACCTAACCTGGCCTCCAGAGGTACCTAACCTAGCAGCCTCCAGAGGTACCTAACCTGGCCTCCAGAGGTACCTAACCCAGCAGCCTCCAGAGGTACCTAACCTAGCAGCCTCCAGAGGTACCTAACCTAGCAGCCTCCAGAGGTACCTAACCTGGCCTCCAGAGGTACCTAACCTAGCAGCCTCCAGAGATACCTAACCTAGCAGCCTCCAGAGGTACCTAACCTAGCAGCCTCCAGAGATAACCAACCTGGCCTCCAGAGGTAACTAACCTAGCAGCCTCCAGAGATAACCAACCTGGCCTCCAGAGGTAACTAACCTAGCAGCCTCCAGAGGTACCTAACCTAGCAGCCTCCAGAGGTACCTAACCTAGCAGCCTCCAGAGGTACCTAACCTAGCAGCCTCCAGAGGTACCTAACCTAGCAGCCTCCAGAGGTACCTAACCTAGCAGCCTCCAGAGGTACCTAACCTAGCAGCCTCCAGAGGTACCTAACCTAGCAGCCTCCAGAGGTACCCAACCTAGCAGCCTCCAGAGGTACCTAACCTAGCAGCCTCCAGAGGTACCTAACCTGGCCTCCAGAGATACTAACTTTTCTAGACGATTTATTAGGATATCATGGTCGATTGTGTCAAACGCTGCACTTAGATGTAATAGGACGAGAATTGAGACTTTGTTTGCATCCGAGTTTATTCTGAGGTCACTATTTATTTTAGTAAGAGCAGTTTCAGTGCTACGGTGTGTTCTGAAGCCTGATTGAGCACCCAGTCACAGTTATTTTGGGTTTTAATCATGAAACCACTTAAAACCACTTCGGCTTGGCTTTTAATGGTTTGAAAATGTGCCGATATTTCTTTTTAATGTTCTCAGTAACTGAGCAGTAGACAGATTTCACTATTGATATCTGCGCTAATTGTATGTCATAACCATCCTCACTCCACCGTCCATCATCACCCCACAAACGACAAGGTCTATGACATCTCAATATTTTATGAATTCATGAATAATCTGGAGCCTTCACTCTTTCCCCCCCCCCCCTCCCCCTTTGCCAATAGCTTTGACAGACTTACGTGAACATGCTTCATAATGTTGGGGACGTACAGTATCTCCATATTGAAATACACTTCCAAGCGGCCCGCCTGATCTAAAAAAATAAATAAGATCTAACCCTAACTAACCTTACTGTCATGCACTTGTCCTAATAAACTAACCTACACTGTAACACGCAACACTTTGATGAACATTGTTACTCAGCTGATACAGTTGTGCCCTTCCTGATGACCTGTCGTACATAACTTGTAAGTCGCTTTCGATAAAAGCGTCAGCTAAATGACTAAATGTAAATGTGCTGCACACGTCACGCGCCACATGCATAATGCATAACAAATGTGACGTCTCCGGCCTCATCCTAGAGGATCATGAATACCGTATGTATTTCTTACCATGCAGTCTGAGGTTTCTCGACATAATAGGAATTCTGCAGTGATTTTAGTGATACCATATCTGTTCTCTGCACCTCATATCCAAGCGTTATGTAGATTTCAGTTCAACTTTTCATTAAAAGAAAGGTGACTATGTTCCATCTTTGTATTTAACAAATGTACATATTGATTATTCATTCAAGTCCAAGCTGTTGAATAAGACATCATAAAGACTTTAAAATCAGACTCAGTGGCCAATTATGCTGATGTGGAATCATTTGATATTATTCACAGGCGGACAACGGAGTCTTTGATTAAGGATATAGTTTACTGACAGAATAAGATAAGATATTACTTTATTGATCCCCTTGGGGAAATTCCAGTGACACACACATACAGCTCATCGTCTCATTAACAACATCATATCACAATCATTACATTTTTACAGTAACAACGGCACAACATAAATTCAAACAGACATGTACATTTGTTGACACATGTCGACTACAGAATGCCTGAGACACCATTTCCGCGAAGACGTGGAAAGAGAGCCGGGGTCCGAAACAGACTGAGGTCCAAACGACACAGAACCACATTGCCCAGCATATTGTTGGCCAATGTGCAATCGATAGGAAATAAACTGGACGACATCAGAGCACGGATCCAATTCCAGAGGGACATTCGGGATTGTAACGTCCTCTGTTTCACAGAAACTTGGCTGAGTCCAGATGTCCCGAATCACGCAATAGAACCGGCAGACCACTTCTTCGTTCTCCGCAAGGACCGGACGGCAGAAGAGTCACTAAAGAAGAAAGGAGGCGGCATTGCCTTCATGATAAACAAGGAGTGGTGCGATTTAGGCAACGCAAAGGAACTGTCTAACCACTGCTCCCCAGACCTGGAGTTTATCACGATAAAATGTCGACCCTTCTTCCTCCCAAGAGAGTTAACGTCCATCATCCTCATCGGAGTGTACATTCCACCACACGCGAACACTGGGGTCGCACTTTCAAAACTTCACGACGAGGTAAACAAACAACAGATAGCTAGCGTTGACGCTGCCATTCTGGTTCTGGGCGATTTCAACAGCGCGCGTCTTAAAAAGGTGTTGCCGAATTTCTATCAGCATGTGACCTGTCCCACCAGAGGCGAGAACATATTAGACCATGTATACTCGCAATTTAAGAATGGGTACAAGTCACAGGCTCTTAGCCCATTTGGTAAGTCTGATCACGCCGCCATTTTTCTTTTGCCAAAGTATAAACAAAGTCTCAAGCGAACGCCGGTGGTCTCGCGAGAGGTTAAGCGTTGGACCGTGACGTCAGGGGAGGCACTCCAAGCTGCACTTGAATGCACAGACTGGAGGGTATTCCGTGATAAAACAGCCAATATTAACGAATACACTGAAACGGTGCTTGACTTTGTCTGTACTCTGGTAGAAGAAACAATCCCCTCTACCACAATTAGAATCTACCCAAATCAAAAGCCCTGGGTAGATAAATCCGTCCGTGAGGCTCTGAAAGTGCGCACATCAGCATACAACACGGGGCTGGTGACAGTCAACATGGAAGAACACAAGACGGCAAGATACAACGTCAGGAGAGCAGTAATAGAGGCAAAACGGCGTTACAGGGATAAAGTTGAACAGTTTGAACAGGCTGACTCTAGAGGCATGTGGCAGGGCCTCAGAACAATGACAGATTACAAAGGCACCCCCCTCAAACTGAACAGTGACATCTCCTTAGCAAATGATCTCAATTCCTTCTATGCAAGGTTTGAGGCTGTGAATAACAACACCAGCCTACAAACCACGGCAATGGGGGGGGGGGGGGGGTCTGCTGATGGAGACTCAGTGTTCAGGGTAACAGAGCATGAGGTGAGACGGATCTTTAAAAAAGTGAATATCAGGAAGGCAGCAGGACCGGACGGCATCCCCGGCCGCGTCCTAAAAGTCTGTGCCGACCAACTGGCCCCGGTATTCACTGACATCTTCAACCTGTCCTTGGAACAGGCTGTCATCCCCACCTGTCTGAAGAAGTCCACCATCATCCCTGTACCCAAAAAATCTACACCCGCTTGCCTCAACGACTACCGCCCTGTAGCCCTCACCTCCATAGCCATGAAGTGCTTTGAGAAGCTAGTGAAGGGCTACATCTGTTCCTCCCTCCCCATCAACCTGGACCCCCTGCAATTTGCATATCGCCCCAACAGGTCCACGGAGGACGCCATAGCCCATGTGCTGCACACAGCAGCATCACACCTGGACAAGAGGCAGGGGAACTATGTGAGAATGCTGTTCATCGACTACAGCTCAGCATTCAATACCATAGTCCCCTCCAAACTCATAGCCAAGCTCAGGGACCTGGGCTTGAACTATGACCTCTGCCAGTGGGTCCTGGACTTCCTGACGGGCAGACCCCAGGTGGTAAGAGCAGGCAACTGCACCTCCTCATCCATCACGCTCAACATAGGGGCCCCCCAGGGCTGTGTTCTGAGCCCCCTCCTCTACTCCCTGTACACACATGACTGTGTGGCACAGCGGAACAACAACACAATCATCAAATTTGCTGATGACACAGTAGTGGTGGGCCTGATCTCTGCCACACACATTGACAGTGTTGTGAAGAAGGCACGACAACGCCTCTACTTCCTCAGGCGCCTAAGGAAGTTCCAAGTCAGTCAGAAGATCCTTAGGAACTTCTACTCATGTACAATAGAGAGCATCCTTACTGGCAACATCACCTCCTGGTTTGGGAATAGCACTGCACAAGACCGTAGCAGACTACAAAGAGTGACACGTTCAGCCGAACGCACAATTGGAGGGGGGCTTCCCACCCTCCAGAACATTTACAACAAGCGGTGCAGGGGGAAGGCTAAGAAAATTATTAAGGACTCGAGCCACCCGAACAACTGCCTCTTTGAACTGCTGCAGTCAGGCAAGCGATACCGGAGTCTTAAGGCGAGCACAGAAAGACTCAGAAGAAGCTTCTATCCCCAGGCCATCAGGCTGCTAAACGAACAATAAACACTATGCAACAACCATCAAATGCACACAGCACACACACCCACACGCACACACTCACTTAAACCACACAAACACACTTTATATTTATTGATAAAGGATTTGCACTACAACTGCACTACAACTCCCCTTACACCCACTGTAAATTGTACCTAAATTGCACCTCATCCCATTTCTGCCTTGCACTATATAGTATTGTATATTAGTACACTGCACAGTATTGTATATTATATGGTAACTCAGTTACGTCTATTCTGCATCGAACATTGTACATATGTCTATACTGAACACTGTGACCTAATTTTTTTTTTTTTTTTACTTCTAATTTACATGCTATACTATGTTATATTATTTCATACTTATCTTGTCTTGCACAGTCTCTGGAGCGTAACAGTAAGAAGCATTTTGTATAAAAGTATTCTGTACTTCTGTATGACAACTATTAAAGAAACTTGAAACTTGAAACTTGATATGCAATAGTCGGCTGCAACAACACCAGGGTGTCGTTGCGCCAAAATGACATGTTGTGTGAAGTGGGGACTATAGCAAAGTAAGACTTTCATTCTGTTTAACTGTGCCTATGACTAATACATATCTTGAATCTTGAATGTTGCAACATGGAGACCTAGGTTACAGCAATGGGCCCTATAGCCTAGAGTGCACAGGAGAGTAGACATTGGCGTACATAATATGAATTATAGGGGGAGCTCCAGTAGCTCACCACGTACCGCGAGTGCTATTTCAGCGCCGTGGACAACCGTGCTCGTCACGGATCTGGGGCTGAGCGAGTTCGAATCCCGGACTGCAGCCGTGCCTTTCCCAGAGTGTCTTCCCCCCCATCTGAACCCTTTCAGCCTGCTTCTGTCGGTCGAACTTGACCAAGTATAAATGCGATAAACGTATAAAAGAGCCAGGGAAATGGCCAAAGTTTAAAAAAAAAAATATGAATTATAGATATGATGTACAGAGATATCTGGATAATAATACTTGTGAAAGGTACTTATGAGACGGTTGTGCGTGTGCAGCATGTGTGTACAAGTTGATGAGTAGAGAGAGAGAGAGAGCGAGCGAGAGGGGGGTAGTGTGTGTAGATAGAGTGCAGGCCATGTGTATGCGATTGTGCATGTGTGTGTGTGTGTGTGTGTGTGATAGTAAGAGAGACAAATAGATAGTGTGTTTGTGCATGTGTGTGTTAGAAAGAAAGAGACAAATGTGTTGGTAAATTTCCTTATCATACGCCTATCTCACTCTCTCTTGGACACATGCATCCGCACACACACAAGCACACGCACACGCACACATACCATCAGCATCTGGCATGCATGAGTGTAGCTGCAGCCATGTTATCCAAAACGTCTCTGATTACTTTGTGTGTTTTTCTTTTCTTTTTAAAGGTATGGTGAAATTGACGTTTTAGTAACATTGATGAGCATTCTAAAAGCAATTCTTAAAAAGATTCAATTTTAAAAACAATCTTAAATTGTATTTAACACTGTATTTTGTATTCTGTTTTGTTTTGTTTTTTTGTTTTCTGTTTCTTTGCTTGCATGTAATTTTAGCCATCTTAATTGTTAGTTTCATTGTGTATTGTATGATGAGTACTGACTTTTAATAATTCTGTTTTGCAATAATTGTTTTTGTATGTTTTTTTGTGTGTGGACCCCAGGAAGACTAGCTGGTTGCCATGGCACCAGCTAATGGGGATCCGTAATAAAATAAAATCAAATCAAATCAGCCTCTCTCACGGGATGGCACAGTCTCGGTGGTTGGATCGAAGGCAGCCTCTCCGTCACGAGGAGGACGTCACACGCGTGAAGAACCCAACGGAAGCATGGGACGGGTGGGAGGCAGATGCCACCCGGAGCGGAGCCCCCCAGGGTGCCGTCTGAGGTGACGATGAGGAGGGGGAGGAGGAAGGACAGCTTGGTGCCTGTCACTACAGGTCAGCCACCTGGACCGGAAAAGTTCCTGCTCTGTGCTGCTGCTTTCTACCTCTTTATTTATCCCGTGTTTAAACGTAAATGTATATAGGGGAGGTGTAGTGGTTATCGCTTCATTGCTGTTTCCGGCCGGTCCACCTCGCAAAATTGTAACGTATTTTCCCCCATTGCCCATTTCTAAATCGTCTCGTTTAAAACAAATAAAGCATGAACATTTGCACGGTGTACCTTTCTGTGCTTATTCATCCACAATCTATAGCTCAACATGAAAATATTCGAAATTATTTGTTAAAAAAAATCGCTGAATTGGGCGGCTACGTGGTGCAGTGGGCAAGGCGCTCACCACGAATACTCTTCGAGCCCAGCGCTCCACATTGCTTTCAGTTTAGCTGGTCGTCCGCACTAATACACATTGGCCGTATTAGGGGGAGGGAAACTGATGAGTGGGGAGCGGGCGTTGTGGACAGCGACTCCTACAGGTCTCCAAAGCCCAGACCCCCGACGCTGAAAGATCGAGCCGCGCAGGTGGAAAGATGCGACTGCTGTTACCTCGAGTATCGGAGGGGACTCGTGCTATGTATGACTTAGTCCACATTGCAGCCGGTTTGTGGGAGGCAAGAAACAGCGTTCAAAGACAGGGGAGGGTTGAATTGGATGATACGAAAATTGGGATGGGAGAAAAAACAGAAAATGGGAGAAAAAGTGGATAAATAAATATATAATCGCTGAATTTTTTTTCAACCAAAAATAAACTAACTACAACTAACCTAAAGTTAGTTTAGGTTCGTGTTAACGTTAGATAATGTACAAAATAAACGTTTTCCGCTGCTATAGACGTTGCTCTTTTATTTTGAAAACCCCCAGAAAGGAAGTCATTATATTTGCTTTAGTGACCGTCCAGTTCTGTGTTAGCTCCGGTTAGCTCCGTGCAGTAGTTAGTATTATATTATCAATACCAGCCATTGGATTACTGTTTTCTAAATTGGGGAGGCTTTTAATCGTCAAGGTAAGAGGATTTTAAGTCATGGTATCCATAAACTTCAATCGGTTCGGATCCTTTGAATGAATGAGAATGTAAACAAAACACGCTTCACGTAGAAATCACTGACTGCGCGCAGAGACGAGTGCTTAGGCAAAAAATTGTTCCGAGTATATTTGCTTAGAAAACGTAATTGTCGAATTCAGTTATTTTTTATTTCTCCACGTGGTATAAACACAGGTCACAACATGTTTACATTAACGTTTTGGAGTTGTATTTGGAGTGTATTTGGTGACTGTAGGACACTGTAAGGGAACGTCAGGCTATTGCACCCCCCCACTTCCAGTGATGAAGCTAAGCTACGCTAACGGAGCGACTGTTCCCAAAGCTAAATGCACGCACAGAGACAAAAAAGGTATGTATCTTCTTGTCTAACTCCAGGGAAGATGTTAAATAAGCTAATTTCCCAAAATGTTGGAGTTTTCCTTTAAACAATAATGTTAGTGATAGAAGGGAACTCATTTTGTGCAAAAATGGAAAATGTTCATGAGGCAGAATTGTTACAATAGCCGATAATCAATTTTCCCAATGATAAATCCCTATACGGGTGGACCTCGCGGGCGGTCCAGAGTGACGTCAGACTACACCTCCCTATTACGTGCTGGACTGACGTACGTGTTCGAAGAAAGGCGACACACCGCTATACTCTGGCGAAGATCCACCGCGGCATCAAGACCATGTTACAAGCTCAGAATAAAGGAGTGGACTCGACACATGAGGAAGTCGGAGGTTTTTGTAAATTTGGTTTATTGGTTGATGCTACTTAACTCATTCAGCACCAGGGGTCGCTGTTTACCTTACCGTTGAAATGCCATCGCCTTTTAACATGGGGATACGTGGCTGTGTTTGCTATATTATATATTATAGCTATGGATCTAATAATATAGTCGATTGTCATTGAGTTTCTTCTGGTCAAGATGCAAAAAACAGATAATTTTCTCATTCATACATTCCCGTTTTATACCGTTGTGAATATGAGTGTAGTTTCAGGGCGGTCTGGTGTCATTTCCAAAATGCTCCGTAATGGCCAGCAACGTGTATTCTAGTAAAAGCGTTATCGTTTCTTCCCTGGACTAGCTACTGTTCTCAAATCAAATTTAGATTATCGGTATTATGTTTCATCATGGATGCATGAAAGGGGGGGGCTTTGATCGCAACCAACGGAACACGCCACACACACACACGCCCCCGATCAGCATGAAGGAATTTTTGGATCAACGCAATATTGATACCATATAGTCCTTACCTTGACCAGGATCTGTCCCGAAAAGAATATTCCAATTATCTGATCGCCATTCCAAGTACTGATTGTGATCGTGTTTCCAACGTAATCCAGCAATGAACATGTACCGCCACTGCTTGATTCTCGTCGATGCATGTGTTATAAGCGCTTGCCCTGCCCGAGTAGTTAGACCCCGCCCGCTGGCCGCAGATCGGCCCGGACACTAATCCACATCGTTTCAAATGGAGTGCAATAGCGGCCACAAGGCGTTAGGCGGCGGTATTGGACTTTTGCGATCTCAGACCCATCCCCAGTGATAACACACAGCTGCCTGCATGTTTATGAATGGAAATAGCGAATAAAAGAAATAACGATCATAATAACGAGTATACTCGTTGTTGGCGTCAAACGATTGGCGGGCTATAACGAGTATACTCGTCATTGGCAATTAAAGAGTTAAAGGCCCAATCAGTCATTAGATTCGATTAAAATGTATTGTCATTATACAGCAAGTCAAGTACAGTACAACAAAAATAAGTTTGGCATCCAACCAGAGTGCAAATGTAGCAGTACAGTGCAGTACAGTGCTTTCAGCTGCTCGGCTCCCAGACTCTGGAACTCCCTGCCCCCACATATCCGACAGTCTGACTGATTGATTGATTGAAAACTTTATTAACAGATTGCAGAATGGGTACAATACAGTACAGCTCAATACACACAAATTGTTAAGGGGATGCAGACCAGAGAAAGACTTTCGTCTTGTTTACATCAGGGTCCCCCATTTTCAATTCATCAGGATTCACTCACTATCTACATTCAAATCTCAACTGAAAACCCATCTGTTCAAACTAGCTTATTCACTGTAACCTCTGCCACTGCCCTATACCCCCCTGCTGTTTGTTTGTTTTGTTATTTTAACTTAACTGTTTTTATACTCCCTGTTGCTTGTTTTATTGTTAACCTTGACTTTTAACTGCCTTGTGTATTTATTTTTTTATGATCTGTAAGGTGACCTTGGGTGTCCTGAAAGGCGCCACCAAATAAAATGTATTATTATTATTAACAGCGATATACAATGTACAGATGATTAAACTGGGTACAAAATATACAAATTAGTACTACTGAGTGTCGTGCTAATCGGATGTATGTACAGAGTTGTAGTATTAATTTGTACAGTGATACAGGTGTAAATACAATATGGTAGTAGTCATACTGACCAGCAGTTTTTATGTTTCTATCTACATGGATTCCTCCACCACCAACAATAAGAAATAGAATGAATAAAATCTTTTTTTTATCCACTTTTTCTCCCATCCCAATTTCGCTGTTTCCAATTCTCCCCTCCCCTGTCTTGAACGTTGCTCGCATATGCCCCCCACTGGCCGGTTGTAGGGAGGATAGAAGCCTTGCATCACGTGTCCCCTCCGGTACACGAGGAGGCAGCCTGTCGCATCTTTTCACCTGCCAGCGCGGACTCTCATTGGCGAGGTGTAACGTGTGGCAGGCTCACACTACCCCCGCCATTTCCTGTCTCTGCTGTGCAGGCGTCCCCCAACCGACCTGTAGGAGTCGCTGTCCACAACGTCCAGATTACCACCCATCGACTTCCCACCCGCTAACTCTGCCAATTGAGCCAGTATGACGGCCGGCCCAAGCCGGAGTCGAACCCGGTGTCTCTTGCCTTGGTGACGAGCGCAATGTCCGCTGCGCCACCCAGCCGCCCCCTAGAATGAATAAAATCTTAAATGTATTCTCTGTATTTTGTAGATGTAAAATATACACGTTTACGTCGGTAATGTTTGTACACACTCGAGTAAACGGTTTCAACTTGACAACAAGAACAAACGTAAACATCTGTTCTGCATTTGATTGGTCAGTTGTTGACGGACATCAGACGCTGTGTGTAGACGCTGTACAAACTGATGTGTGATCAGCTGGCCTCTTCTCGGGGGACGACAACTCGGGGGGTAAACAGGGGTTAGGCGGCTTTTCCTCACAAGCTACAACCTCAGGACAAAACAAACAGATATGAATCATGCCGAACACTCACGTCCCAGAGATGGCCATTACCCCCTGGGTTCTAGGTCACCCAGAGACACATACACTGTGTAATAATAACAGATCATAAGATATTCCTTTATTGATCCCCTTGGGGAAATTCAGGCATCATAGCAGCATGGGGGAGGGGGGAGGGGAGGTACAGGTATAGTAGAAGACATGATACAGCTGGTAAAATTATCATACAGTGTGGAGAAGTATAAATGAAAATAGAATAAAAAAAAATAGGCAGTGTAAAGTTAAACAGTATAACAATATAATTAACTCTGGGCATGCGCATGAGGTCAAGTAGGCAGTGTAAAAAGGTCAAGGTGCAAGATAAGGGTATGTATGTATGTATGGCCTCTCAGTTATATTTTACCCTACAATAAATATAGTTACCATATATATATAATCTCAAATCGAATCTAATATATATAATGAAAATAAATACTAAATAAAATGCTAAATATATGCTCTGGTGAAGTAATATCAAATGTCCAGGTAGGGGGAAATAGCCTGCAACTGATGGTGAGACACCATTATGGAATACTGAGGGAGGAGCCTGAAAACGGATCCGCCAGTGTTGGAAAATAATTGCTTGATTGAACTGACATGTATCGGCAAATAGTGCACCAGGACATCAGCTGCAGTCCAAGCCGTTCCCTGGCAACAGAGTACCACTGTCTATATGCTGATGTACGACGAGTTACATAGTAATAATGGGGCAAACATGTACAGACGCTGCAATGTCCAAGTGCAAATTCACCTTTCCCCCTCCTCCCACACTGTGCGACATCCTACCCCTCAAGTGCAACATCCACCCACTATACCGTCTGACACTGTGATTGTTATTTGTGTATTGTTGTTTTGTATATTGTACAGCATTGTAACATTGTCTTATTGTATAGTATTTAATGTTTCTTCTATAGTATTTATGTTTTTGTATAGTATTTAATGTTTCTTCTATAGTATTTTATGTTTTTGTATAGTATTTTATGTTTCTCTTTTATTACTTGTGTGATTTTATTACTGCACCTTAAGTTTGAGTCCCAAATCTCATTGTATGCAAATATAATGACAATAAAGTACAATCTAATCAAAACCATGAACCCCTGTCTTTTTCTGGACACTTTTTGTATCACAAACAGTACTGTATTTGCAAATCTGGTATGTCATAAATGTATAGATGTAGCAGTACTGTCTGTCGTGTGTGTCATATGATGAATTGAAAATGGGGGACCCTGATGTAAACAAGACGAAAGTCTTTCTCTGGTCTGCATCCCCTTAACAATTGTATGTATTGAGCTGTACTGTACTGTACCCATTCTGCAATCTGTTAATACACTTTTCAATCAATCAATCAATCAATCAATCAATGTCTCTCTCCTCTCCTTCCTCTCTAAATCACTTGAACGTGCTGTATCCAAGCAGCTCACTGATTATCTCTTAAAGAACGACCTCCTAGACCCTGAGGCTTCGCTCGCAGGTCACTCCACCGAGACGACCCTCATGGCGGTCGCAGAGGCTCTTTGTTTAGCCTCTCCTCTGTCCTGATTCAGCTGGACCCGTCGGCACCCGTCCACACAGTCAACCATCATCAGATCCTCCTCGCGTCCCTCGCAGGAACGGGAGTGGCTCTGCTCTGTGCTGGCATGGCTGTCATCCTACCTCGGCGACCGCTCCTACCAAGTATCATGGAGAGGGACCCTGTCGACCCCCCCCCCCCCCCCTTCTCTTCTCCATCTACACCAAATCTCTGGGTAATCTCTGGCAAGGTGCCAACCTGCTCATCGGGAGAAATTCGGGGTTAAGTGGTCTTGCTCAAGGACACTTCGACAAACTGCCCAGGAGGAGTGGGAATTGATTGATTGATTGATTGAATTGAAAACTTTATTAACAGATTGCAGAATGGGTACAATACAGTACAGCTCAATACACACAATTGTTAAGGGGATGCAGACCAGAGAAAGACTTTCCTCTTGTTTACATCAGGGTCCCCCATTTTCAATTCATCAGGACATATATGACATACATGACATACAGATAGACAGTACTGCTACATCTATACATTTATGACATACCAGATTTGCAAATACAGTACTGTTTGTGATACAAAAAGAGTCCAGACAAGAGAGTATTTGACGTAAAAACTGTACATTGGGGGAGGTTGGGTAGGTGGGTGGGGTTGGGTTGGTGGGGGGGGGGGGGACTGTACATTGGAGGTGGTTGGGTGGGTGGGGTGTGGGGGGGGCGGGGTTGGGTAGGAGGGGTGGGTGGGGAACACTGTACAACTGTACAAGCAAAACTGTACATTGGAATATTGACAACCATACTTGGTAATTTACTGTACATTGGAGGGGGTTGGGTTAGGACATTTACAGGGGCCAGTTTCGAATTGCAGTCTCCCGTAGGTGTTCTTTGAGAGTGGTTTTGAAAGTGGGTAGTGATTCACATTCCTTTACAGCTTTGGGTAGGGCGTTCCGAATCAAACCGGGAACCTCCGGATTAACAGACGACCGCTGTACCTCCTGAGCCACTGGCGCCCCTTTTCCTCCCTCAGGTATCCACGTCTCTGAGCAGATCTCGGCCTGCCTGTTGGACATCTCCACCTCCAACCACCTCAAACTCAACCTGAGCAAAACAGAGTTGCTTCACCTGCCGGGGGCCGAATCCTCCCGGCTTACCGACCTTTCCGTCACGGTGGAGAATGCAGCCGTGGCTTCGTCTTCGACCGCCAAGGTGTGGTCCTTGACGACCGGCTGAACTTCTCCGCTCGCATCGCCGCAACAACCAGAAGAAGAAGCCACTCAACTCCTCATGCAAATCAACAGTCATGTCTCACCTCGACTACTGCAACGCACTGCTTGCTGGTCTACCGACCACCGCCACCAACTAAGCCATTTCAACTCATACAGAACGCAGTGGCCCGCCTGATCTCCAAGTCAGCCCACGCTTCCCACCACAGACAGCCGAAACCCGACCAATGTTTCGCTGTTGCATTTGTTTATTTTACATTCATTTTGGATTTTGTGGTGTTTTTAATTTTTTTTATTTTTTGTCCTCTTTTTCTCCGCGTGATTTTCTATGCTTTTCCTCCCATCCCAATTTTAGTCGTTATGCCAATTCCCCCCCTCCCCTACCTGGTCGTTGTGCGCATGTTCCCCCTACTGGTCAGTACAAGGGAACCCTGAAGTCAACCGCATGCTTCCTCTGACAGCGGCTCTCTTTTCACCTGGCAGCGAGGACTCTCATTGGTGAAGCGTAACGCGTGGGAGGTCACGCTGCCTTCACCACTTCCTGCCTTTCGCTGAGCAGGCGCCCAGACCTGACCTGTAGGTGTCGCTGTCCACAACGCCAGATTACCACCCACGGCTTCCCTCCCGCTAACTCAGCCAAACGAGTTAGTATGACGATCGGCCCAAGCCGCAGGCAATGCTGACTCCGGGAGTCGAGACCGCAGCCTCTTGCATTGGTGACGAGCGCAATCTCCGCTACGCCACCCGACCGCCCTTCGTGGTGGGTTTTTTGTTCTTGATTTATTGTGATGTTTCTTCTTGACTTGTTTAAAGAAGACTTGTCCGGCCCCATGGGGACATTAACTTGTGATTGCGGGCTTTACAATTAAATTTGATTTGATTTGCTGTTGACTAAAAACACACTTCTTCAATCAATATCTGAAATGAAGATAAAGAAACTTAAAAAAACACTAACCTTCGTCTTTACATGTCATGCACTTTTCCACTAAATAATCGTCCTTGCCGACTATACTAAGATGTCTCTACTACTATGCACTCAACACTGCAGCGCCCACGTTTCAACACTGATGCACATTGTTACTCAGCTGATAGAGTTGTACCCTTCCTGCTGACTTGTCGTACAGAACTTGTAAGTCGCTTTGGCTAAAAGTGTTCAGCTAAATGACTAAATGTAAATCTAATATCCAACATACTGTAGCAGTCTAAACTTGTGTCCCTAGAAAGGTCGGTGCTTATGTCGCGGGTGGGGGTATGTGTGTGTCTGTGTGTATTCATGGAGCGGTGGGATCTACCCATGGGAGTTCCCTCTCTTGCGTTACAGGCTGTGCCGTTGGAGGAAGCTGATTGGCTGGCTGGCGCATAGGGGCGGTGCCCTGGAACCCCGCAAACTCGCTCAAAAGGGAGGCGACTATTGTCAGCTGGGCGCGAGACACAGAAGGACGAGACCCGGAGCAGAGGAGGAAAGAGAAACCCGAGGACGCCGACTGGTGATATTGCTGCTTCGTGGAACGAAAACGGGAGTCGAGAGGACGGTAACAGAGGACACGGGGCTGTAGGAGTACGAGGACACGCAACTCTTTTGTGTTGTGCTTTTTTCCTCCAGTGGAACCAGTTCATATCGCCGACTGCAGTGTTCCCCCCCGCAGTGGAAACGGGTGGAGCCTCAGACAGGAGAGACATTATCGCCACACCGGCCGCCGTGAGTAAAGGATGCAAGACATTAGAATACGCGCCTGACAAGCGAACTGTTTCCCGAGTGGTAAATGAAGACATAGACGAACAGTGACGGCATTGGAATTAGGAATATTATTAGTAGCGTGAAGCTGAAGATTATCGGAACGGCATGCAGTAAGCCAGTAAAACTGTAGAAGATTTGAACCTAGTATTGTGGATACTCCATCCTCTGTGAACTACCTTTCTCTCTCTTTTCTGAATCATATGGAGGATATCTAATTTGTGCATTGTGACGAACCCGTGAACGGGGGGACCTTGCTATTACTGACTGTGCCCTCCATTGCAGGCGGGAGGACATTATTGCACGCCTGGTGCTTGGAGTGCCTAAAACACCCCAGTACGGACAGAACAGTTTTTAGCCCGAAGGCGGGAGGGGCTACGGGAGCGGAAGGAGATGGCGTCCTTCCGGCCCTCACCTTCGGGCCCCGGTCATACTTAAAACCTTTGTTTTTAGTGTTTGTCAACTCAGCGCTTCCACTGCCCAAACCTAGGTTAGGGTATGAGAGGAGTATTCTAGGCCTAGGCCCTACCCCTAGCGGTGAGCAGCCCGTGCTATTTTATCCCAGCCCCCTTAGTTACTGTGTGACACTTAGTGTGTATTTACCTACCTATATTCCCTATAATCGTTTGCCGTGGCTCCCCGAGGGATGGTGTAATATTGATACCTATTTTAGGCTGTTTGCAGTGAACCGTGTGGTGTGGTGTGATTCTAGACTAATGTTTGATAGTCATAGACCCGTGTGCAGGGCAAACCCTTTTTCTTCACGTGTGTAGTGCCTCAGGGGTGGGGATAGGTAGCGTGGGTGGGAGCAACAGTCTGGGGGTGGGTTTACAGGGCATTGAGCGCTTCCTCCTTTTAATTACCCTAGGCCTAGGGGCGTGGGTATTTTAATCTAGTCTAATAGTGTTTAGGTAGGTTTATGAATTTGTATCTTATGTATTAAAGTATTGCCTGTTTTTCTTAAATACCATTATGTAATAAAGTATTGCTTGTTTTTGCTAAACATTCTCTCCTTGTCTGTCTGTGGTCCTGGGGAATCTGTTGTAGTAGTTCAGCTGAGCTCTTTGGAAAGTACACCTGTGCGCTTGCACTTCCTAGCTGTAGACTGGGGTGCTTTTCATTGGGGTCTGGTGACACTTATCCAGGGGTGTAAAAGTACCTAGAAATTATACTTAAGTGAAAGTATGGGTACCGTCTCAAAATCGTACTCAAGTAAAATTCAGAGTATCTGGCTAAAAACACACTTGAGTAAAAGTAAAACAGTTTCTACTTTTAAATGTACTTAGGTACTAAAAAGTAAAAACCGCTTTTCTGACTGTCTATTCTTCTGATAGCAGGTGTTTAATCAAAGATCCCCGCTTTCTAGTCTTGCACAAGGACCAATCAGCATGGGTATGGGCGGGTTCATTTTCCATTGATGGGGATTTGATTGGCTGTTTTTAAATAAAGTGCAGCCGCAGGATTAATAACGTTAACGTTAGTTCGTTCGGCCAGAGAAACAAATATACTAATTAAAATAGTTGGACCTGCGAGATTTGTACTTTGCACTTTGTAGGTCTGCATTTTAAATGTAAGGATTAAAAAGTATGTTTTTTTTTCTCTGAAATGTAATTGAGTAAAAGTACAAGTATACAAACCTAGGCGGCTGGGTGGCGCAGTGGACATTGCGCTCGTCACCAACGCACAAGACACCGGTATCGAATCCGGCTGTCGGCGTTGCCTCCGGCTTGGGCCGGCCGCCATACTGACTCAATTGGCAGAGTCAGCGGGAGGGAAGTCGATGGGTGGTAATCTGGACGTTGTAAACAGCGACTCCTACAGGTCGGTTGGGGGCGCCTGCACAGCAGAGACAGGAAAATGGCGGGGGTAGTGTGAGCCTCCTACACGTTACTCCTCGCCAAAACAGTACTTAAGTATTGTAACGAATTACAATTACTCAAGTACTTTACACCCCCTGTGCTTATCAGACCAGAACAGAGACAACCACCACGCCACAACAGATGAGTTGTTGAGGGCTCTAACCCGGGCTCACATCATACTAACAACATGATCATGTTACATAACAGCGCTTGGTACCAGCTGGAGATCCCTTCATACATCACTGCACCGCATGCAGATATAGGAGCTGCAGCGTGACGGCTGAGGAGATCTGGAGCCGTGGCTCTCGGCGCGTTAAGATTCTCCCACAGATAAAACACATTTCATGGTAAAAATATATGCATAATGCATAGATCTAAGCGTTTTTTTTTTTAGATCGTATTCCTTCAAGAATAGGAAATGTTCCCCGCATCATGACTGTTCTACCGGTATGTTGCTAGAGTGTTTGTGTGGAGGATATTAGAGCCTTGGCACACAATACGTGGTGGAGTTCCACTGTGTAAAGCGAGCTTTAGGGTCCGAGGTAGCATATATATGTTCGACTGCTGCATGTCTCCAATGCTGCGTGGATGCGTTCTAAAGCCTGGTGGCTGTTGTGAGAGGCAGCCGCCTCTGGCTACTGCATGGCAGCCACAGGTGTGAGAGAGGCAGGCTGAACCATACAGGACACATACTGCTGCCAATGTCCATTACTGCTTTGCCGATAGGAGTAGGTGTGCATTGACACACACACACACACACACACACACACACACACACACACACACACACACACACACACACACACACACACACACACACACACACACACACACACACACACACACACACACACACACACACACACACACACACACACACACACACACACACACACACACACACACACACACACACACACACACACACACACACACACACACACACACACACACACACACACACACACACACACACACACACACACACACACACACACACACACACACACACACACACACACACACACACACACACACACACACACACACACACACACACACACACACACACACACACACACACACACACACACACACACACACACACACACACACACACACACACACACACACACACACACACACACACACACACACACACACACACACACACACACACACACACACACACACACACACACACACACACACACACACACACACACACACACACACACACACACACACACACACACACACACACACACACACACACACACACACACACACACACACACACACACACACACACACACACACACACACACACACACACACACACACACACACACACACACACACACACACACACACACACACACACACACACACACACACACACACACACACACACACACACACACACACACACACACACACACACACACACACACACACACACACACACACACACACACACACACACACACACACACACACACAATGCTTTATTTTATGTCCACATAAATACAAAGTACTTTAAGGACATGAACACTAACAGTGCAATTAGCTCATTGGGAGTCATTCAATTACATGTGTGACTGTGCAGCACCCATCGTACACATACACTATTGACACAGATGATGTTTAAAAAAAATTAAAACAGATACAATAGCATTTCTGTAAAACTATATCTACTCTAAGGGTACAAAAAGCAACACACGCACACGCACACGCACATACACACACACACAGTACGTATGGGGGAACTAATGGGATAACTGGGGTTGCAACAAAAGTGCAACTAGGGCAATAATAATAATAATAATAATAATAAATAATATATGCTTCTTAGCAGACTTCTTAGCTTAACATCCCAGGGAACTAATGGGATAACTGGGGATGTTGTTTGCTCCTGACAAGAGTCTCAAAGTCTGGGGTGATGGTAGACAAAGCAACTCTGAGGTCATGCTCAATGTCCAATCTGTTCCTCTGCTTTGTCTTCAGCTGGACCAGAGCTGAGAAGCCACTTTCACAAAGATACAGTAGGTAGTGCAAAAAAATTAAATAGTATTAAAAAAATAAAAATTACTTTTTTATTTGAGAAACACTGGTCTAAAGCACAGACAGATACTTGGCCTAGTACAGCGTGTCATCTTGCAGGTAGGATGTGTTCCTGCAGCACTTTGGTACGACAGGTCAATTAGACCTGCCACACACACACACACGCACACACACACACACACACACACACACACACACACACACACTGCAGGAAAGAGATAGAAGGGCAGATCAAAATGCTTCTTGTGACAAATACAAAAACAACAACTTCCCACAAATGTATCAAACTGAATTACAAAATACCGAAGGTGAAAGATGTTTTACATGTTTTACATTTAAATGTGGCATATATTTTAAAAAGTACAGAATATACTGTAGAAAAGGGCTTTCAACAGTGACATGTGTCAGAAATGTTTTACATTTCTACATTTACATTTACATTTAGTCATTTAGCTTTTATCCAAAGCGACTTACAAGTTCTGTACGACAAGACAGCAAGAAGGGTACAACTCTATCAGCTGAGTAACAATGTTCATCAAAGTGTTGCATGTTACAGTGTAGGTTAGTTTATTAGGACAAGTGCATGACAGTAAGGTTAGTCAGGGTTAGGTTTTTTTTTTTTTTTTTTAATCATTTCAGATAATGGTTGAAGAAGTGAGTGAGGCCAAATGTCGTGCTTATTATAGCATTGGAGTAGGTGTGCACCAGGGTTCTGCTCTTAGCCCACTGCTCTTCATCACTATAATGGAGGAAGCAACACGAGATTCACGAGGAGAAGGACCGTGGGAGCCGCTTTATGCTGATGATCTAGTGCTGATGGCAGATTCAGAGGGAGGAGGAAGTGAAGAGAATGTTTGTTGAGTGGAGGGATGGAATGAAGATAAATATCGACAAGACAAAGGTGACGATAACAGGGAGTGAAGGAGAGAGAATTCAGTCAGGAAGATACCCATGTGGAGTCTGTGGAAGAGGAGTGGGAGTAAACTCTGTGCTAACTACACACCCTCAAGACCCCAGCTACGCTCTGCATCTTCTGGCCACCTCAGACCTACTCCTCCTATCCGAGCTCCGGGAGGGTCATCAAAGAGAAGCCGCCTATTCTCAGTCCTTGCCCCACAATGGTGGAATGAACTACCCACCCCAGTTAGGACAGCCGAATCCCGTCCAATCTTTCGCTGTAGACTAAAGACGCACTTCTTCAACCATTATCTGAAATAATGAAAAAAAACAAAAAAAAATCTTACCCTAACTAACCTTACTGTCATGCACTTTCCTAACCTACACTGTAACACGTAACACTTTGATGAACATTGTTACTCAGCTTATAGAGTTGTACCCTTCCTGATGACTTGTCGTACAGAACTTGTAAGTCGCTTTGGATAAAAGTGTCAGCTAAATGACTAAATGTAAAATGTAAATGTAAAGCCATCGACACAGTCAGTGTGTGGTAACGTTATCATTACATCCAAGATTGATACACGGCTGGCTAGGCAGTTGGTAGTCATAGTCTTGTCTTATAAAATAAATAAACAATCGGCAATGTCTCGCTTGATGAATGGCCAGCAGTAGCCTAACAGTACTGCTGCTCCTAAAAAATATTGATTGATTGAAAATTGTATTAACAGATTGCAGAATGGGTACACTACAGTACGGCTCAATACAAACAATTGATAAGGGGATGCAGACCAGAAAAATACTTTTGTCTTGTTTACATCAGGGTCCCCCATTTTCAATTCCTCAATACATTTATGACATACAAGACATACAAGTATACAGTACTGTATAAGAGACATAGATCATGAGAAACAGAAATATATACATTAGAAGGGGAAGAAACTGTACATTGGAGGGGGTTGGGTGGGGGCGGGGGTTTGGACATTTACAGGGGCCAGTTTTTAATTGCAGCCACCGTAGGTGCTCTTTGAGAGCGGTTTTGAAGGAGGGTCACATTATTTTACGGCTGAGGGTAGGGCGTTCCACATTGTTGTGGCATAATTGCGAAATGTGTTTAGTCCCTTTTTTGAGCCGAATCTGAGCATGATTTGTGGAACTCCCTCTGGTGTTGTGGTCGTGGTATGGTCGTGGTATTCACTGACCTTTGGGAAGTATTTCGACATGTACATGGGTATCTTAGTGGTGTAGTGTATCTTGTAGACCAGGCCCATTGCAAGTTGCTGTACTCTTGTCGTCTATTCTAAGCCATCCTAGGTTGTCAAAATGGGCAGGGGTGAGGTAGGTTCTAGGAGTCAGGTCAAGCAGTAGTCTGACCAGTTTGTTTTGTGATGTTTGTAGGCTTGTTTTTAGCTGAACAATAAAGTATAATATATTGTGTGGTACCCTGTCAATAACTTTGGCAGACAGGGAATATAATAAATGTACAATACTTAAAAGGCCTCAACTATACTTTCTCTCTCTCGATAGATACTGTAATTTTGATTACTGTAGTTTGCCTGGTATGTAGCCTTGGTTGGTGGCTGCCCCACCAATGTTTTACATATAAAAACGCCACTGTGCACGTGTGTGTGTGGGGGCCTCCACAAGAGTCTGGTCCAGAGGCCTCTGAATTCTTAATCTGGGCTTGACATTCCATGTGTGTGTGCCGTGCGTGCGTGTGTGTGCGTGTGTATGTGTCAAAGTCAACTTTATTGTCATTTTCCCATAATGTGTACAGAAAAAAAAACATAAAGTGTGTGTGTGTGTGTGTGTGTGTGCGTGTGTGCGTGTGTGTGTGTGCGCGTGTGTGTGGTGGTTCTGTCTCACACATAAATCAAGACCCAAACAGATCACACAACATTATGCACCATAATTTGCAACAAACTTCATAGAGTGCTACTGTGGCTCAACAAGGAGACTAAATGTGATGTGAAAGTGGGTAAGTGGTGTTCTTTTGTTAAAGTAAGTGATCTAAGTGTTCTGACAGCCATTAGTGATATAGAGTGTCTGCTCAGTACTGTAACATGGGTCTCCCAGTCCCTCCGCTCTGCAGTAAACTGAAAAGTAAAAAGAAAAACGTTGTTTTTCCGGTATCAGGAGAGAGAACTCTGCAAAATGGTCTGACAAAAATAAGAAATTAAGTAAGTATGTTTATTTAAATAAGTGTTAAAGGAAAACTCCAACATGTTGGGAAATTTGCTTACCGTCTTCTCCAGAGAGAGACAAGAAGACAGATACCAGTTTCCTCTGTGTGCGTTCAGTAGAAAGCTATCTGGCTGCACGTTAGCCTAGCTTAGCACAATGAATGGAAGCGGACATGACCGGGTAGCTTGTATCCTTTCGGCAAGCAACAAGCCCTTCCGCGTTGCTCTGATTGGCCGAGCGCGCGCATGCCCATGAGCCGCGACAAGCCCCTCAAGCAGGCAGGAATACTAAGCTCTGCTTAACGCAATTTATACAAATGGAAGTATTGATTTCGCCGTAACGAATCATTAAAAAAATGGAATATGTTGTTTCTTTACACATATGTTGGATTATGTAATTGGTTTGTCATGAAAAACCAATAAAAAATCGCGAATTAACCGGTGGCTACAACAACACACCGTAACTACATGCATCATTGTTTACAATGAACGGTGGGGCTAATCGAAAGGACTGGACACGGACGCGTTAAACAGCAATCAATTAATTTAATATAACAGTCCGGTTCTGTGTTTGTTTGTGTCTGTAGATTGTTGGTGAACAACTAACTTTAGGTTAGTTTAACTTGTCCGTGTCCATTCCTTTTGATTAGCCCCACCGTTCATTGTAAACAATGATGCATGTAGTTACTGTGTGTTGTTTTAGCCACCGGTTAATTCGCGATTTTTTATTGGTTTGTCATGACAAACCAATTACATAATCCAACATATGTGTAAAGAAACAACATATTCCAGTTAACGGTATATTTTTTTAATGATTCGTTACCGCAAAATCAATACTTCCATTTGTATAAATTGCGTTAAGCGGAGCTCAGTATTCCTGCCTGGCTGAGGGGCTTGTCGCGGCTCATGCGCATGCGCACGCTCGGCCAATCAGAGCAACGCGGAAGGGCTTGTTGCTTGCCGAAAGGATACAAGCGACCGTGTAGCCTTCGAGAGAGGTGTTAGTTGGACAATGGCTAGGCTACCCGGTCATGTCCGCTTCCATTGTGCCGCTTCCATTGTAATAATAAACATATTGAAACATTCAGAATAATTTTGAATCTCTAATTCTGAATGGTCTTCAAAACAAGTCTCTGTACTAATGGCTACTAGACAAAGGCTGAACGCTCAGGTGCACACAGGTTCCAAATGCATGAACGGATTCAAATTTCCGTTATTGTTATTTTTTGTTATTTCAAGTTTGTGTGGTTATGGTTGTTCGAGGTAAATAAAGATCAAATCAAATCAAATCAAATATTTATTTCTGACTAACAAATTACCATGGGCCCTGATTTAGTTTGCCGGCAAATCAGTGTGTTTGTTTATTTTGTTATGGGGGTGTCTATAGAGAACCCAAGAGCAGAACACGGGCACAGGAGAATGAGGTGGTTTAGGATCCTGGTATCCTGGTATCTTATGATTGGGTGATAGCCGGCAGGTGTGTAGTCAGGCACAGGTGGTAAGAATGATGGTGAGGCGGGAACAGGAAGATACCCATATATGGACGTGGGGACCTGCTGACAGACAGGGGAGAGAAAAGCCTTGGCTGTGGCTGTAACATATTTTTTCTTTCTGAAGAAATGGTTGGTAACCATAACCCCTAATAACTCATGTGTGATGGTGTTGAGCACTGGTTTACTTTAATTGTTTAAGCAGATGAAATACAATCAAAGATACAACAAACATCACAATAACAATACACAACAAATTATAAAAAGGTTAACTTGCACAGGAGGAAAAAAGAAACCCTCCCCCCAGTAATCACATCACATCCTGTCACTCTTTGTCGATGATCAAATTTCATATATATATATATATATATATATATATATATATATATATATATATATATATATATATATATATATATATATATATATATATGCAGCAATCAAATGTTGAAATGTATACAGCTATATATATCCATGGGATATCACTGTGCCCTTTGCTTGCACCTACACAAAAGTGTACGTTCACAATAATAGAACGAATTGTCTATTGGCTGAGCAGCCTGGCATTTGTGTGAAATCATGTCCGGAATCAACCAGGAAATATCTAACGGCTAATAGTTGTTGTCGTCGTCGGAAAATTGATAATAATCACAAGATACATTCCTTACTGGATCTAACTAAATGGATTTATTGAGACACATTTATGTCCCCTTAACAATTGTGTGTATTGAGCCGTACTGTATTGTACCCATTCTGCAATCTGTTAAATAAAGTTTTCATTCATTCATTCATTCATTCATTCATTCATTCATTCATTCATTCATTCATTCATTCTGTGTTATGATATTATGATTTGAAAATGTAACATTAGTGCTAATTACCCCCGCCCACGGGTTTAATGACTTTGACATTGTTATGTCCAGCGACTCCACAATGCAGCCTGTAGCCAACTCTGTCAGTAAATAGGTGTACCACACAACTACACAAAGGACTACATGAAAGTCAATGGAAAATGCTGGAAATTAATTCCCCCAAAATACTCCCCGTTGCCTGATGTGAAACATATTCCCACACGCTCATCCCTGTGCCTCTGTAACTCTCTGCGCCAAAGCACAGGCTGATCGGCCAAATAGATTGCAAGATATTGCACAGATTCACATACTGTAGCTTGTAGTTCCATAGTAGAACTGTTTATAGACCATATAGACAGTGGCTCAGGAGGTAGAGCAGTCGTCTGGTAATAGGAAGGTTCCCGGTTCGATTCCCGCTCCTCCCGGGCAAGATACTTAACCCCTAATTGCTCCTGATGAGCAGGTTGGCACCTTGCATGGTTGCCTCTGCCGTCGATGTGTGAATGTGTGAGTGAATGGGTGAATGTGAGGAACAAAATTGTAAAGCATTTTGGATAAAAGTGCTATATAAATGCACCATTTACCATTTAGCATATTCCATATGCTTAGTTTGTTGTTCCATAGTAGAACTGTTTATATTTTAGGCATTTTCGACTATCCTTTGACAATGGCCTCTGGTTTCTTCACTGAGCATGTGTCCTTATTCTTACTTCAAGAATAAGGATTTCTTACTTCAAGCTGCTGCGGTCAGGCAAGCGCCTACGGTCACACGCTGCAAGAACAGAGAGACTCCGACTCAGCTTCTTCCCCCTGCAGGCCATCAGAACACTGAACACTGAACTCTCCACTCACAAGTACACATGAGCACACACACACTCAGACACAAACACTCACACACACACACACACACACACACACACACACACACACACACACACACACACACACACACACACACACACACACACACACACACACACACACACACACACACACACACACACACACACACACACACACACACACACACACACACACACACACACGCACACACACACTCATGCGGCAACCGCTAAAACAATCACTCTAAACAAGATGTCACTTTAAAAAATAGAAAGTCACTTTAATGGAAGGAGGTACTGTATAGTATAGTTTAGATACATTAAGAGTTAAAATTGTATATTGTATAGTAGTGTATATAGGAACCAGTTTCTCAGGAACCTAGCATGTCTTTTTTATCATGCATATCTTGTGTCTTACCTATTTTATTTTTTCTATGCCTATTTTATTATTGTATTTTGCACAATCAATGCGGGCATGAACACCCGCATTTCACTGTATGCCCTGGTATGTATGTGACAAATAAACCTCTTGATTCTTGATTCTTGATTACTTTGTGTTTCATTATTTTTTTTGTTTTGATCCACCTTTTCTCCTTATTTTCTATTCAAATCAAATCACATCAAATTTATTTGTAAGGCCCGACAACACACGTTAATGTCCCCATGGGCCGTACACTTCTTCTTTAAACAAGTCAAGAAGAAACATCACAATAAATCAAGAACAAAACAAGAACACCATAAGGTCCAAACATTTTTAAATAAATGCAAAATAAATAAATGCAACACTCCCAGACATACCCCACGCGAAGGTAAGGAAAAACTCACTAAAACGTATGAAGCTGTTCCATGGGACCAGTTGAGACGGAGACAGAGGTTAAAAGGTTCTCCTATGTCTGCAGAAAAGCAGACAAGGGAGCAAATAGACATCCTAACTAAACTAGATAGATTAATCTAAGGGTCAGTCGCCGACCAGGTGAGATCAGGGTATGTTGAAGGAGAGAGAGAAAAGATGGGTCTTAAGCAGGGATTTAAAAGCTTCGACAGAGCAGGCGCCCCTGACGATGGCAGGTAATTTGTTCCACAGGTAGGGAGCGCGGTAGACAAATGCTCTGTGGCCGGCGGATTTCTTTTTAACCCTAGGAATCGATAGAAGCCCCGCATTTTGTGAGCGCAGAGCACGAGTGGGCGAGTATCGAGAGATGAGATTGGATAGATAGAGCGGTGCAAGCCCTATTTTTCTCCCATCCCAATTTTGCTGTTTCCAATTCTCCCCTCCCCTGTCTTGAACGTTGCTCGCATATGCCCCCCACAGGTCGGTCGTAGGGAGGATAGAAGCCTTGCATCACGTGTCCCCACCGGTACACGAGGAGGCAGCCTGTCACATCTTTTCACCTGCCAGCGCGGACTCTCATTGGCGAGGTGTAACGTGTGGGAGGCTCACACTACCCCCGCTATTTCCTGTCTCTGCTGTGCAGGCGTCCCCCAACCGACCTGTAGGGGTCGCTGTCCACAACGTCCAGATTACCACCCATCGACTTCCACCCGCTAACTCTGCCAATTGAGTTAGTATGACGGCCGGCCCAAGCCGGAGGCAACGCAGACAGACAGATTTCTTTTTTAATCTTCTTTTTCTCCCCATTTTCTATTTTTCTCCCATCCCAATTTCATATTATCCAATTCTTCCCTCCCCTGTCTCGAACGTTGGTAGACCATGCCTCCCACTGGTCGGCTGCAATGTGGACGAAGCCTTGCATCACGTGTCCCCTCCGGTACATGAGGAGGCAGCCGTTGCATCTTTTCACCTGTACAGCGCGATCTCTCAGTGGCGAGGAGTAACGCGTGGGAGGCTCACGCTGCCCCCGATACTTCCTGATTCTGCTGTACAGGCGCACCAACCGACCTGTAGGAGTCGCTGTCCACAACGTCCGATCCCCACCCACCAGTTTCCCACCCCCTATTACTGCCAATTGTATTAGTATGAACGACCAGCCAAGCCGGAAGCAACGCCGAGAGCTGGGCTCGAACCCAGCATCTCCTGCGTTAGTGGCGAGCGCCTTGCCCACTGCGCCACTTAGCCACCCCTATACAGACAGCCGGATTTGAACCCAGTGTCTCTTGCGTTGGTGACGAGCGCAATGTCCGCTGCACCACCCAGCCGCTTTGTGTTTCATTATTAAAATAACTCTCAAACCAATGGAATTTGTACAAGACAAGCTTGTTAAATGATGGCAGATTATGGGCATACGAAAGTCAAGTTAGACCGCGCTCACGATAGTTGACACTGGGTGCTGCAATCCCGAAGATAAATGTAGAATAAAGCAGGAAGCCGGACCAGCACTCTCAGGTTTCAAATTTTTAATTGCAGCCGGATACATACATGTTTCAGAACCAATGTGTTCCTTCTTCAGTGTTGATGGCTAGCAGTATTAGTTTAGGCAAAATGGTGGCTATATACAAGGTGGGCAGGAAGTGACATCAAAAACAGGTGTGCCTGGGATCACTGGTCAACTTTGACCCAAGGAAGGACATTTATAATATGGAGTCAATTCCTAAATACAAAAATACCAGAAACAAAATACATCTTACCCATAAAGATAATGGGCTAAATAGATAATGGGCTAAATAGATGAGCCCATTGCAATATTTGCAAAATGAAAATTCTCTTATGAGCAACATAAGAAAACATTTCCTCATTCGTAAAAAATAAATAATAATAATCATGAAATCATAATAATGATGGTAAAAGTCACTTATAGGAAACAAGTTAACACGTTCTCTTCATTCATTCCCCTTGGTTCAATGCAATTGAACAAATGGATATAATAACATTCACGTTGCAATAGCAACTTATGCCTGTCACCCCCTCTAGAGGGCCTGTGGACTAACTCGAGTCCCATGTATTTAAGATCGTTGACGGCATGTTTGCATTTAGAAAAATGTCAAGCTACCGATGACTTGGACATCTGAATTTCTGACTGAACATTTATGTTCACTGATTCCCGATTTAAAGGCTAAAAACTAGAGCCTTTAAATCAAGAATGAGGAAATGAGAGAGAGAGAGAGAGAGAGAGAGAGAGAGAGAGAGAGAGAGAGAGAGAGAGAGAGAGAGAGAGAGAGAGAGAGAGAGAGAGAGAGAGAGAGAGAGAGAGAGAGAGCGCGCGAGAGAGAGAGATATCGCAACTCTACCTTGTTAATTTTCGTTTAGCAAATATTGCAATGGGCTCATCTATTTAGCCCTATTAACTATGGGTAAGATGTATTTTGTTTCTGGTATTTTTGTATTTAGGAATTGACTCCATATTAGAAATGTCCTTCCTTGGGTCAAAGTTGACCAGTAATCCCAGGCACACCTGTTTTTGATGTCACTTCCTGCCCACCTTGTATATAGCCACCATTTTGCCTAAACTAATACTGCTAGCCATCAACACTGAAGAAGGAACACATTGGTTCTGAAACCAGTGGCGGCCGGTACATTCTTCTCCATGGGGGGCGCTATACCAAACATTTTGCAAACATGTACCACGCATTGGCGAATATTTAATTCGGTACAACTATCACCATTGCCATCAATCAATATATGATCACAGTCAGTCAAATGCAGCCAATATGCCCTACACAATCAGAGAGAGAGTGAGAGAGAGAGAGAGAGAGAGAGAGAGAGAGAGAGAGAGAGAGAGAGAGAGAGAGAGAGAGAGAGAGAGAGAGAGAGAGAGAGAGAGAGAGAGAGAGAGAGAGAGAGAGAGAGAGAGATATCGCAACTCTGTTAAGTTGAACTTGAAACGCACAGTGGTCCAGCAGGCAGAAGGGCTTGATAAAGTATATCCACTCCACTGTCCAGACTGTGTTGATGTCCATCCATGTCCACACTGCATCCATATATAGCTTCTTGTTGTTAGCCAACAAGTACTGTGTGAGTGACGAGCTGTGTCTTTGCCCATTTCCGCGTCGAACAGCCTGCAAACTACCTGGCGTTAGACAAACTCTAACCTTAACCAACTTTGAAAGAGTGCCTAAGCTTAACCGTCGAAAGAACTTGCCGTCACGCTCTAAGACAAATAGCTTCATCACAACAACACAACAGCTAGCATAGAGTAACTATCTACTAACCAGAAACTGGCCTCGGCCAATCAGAGAGAGCGTCTCCGCGAAATGCAGCTACGGAAAAAACTGACGTCGGCCAATCAGAGAGCGTCTCCGAGAAATGCGGCTATGGAAATTATAGACGCAGCTTGCTTAGACCGCTTCAAATCGCGCCCGGCTTCCATCATAATACATCATATTTCAACGCACAGCGCGTTACGCACTGATTGGCTGCGACGGATACAGCGATGAAACCAGTGCACGGCGTGCACACCCACTGTAAGCTATATTGCGTCTAGCCCGAGAGAAATGCGGCTAGGAGAAATGCGGCTACGGTAACGGAACGTATTCTCTATCAGACAGTGAGTCACTTCCTGTTCAGGAAAACAATTATTTATATTTGATATATTAACGTTATATTGTGCATTGGAAACACAAACATACTTAAAATGAGTAAATATTATTCATTTTAAACATGTTTATATTATTTATAGGGCTATAAAAAATAAAAATAAAAATAAATATTTCTTCTTCTTCTCTCTTTTAACCAGGGTTAACCAGGGGGGGGCGGCGCCCCAGCGCCCCTAGTGGCGAGCCGCCACTGTCTGAAACATGTCTGTATCCAGCTGCAATTAAACATTTTAAACCTGAGAGTGCTGGTCCGGCTTCCTGCTTTATTCTAGATTATGGGCATACTACATTGACATTTGCATTTTTCGTGAATTGTTCCTTAAAGTGATTTCAGAGTGACAGAGTGCTATTCTAATCATGTAAATGTCTAATGAATGTCTGCCTTTTGGAATCTCTCACTCTCTTTCCCTCTCTTTGTCTCTTCACTCTCTCCCTCTCCCTCTCCCACACACACACACACACACACACACACACACACACACACACACACACACACACACACACACACACACACACACACACACACACACACACACACACACACACACACACACACACACACACACACACACACACACACACACACACACACACACACACACACACACACACACACACACACACACACACATTTTAATACTTTATTTGGTTCCACAAATTATATTACATAAACAGGGAATCAAATGTATCGGGGCCAAGCAGCACTGAACACTTAAGGGTACACATAGCACCTCCTTCTCCACGTGGCTAAGCTGCCAATAATAGCTGAGACAGAGCAATATTTGGCAATTTGTTTGGCTTTTCTTTTAGACATTGCAGCAATTCTCAGACCGGTCATGGTGGATTTGTGTACATGGCCAAGACTTCCGAACACAAGTACACCATATCTACACCTATACCCAAGGTCAGTCATCACACTGAGCAGTGGTTGGTATTTGATATACTTGTCCCGGAAGGCCTGGTCCATGTACAGGTCAAAGGTACAGCCTACTTCTATGACCAGCACCTCTCCGTGGCTGGTGTCAACAAAAACAACGTCCGGTGTATTGGGTATGTTAGCAAAAACATCGTTGGTAAGACCAAACCACTCTGGTTTGGCACTAGATGGTGATATGTTCCGTACCGCATCAGACACAATGTCCACAATACGGTCATGTCGAGCGATGTACAGGTGTTTGTATGCATTACATCCGTTTGTTATATGTGCAATGGATTCTAGGTGTTGTGAATCCTGATGGTTTAAACAGAATAGACTGTGAGTTTGAGGATACCAAGTGGACAGATTGTATTGGGTGGGTAATACCTGCAGTCTTGCTTTGATGGTAAATTTTAAAACATCCTCACCAACAGCGGCGTTCTTATACACTGAGTGTGAGACTGAGTGGTCAGCAAACTCCAAACAAGCTAGTTTGCCCTGTAGTCTGAGTCCACACCAGTGCTGCCTGATCTCAGACTGCTTCATGCTAAGCAGAACCCTCCTTGCAGAGTCTCTGTGCAGTTCGACAGTCTCTTCCTGCGGTGTTGTGATGTTGGCCTTCACAACCACACAGGGGTCTGTGATAAGTTCATCAGAGACAGGGACTTCATTCTGTGTGTTGGTGGGTCTTGTCCATTTCAGCTGAACTCCAGTCTGGTTGCAGAGGTCATTGAGATCTGGCCAGTCAGACCAGACCCCGAAGCCCTTGGCCCGAGAGTCCAATTTCCCAGAGTCTTTCTTCCTGAAGCCGAGGAAGTTATTCTGGTCTGCGGTGGCCAGGGGGATCTTCCTTCTGCGTAGATCCAGCAGGAGAGAGGCCCTGGCCATTTCTCTGACGGTGACATCATCATTGTTAAGCATGTGGAGCAGGTGGGCTAGCCTGGTGGCGATGTAGGTCCACTCGACATTGGGGACTCCCAGCCCTCCCTCTCCACATGGGAGAAAGATCATGCCCCGTGTGGAGTGTGTGTTGAGGCCTACCCACTTTCTGACCAGCTGAACAGTTTTGTTTGTCATTTCTCTCAGTGCCTTGAGAGGGATGTGTACATTGGCAAAAAGGTGTTGGATTTTAGCCAGAGCCACCTCTCTCACAGCCTGGAACTTCATGATGACGGGGAGGGGGGACAGGTCAATCAGATGTAGACGATGGAGAAACTCTGTAGTGAGCTCCTCGACCTGCTCCCCCCACTCTCCAGCGATGTTAAACCTGTGGCCAAGGTATGGGTAGGTCTCATTACGGGAATACACCTTGATGGGTTGGCCCATTACAAGAAAGGAGGGGGGCTTGTCGTTCTTGGCCTTATACCAGCGGTTGCCTCCACTGCAGCGCTCATGGAGTACGGCGCACTTGGCTTGCTTCACCTCCAGCCCTGACCACTGGAGGAACTCATCAGTGCGTGCCAGCATGTTAATGATGACATCTTCCTGTCGTGATGACACCTGCACGTCGTCCGCGTATCCCTGAACAGGATTTGGGGATCGGACATGCAGAGGAGCGCACTGGTAAATCCACTTCATCCACTGGTTGAGTGCTAGGCTGAAGTTCACGGCACTCCAGGGACAGCCAGTTTTTATTCCCACCTTCAGTGCAATCGGCTCTGTGAGCTGCTGCCCACAGATAACTTGGATAAATGAACCTTGGTATACACTGGATACAATATTCACAAAAGGCTGGGAGAGTGTACCAAATGCGTCTCTAAAGTCCAAAAACACTGTGTAGAATTTGGATGATTCATGTTTGAAATCGTCTATTCCGGTTTTTAAGCAAAACACATGTTCGTTCATTCCCTGTCTGTTGATATACGCTTTCTGATGGGGGGAGAGAATCCCTGTGTCCACCAGCCAGGGTAAGATGCGGGTGAGTAGGCACTTCATAAAAACTTTATATATAGTGGGCAATAGTGAAATGTCACGCCAAGTGGAAGGATCATCTGGGATATTTTCCTTTTTTGGTATTCTATGGATGAGGGCCCCTTTCCATGAATCAGGCACCTTCTCATTGATCAGGCAGGCATTGAAGATATGTGTGAGTGTCTGTGTTAACGTGGGCCTGGTAGCTCTCAACGTCTCATAGATGACCCCATCAGATCCGCTAGCCTTGTTATTGGGAAGAGAAGTCAGAACTGCATCCACTTCTTCTGTTGAAAAATCATGGGTGTCTGGGAAATAGCCTGGCTCTATTTTGTCAATGGAATTGCACCAAGGGGGCGTGGCCAGGGGAGTGACAGCGCTTGGTGCAGTTTGACATTTGGCTTTATAGTAGTTATACACATTGGTTGTATCACTAACAGTGGGGGGGGTTTCGGGAAAACAGCTATTATTCAAAATGATATTGATTGCCTTTGACTTGCGATGTTGCCAGAGGAATGCCAGCTTGGTCATGGAAACTTTTCTTTTCTGCCGATGTGTCTCTACGCCAGAGGCCTGTTGCTTCTTCCCAATCCAACAGTGCAAAAATGCTTCCGCATTCGTCACCGCAGGTACCGTAGTGGCGTGCGGTAATGCGCCTTTCATTTTCCTTCGCCCAGCGCCCAGGTGCGTGCACCGGCGGCGGCGTGCTCGCAAGGTGCCCGCGCATGCGCATGAGATCCCGCCTTGGTTCGACACGAGCGGAGCTCATTATATCCTAGTAACCGCCCCGTATACAGTATCCAGAAATATAGCTCAATTGGCAAGACTGCATGGCTGTGGATCCTACGGCTCGTTGCTGGCGAGTTCGATTCCCTTTAATTTCTTTTTATTTTTATTTTTTTAACGTGCATTCGGCATTCTTTCGCCGTTTCATTTCGCCGGTTAAGTTTAGGCATTGTTTCGGAGTTGGTTAAGGTTAGGCATTGTTTCGGAGTTGCTTAAGGTTAGAAGGGTTAAGTTTAGGCGCTGTTAAGGAGCTGGTTAAGGTTAGAGTTTGACTTAGAGAATGGCAATAGACAGCCAGCCGAGGTTTCAAGTGATTCGTTGCAATGTACGTGGAAATGCCATAGCATTTGTCTAAGCGGGCCTGAAAAGAAAGGCGCTTTACCGTAGTGGCGTGCGGTGACGAATGCTTCCGCATTTTTGCACTGTTGGATTGGGAAGAAGCAACACGCGTCCCAGAGGCGCGCAACACTGGTTGTATTCTCTCACGGATGAAGCAGAGCTGCGTTTCTATCCAGTGTGTCAGAGAGTCAGGTGTTAGGTCTACTGGGAAATCGGCAGAGAGAGGGAATTTCTTCAGGATTCTAGCGACATACTTTAGAAGCTGGAATCCGTACGGACGCGCGTTTCCTTGCGTCGCGGAGAATATTCCATTCTTAAAAAAAACGCTGATCAGGATAGACACCAGTCTGCCCCACTTCTCTGCGCCTCCGGGAGTAACAGCAAAGTTCGATCTTACCTGGAGCAGTTTTGTGTCCAGTGTCCCCCTGTACGCTCTTTCATGTCTCTGGAAAGTAATCCACTCGCAATCTGTCATTGGTCGCACGTATTGCTCGAAGTCCACACAAACATCTCCAGCCGGTGTTGGGCTCGGGTCGCAGACGTTCAGATGTTGTTTGTAGACTCGCCCGCTGTTCAGGGCTTGTTTAAAGGCCAATCTTAGTGTGGTAACGAGGCACATGCTTATCAAAAGCATCCAGTGCATTTTATGTCCCGACTGCAATAACGGTGGCAGTTACAACGGGTGTATGTGAGCTTAGATGTTAAAAATCATGAGCGCATTCGTCACACACACACACACACACACACACACACACACACACACACACACACACACACACACACACACACACACACACACACACACACACACACACACACACACACACACACACACACACACACACACACACGCTATGAAAGTCCAGTGCAGGGGCGGGGCTAGGGGGTGGCTACTTGGGCTCAAGCCCTGAATGTTTTCTTAAAAGCCCCGAATCTATTTAAAAAAAAAAAAAAATATATATATATATATATATATATATTTTTTTTTTTGGACAATTAACCCATTCTCCGCCAATCACGTGTTAAGTCGGGTTTCTCCGCCATGCGTTGTCTGCCAATCACGCCGCAAGGCGTGTTTGAGATCAATATTTCATATTTTCGTCATGGTATTCATATTTCACCCACGGAGTCTTGGCTGATGCTGTCTGAGCCATCACAACTCTGCAACGCTTCAATACCGCCACCTGGTGGCCGATCTGCAAGTTGCCAAACCGGAAGTCCCCTTTGTAGCTCGGTCCGTCCCCTAATTTCGTCCGGCCACTTGTTTATCGTCCCGGGGCTCAATACAGACACCGTGGATATGGATCTTTGCCATAACTCAATAATCAACATGATTTGGACGTGTATTAGTAATATACAAACCGGAAATGGATCGCATCGATCAACATCACATAATTGGGATCTGTTTGCTCCACTCTCATCGCCCAACGCTACTAGGAGACTGACGTGAGTTTCAGCGTTTTTCTTTATCATTTTCGATACAAACTGCTCTGATCAATATATCACCCATACTACATAAATCATTTAACGTCGGTCATTGAATTATAAATGACCCCCCCCCCTCCGTTCACCCACAGATGATCAGTCATGACGTTTAGGACCATGTACAGTTGACATTTTTAATATAGCATGGATCGGTATCAAACTGCATTTGATAATCTAATATATGCATTATGCCTATATCTCACGTTCTATGAAATACTGCAGAAAACGATAAAAACATATTTATACTCTAGACGGTATTTTAGTATGAATGTGTGAATGAAAAAGTAAAACGTTCCTACATCCTGAACGATAGATAATTGATGTTGAATGGGCCATAGTAATGTCAATTTAGCAATACAATTAAAAAAGTTATAGCCCTGCAAAGAAGGTGAACATCTCCATAGACAAATAGCGCTGGCAGAGGATGGGTTAATCATTGTTACATGAAAATATGTTTGCACCAGATTTAGCAGAAGCTAATTTCCTAATGTAGTCTATCCAGCTGCTAACTGTATTTGAGTGAGTTAAGTCTTGGTGTTATGGTAGACTCAGACCTAAGCTTTAAATCACAATCAACAAGTCGACAAAAACATAATTCTTCCACCTTAGAAACATAGCTAAAGTACGGCCATTTATAAATCAAAAGGACGCTGAAAACCAGATCCATGCCTTTATCTCAAGCCGACTCGACTACTGTAATGCACTCCTTACCGGCCTCCCGAAAAAATACGATGATAACTATTTTATTGCAATGCACTATTGCATTATTTTATTCTATTTTACTAACTATTTTATTGCACTGCACTATTTTACTTTGTATCAGTGATAATCAAACCGTAAACAAAGACGCATATTAACACTTTCAGCGCCAGATGGCGCTGTTTACTGTTACTGTTGAAAGGCCAGCGCCTTTTAACATGGGGATACGTGGCTGTGTTTGCAGGCCTAAAGCTATATTATATATTATAGTTATGGATCTAATAATATAGTCGATTGTCATTGAGTTTCTTCCGGTCAAGATGCAAAAAACAGATCATTTTTCCATCCATACATTTCCGTTTTATACTGTCGTGAATATGAGTGTAGTTTCAGGGTGGTCTGGTGTCATTTCCAAAATGACAGACACCAAGCCACATCGTTTCAAATTGAGTGCAATAGCGGCCGCAAGGTGTTAGGCGGCGGTATTGGACTTTTGAGATCTCAGACCCACCCCCAGTGATAACACAGGCTGCCGGCATGTCTTTATGAATGGAAATATCGAATAAAAGAAACAACGATGAAAACCCGACTATACTCTGGTTTTCGGGGGTCCTGGCGCTCAACGTTTTTGGCGAGTTAACCCTAGATCTTAGATCCTAATATGAAAAACAATGTGATTTAATGTTCTATGTCTTACCTTGACTTTGTCTATTTTACTGCTATCTATTTTATGCTTTATGTCTGCACTTTATGCATTGCTCTTGATCTGCCAATGTTGTGCTCATTTTATGCCTGTCTTTTTGTACTGCTGTGAAGCACTTTGAGCTGCAATTCTTGTATGAAAGGTGCTATACAAACACAGTGTATTATTATTATTATAAATTATTATAGTTTGCTTCATTAATTAAAGGGTGTGAATTTAAGTGTTCTCTAGTGCCTTTTGTCCGCTTTAAGGTGGTGGTATAAGTTAAAGGTTGTGGTGTCGAAGTAAAAGAAAATCTGATCTGGGCTAAGCCCCGGATCTTCTACAATCCTAAATCCGCCCCTGGTCCAGTGGTCCTGAGTTACATGATGTGGCCGGCGGATGCTTTTATCACATCTCAACTGACATTAACTGTGGGTCTCCCTCCCCTCTGTCTCTCTCTCTCTCTCCCCAGCGCCTCCTCCTGACACTGCAATCATCCTGTGATTATCTTTACTTGGCTACACACTGCAGCACCCACTCTACACACTTTAGAACACCTAAACACACTTTATATTTATTGGCAAAGAATTTGCACTACACAACCCATACCTCAGTACACCTTACTGTAAATTGTACCTAAATTGTACCTCATCCCATTTCTGCTTTGCACTATATAGTATATTGTATATTAGTATATTGCATAGTATATTGTTTGGTAACTCAGTTACTTCCACTCTGCATTGAACATTGTACATATGTACACACTGAACACTTGTGTCTACGAACGTGACTTCTATTTTTTTTTACTTGCTATACTTATTTTATTTTATACTTATCTATTTTTGTCTAGCACAGTCTCCGGAGCGTAACAGAAAGAAGCATTTTGTATAAAAGTATTCTGTGCTTCTGTATGACAACTAATAAAGAAACTTGAAACTTGAAACTTGAAAAGTAATACATGAATAAAATAGTGCATGAATAAAAATCTGTGCAGGACGGACGCCTATCTCTGACCATATAACTATGTATATTTGTTTGTTTGTAAAGCAAAAATGGCTTGTTTTTAGGCTTTGGGGTTTTGGGCTGACAAGGCACATTGACAGTACCCAACATTAGTTATTATTATCCCCCCTTGACCGATGACTGACTTTCATATGATGATTATGAAAAGGAATGTAATTTCTCATTATCGGAAAAAGGTGTTGACGAATGTAGATTGAAATGAAAGATAGAAAGGCGCTCGCCACGAATGCTGGAGACGCTGGGCTCGCCTGTTTGAGCCCAGCGCTTCACATTGCTTTCGGTTTAGCTGGTCGTTCATACTAATACACATTGGCCGTATTAGGGGGTGGGAAACTGATGGGTGGGGATCGGGCGTTGTGGACAGCGACTCCTACAGGTCGGTTGGTGCGCCTGCGCAGTAGAATCAGGAAGTGTCGGGGGCAGCGTGAGCCTCCCACGCGTTACTCCTCGCCACTGAGAGATCGAGCTGCGCAGGTGAAAAGATGCGACTGCTGTTACCTCAAGTATCGGAGGGGACACGTGCTATGTATGACTTAGTCCACATTGCAGCCGGCTTATGGGCGGCAAGAAGCAGCGTTCGTGACAGGGGAGGGTAGAAAATGGGAGAAAAAGTGGATAAAAAAAAAGAAATGAAAGATAGAAGGATGAAAAGATAATGTTGCTTTAAAAGCGCCGGTGGTGTCGGGCGCCCTCGTGGCGCTGCACCGCATAGTGCCTCGCACACCTACCCGGCCACGCCGGGCCGCCTGAATACTTTCCACAACAAATTCGTGTTTCCGCGTCTCTGATTGGCCACACGCGTTTCTGGTCATGTGACATGTGCGCCCAATCGTGTGACGGCACGTACTTTGGGCGGTTAAGCTTAGGCGACTCTTTCGAAGTTGGTTAAGGTTAGAGTTTGTCTTAGAGCATGGCGATAGAAACGCCAGCCCTGATTCCAAACTCTAACCTTAACCAACTGCGAAAGAGTCGCCTAAGCTTAACCAGTGGTAGACTCGGCGTTAGGTCGTTTGCAGGCTGTTTGACGCGGAAACGGGCTAAGACACTGCTCGTCATGCGATTGGGCGCACAATGTCACATGACCAGAAAGCGTGCGTGGCCAATCAGAGCGCAAAACGGGAACGCGGAAGGACAAGTCGATATTTGTCGCATGTCTTCGATCCCCACATCTCCTCCCGTTCTCCCTCTCCTCTATCGGTCCTGCGTGACCAGAAAAGCTGTCAAAATGCAAATCTTTTTTTTTTTAAACGCTGGCTGTGGGGAGAATAGCCGTTTGCACAACCCTCTTCTTCTTTTCTGTAGCCTGTACGTTGGGAACGATGATAACGCGCCGTCCTCCATCATCCAATCAACTTCACACTCGACACTGCACTCCTCTGCAACACACCCCGCCAGGGGCGTCGTTCTGTTTTTTTTATTACAATTTTTTATGTTGATTTAGAATTCGAATGTCAACATTATGAACGAAGCTTCGAACTAATCGGTACAGTCCTAGCATGTTTTGATATTGTCAATTATCTCACTTTTACTATAGGTGACTTTTACTGTGACTAACTGAAATATGCTCAAAAAAAAAGGAAAATGGACATAGGGACGTTTTTTAATCAAAGGGCAGCAGAGACAAGTGATACAGGGACACAGGTAAGGTCTTACAATGGCTTAGTGATTATATTATTTGCCAGGTCTTGCTCGAAAAAGAGATCTTTGATCTCAAGTGACTACCTGGTAAAATAAAGGTAAAATAATAACAGTGCAGTTCAGCATTCAGTAACCCATACTTTTTGTGAACGTGTTTTTTGATACTACATTCTGTTGAACACACACCTCAAAACCGTACCGAAGGAAAATTGGCTCAATTGCAAGAAAAATAATAGACAGTTATTGTTGTGAAGGATCAGATTAAACCGAATATATATATTTATTTATGGATATATATTTAATAGTATTTGTATATCGTTTGATATCCCTTGTATATTCTTTGTACATATACACTGAATATCATTTTAGTCTACTACAGCCCATAATAGTTCATTCTCTCATTGGACAAGAACCTGGCGCCAGCAGACAGGCCCCTTGAGTCAAGTTCAATAGTGCCGACGAACATGTCCCAACTAGCCCCGGTTCCGCGTAGGAATACGGCTACCGAAATACGAATGGTACTATTTGTTCACCGTGCATATAAATATGGCGCAAGTAAAGTAGAACTTTCCTTTAGTCCATTAGTCCTTTACCCTCCAACCTAGTAACAGACGTGAAGCCTCACCCACGACCCACGTGTGGTGCAGTATGGCCTATTTGGCCCCAGAATAGGCATTGAGACCTCGTGTAAATTCATAGCTGAATTGTCATAGTTTGGCACCGTATTTCTATTAAGTAATAATAGTCTATTATGTATGGTGCATTGTTCGGTTAGAGTTCTAAAGTGAGCAGCACCCCCATCGTTTCCTCGCGTTATCTAGAGTCTTAACCAGGCTGGGCAGACCACGCGTGGTGCTTTCATCCGAGGAGTTCTGGGCGAGGACGAGTGGACCTGCACATTGGATTACCTACCCGGACGACTGCTGAGCCTATACGGCATGGAATATCTATTTGCTTTGGGTGCTTTGATTTGTGGAGCGGATAACAGCCAACGCCGGTGAGTGTTGGAATTACCCCCGAGAGGAGCCCAGGTGAGACGGCGCTCAACCCAGACCGAGGCCGCCTCGCTTCTCCTTCGTTGTGGACCTACAGCCTACAGCTACCGTCTACAAGAGGGCCCAAGTGTATTCATCTGTGGATCAAGATCCTGCGGGCACTGTGTTCTGTACCTGAATTCTCCCCAGGAATCGTTGGCCAGATGGGATGCAGCTGACGGCTCTCTAAACCACCCCCCCCCCCCCTACTGACTTACAACCAGCAGGACCCCTTTAGTATCCCGCTATAATCCTTAAGTACCATCGCTATAGTTCCCTAAAGAACCAGGTTGTATACTTGCTTCCTGCGTAACCAGAGATTGGACATTCAGTGTTGATTTGCCTACGAATACTCATTTGCCTTACAAGTGCATTCAAATCATAAATGTAATTAAGTGAATGTTGTATATACCTTTTGCTATATTAAACCTTCGACTGTTATATTTGTGTGGACCTGATTTCATATGTGGGAAAGTGTTCATCATACTTAGATATCGTGTACTGTATGGCCAGAAGTTAAAGTACATCAAGCGGTAGTGGTTTAATGATACCATACTTATCAATACAGTCAGGGAATTGTACCCCTCAGTTACAATTGGTCCTTCGAGCCGGATGGTAACTAGCGTAATATTAATATAGTGTTATTAATATTGAAATGGCCTATGATGAACACTCCACGAAACGGTCCTCCTAACGTAGAACGCCCGCGGCGCAGACGACAGACACCTCAGTACTTAGAGGATTACGCTGTCAGTCAACTACCTAGCCTTCTACAGACGGTAAACGCGGTAAAAGTAGAAAGTAAAATTATGTCTGACCTTAACGACCAGGTTACCCCGACCACAGAGGCCCTAGTGGGTTCTAATGTAACTGACCAAGCTCACGGTGGGGACCAGGAGGGAACAGACATGCCTTTACCCCCCGCCAATACCGAAGAAGTAGTCCCCGACCAGCTCCGGGAGGAAGACAACCCTCCAGAGGTGGAACCCTGCACGGAACAAGATGAGGAGAGCGCCGAGGAGATAGAGCTCCAGGACTCCCCAACGAGTACAGCCAGGAGCGGCTCACCTCTACAAGCGTCTTCCCCCAGCGAGGCGGAGAGGATGCTGTCACAGGCGTTCCTCGTCAGCCTGACAGCCTCTACCGAACGCGATCGACTCCAGGGTGAACGCGATCGACTTCAGGGTGAACGCGATCGACTCCAAACACAGCAACGGAGCGAAGAAGAGCACATACGCCTGGAGATGAGACGCCTTCAGACGGAAGAGAATATGGCAAGAGACCGGTCCGACACCCAGCGCGCCGCTGACGGTGCCCAAAGAGAAGCAGAGCGCGACATCGCTCTCATCCAGCGCGAAGCCGAGCGCGACAGACTACAGGGCGAGCGCGACAGACTACAAACGCAGCTAATCACCAAGGCAACACCCTCTCCCTCCGCCAGGGGTTCAAGGGCCTCGTCGAGACAACAGTCAAGGGCAGCATCCCCTAACCGACCAAGCGACCCTGAACTTGACCACCAGAGAGAGCCTATACCCCCCGCAGACCCCCTTCCCCGACCGGTCCAAGCGAGACCCAGCTACAAGGAAGGAGCAGCATACACTGCGGAGAGGCTAAATAAACGACTACAGGATCTAGAGGACCTGACAGAAGAAGAAGAGGGAGAGGAGGAGAACCAAGCCCGACGACAGCACAGTACTCCACCGGACCAGGAGGTCCAGTACAGCCCAGGCTATACCCCCGCGGCGCTGCGCTACAGACCCCCGACTCTATTCACGGGTGAGCATGACGCACGACCAGCCCCGAGGAACAGCACCTGGACCAGCGGGGCCATGGTACCCTGCCGGTACCAGCCCACAGAGAGGCGCAAGAGGAGACTCGCCTAGGAGGCCTCTCTCCCAACGCTCACCGATGTGCCAGCCATCCACGGCGTCATACATTGGCACACCGACGTTTCCAGACTTCACCCATGAGAATCGAGCACAGTACACGGAGCTCCGGATGTGCTTAGAGACAATGATGGTGGATGTCGTTGACGAACGCCACAAGTATGCAATATTACTGAAGCACCTGAAAGTACCCCGAGCGCACAATATAGCGCTAGCCTATGCCACCTCTACGACCCCATACACCGCGGCTCTAGCAGCGCTGGACCAGAGATATGGACGTATATGGGATTACGTAATCCAAGAGATAAGGCATATTGACCGCCTACCCCCAGCAACAGACAATCGCTCACTAGACGACCTGTCTATAAAAGTGCAGTCCCTGGTAGGGATGCTGGGAGCGCAACGAGAAAAGGGTATGCACGAGCTATACGCCAACTCTAACGTCGAGAGGATTTTAGAGAAGCTGCCGCCCGCCAGACAAGAGCGCTTTAGGCGGCAAAGAGACCACCGTGATCCTAACGGTCCTGAACCATCCCTCCTCGCTTGGATACATTCGTGCGGAGCACACCAAGCTCCAGAGAGGGACCTAGGAGAGTAAACGATGGAAGAAGATCAGTGACTGTCATGCACCAATCAGAATCAGTACCGAGCAGTAAGAACCACAGTACCCCCTCGAGAAAAGAGAAGTGGAAGATGGTGTGCCCGTACTGCGAGAAGGAACACTGGCTGTCACAATGTGACCTGTTCAAGAAGATGAATGCAGAAGAAGTGAGTCAATGGATAAAGTCCAACAGGCGCTGTTACCGATGTGCGCGCAGTCACATGGCAGCCGAGTGCCGCCTAAAGAAGAGGTGCAGTCGGTGTGACGGAGCCCACCTAGATGTCCTACACGACAGTAACAGAAGAAAGCCTGCACCTGCACCATCGAGCAGCACAAAGGCAAGTGTCATGTACATTGACCCCGCCAGCAGCAGCGGCGCCCAGGTGCTCTTAAAGGTAGTCCGTGTAACATTGAGCCACCAAGATAAAGTCATGGACACTTACGCCGTCCTTGATGACGGGTCAGAGAAGACCCTTCTCCTCACATCCGCTGCGACCCAGCTGGGACTGCGGGGGAGCGAGAACCAGATGACGATTCGGACAATAAGAAGAGATTTAAAGACGATAAAAGGCGAGAATGTCTCCTTCACTATCGCAGCAAGCGGGCAGCCAGAGAGACGGTATAGGATTACAAATGCTTTCACCAGCCAAGAAATAAGACTATCACAGTACACCTACCCCATCGCCAAACTGATGGATAAATATGTGCACCTGCGTCAACTACCTATCCCGCTCATAGACGGCGCCACCCCGACCCTGCTGATAGGCTCCGACCATGCAGACCTCATAGTCCCGATAGACCGGGTCCATACAGGACCCAGAGGCTGTCCTGCAGCAGTCGAGACCCGCCTAGGATGGACATTACAAGGCCCCCTCGCTAAATCTCTCAACCGAACAGCAGCCACTAGCTGCCTCCACTCCAGAGTGACAGAAGAAGACACCACTCTCCTGCAGCATGTCGAGAGGCTATGGACACTAGAGACAATGCCCTTTAAGAACGAAAAGAAAGACATTCGTTCTAAAGAAGACATTTACGCCATAAACCTCCTCGAGCAAGGGACAAAGAGAGTCACAGTCGGCGGAGTGATGAGATACGCAACTCCACTCCTGAGGCGAGAGGGAATGCCCACCTTTCACGCCACGAAAGAAGCTACGGAGCGGTATCTATTGAACACAGAGCGGCGCCTAGCCAAAGACCCCGCTCAAGAGAGTGTGTACCGCGCTGAGATTGAGAAGCTAATCACAGCGAGACACGTAATGAAGATTGACATTAAAGAGGCCGATCAGACGACCGAATCATGGTATGTGCCGCACCACAAGGTCCACCACAACGGCAAGGATCGCATTGTGTTTAACTGCAGCTACCAGATCGGATCCCAGAATCTGAATAAAGAGCTCTTGCCCGGCCCCACACTCGGCCCCTCTCTACTAGGCGTGCTACTACGCTTCCGCCAGGACAAGGTGGCTATCAGCGGGGATATCAAAGGGATGTTCCTGCAGGTGAGACTAGTGGAGGAGGATAAGCCCCTACTGCGGTTCCTATGGAGAGAGAGGATCGGAGATGAGCACCCAGCCATCTACCAATGGGAAGTCCTCCCCTTCGGAACCACATGCAGCCCGTGCTGTGCTACATTTGCACTGCAGAAACACGTCGCAGAGGACCCAGCAGCAGATGAAGAGGTCCGACACAGTGTGAAGAACAGTTTCTACGTGGACAACTGTTTACAAAGCGTTTCGACCCAAGAAGAAGCCGAGGCTCTCCTACTCAAGCTACGCGCCTCCCTGATCAAAGGCGGCTTTGATCTCAGGCAGTGGGCCAGCAGCGACCCGCAAGTATTGCGCAGCCTCTCCCCCGCGGACAAGGCAGCCAGTAGCGAGACCTGGATGACGACCATCCCAGGAGAAGCCCCAGAAATGACACTAGGACTAGTCTGGCGCTTCACCTCGCTCCACTATAGACACAAACCCCTGACCACGGAGCAGGGAAGGTCGACGGCGATACCGACCACCAGACGGAGTGTGTACAGAACACTCGCCAGACAATATGACCCGTTGGGATGTATTCTACCTTACACCACCAGGGCAAAGATGATTGTACGAGCACTATGGGACAAGGACCAGGGCTGGGACGACCCAATACCCGCACACCTTGCTTCCACATGGAGAGAGTGGGAGACGGAACTCCGCTCACTCCCAGGCGTCAACATACGCCGCAGCTACTTCCCACCCACAGTGAGGCCAGAGACATGCAAGATGGATCTACACGTCTTCAGCGACGCCTCCGAAGTAGCCTATGGATCTGTGGCCTACTTGCGTGCCCAAGAGAAGGGAGGAGAGATACACACCGCTTTCATCCTGGCTCGCTCAAGAATAGCCCCACGAAAGCAACAATCTATCCCGCGTCTAGGGCTCTGCGCAGCCCTAGCAGGAGCGCATCTAGCCACGTTAATCCAACGTGAACTCACCATCCCGGTGCAAAGAACAATCTTGTGGTCAGACTCTATGACAGTACTCACATGGATCAAGTCTGATTCATGCAGATACAAGGTCTTCGTGGGAGTCAGAGTCACAGAGATTCAAGAGTTAACAGAAGCAGCAAGCTGGCGGTATGTGGACACCAAACACAACCCAGCTGACGTCATCACCCGGGGAATGTCCCTAGATGACCTCCCCCGTCACAACATCTACAGTGACGGACCAGAGTTCCTCAAGCTCCCGGAAGAAGAGTGGCCTACGCCCACCCCACGGGAGGCGAGTAAAGAGGAGGCTGAAAACAAGAAACCTATGTTCTGTGGATTGAGCACAGTCGCCTCCACAGACCCCAACATAGATGATTGCCTCACCCTACAAAGTGCGCAGCTAAAGACATTCCTGTGGCACCACCCAGAGATTCAGCCCACCACTGACATTTCAGCAGCTGACTACGAAGAAGCAGAACTTCTTCTACTACAACGAGCCCAGAGAGACTCGTTCCCCGATGAGCTAGACTGTCTACAGGGAGGAAAGCCCGTCCCATCAGACAGCAGACTGCTCCACCTGGCACCCGAGAGTGACGCCCATAATCTCATCAGAGTGGGTGGTCGTCTGCGGAGAGCCCCCGACCTACCGGATGACGTTAAGTACCCGATAGTCTTGAACAGCCGACACAAGGTCACAGAGCTGATCATAAAGAAATACGACGAGGATGTGCACCACGCAGGAGCAGAGAGAGTCTTCGCAGAGATCAGACGTCGCTATTGGATACTTCAAGGGAGAGAAGCAGTGCAACGCTTCCAGCGAACCTGTCTAGACTGCCGAAAGTGGCACGCGCAGCCCAGCATACCCCGGATGGCTGACCTACCTCCCTGTCGCCTCCGACTCGGCGACAAGCCCTTTCACTCCACAGGCATGGACTGTTTTGGCCCGTTGTATATAAAGAAAGGAAGAGGAACCGAGAAGCGGTGGGGTATTGTATTCAAATGCATGACCACCAGAGCGATACATATCGAACTCCTTCCAACCATGAGCACAGACTCATTCCTTATGGCCTTCCGAAGATTCACATCGCGGAAAGGAAAACCGTCTACATTGTTGTCTGATCACGGGACAAACTTCAAAGGCGGAGAAAGAGAGCTGAGAGAGAGCTTCCAAGCTATGGGCCCAGAACTTAAGACCCACCTCGCTCCATCCCAGATTGACTTCCAGTTTAATCCCCCGAACGCACCCCACTTCGGTGGAACCTGGGAACGAGAAGTACGTTCTATAAAGACAGCCCTGTACGCCGTGCTTGGGGCCCAGACTGTGGCGGAAGAAGTCCTAATGACAGTCCTCACGGAGATCGAGGGAGTATTGAACTCCAAGCCCCTCGGTTACGTCTCAAGTGATGTAGCAGATGTCGACCCAGTCACCCCCAACACACTCTTGATGGGGCGGCTGGACCCCGCGCTACCCCAGACAATGTACAGGCCTGAAGAAGCGAACGGCCGAAGAATGTGGAGGTACAGTCAAGTACTGGCTGACAAGTTTTGGAACAGCTTCCTACTCCACTATCTACCGTCTCTACAGACCCGCCAGAAGTGGGTAAAAGAGAGAGACAATTTGACAGAAGGAACAGTCGTCATGATTATCGACCAGTCACTACCCAGAGCTATGTGGCCGGCTGGCCGCGTAAGCAAAGTGATCACCGGTGCCGATGGCAAGGTCCGAGCAACTGAAGTGCTCGTCCAAGGGCGGACTTACACACGACCCGTGGCGAGGCTAATAGAACTGCCAAGACTCCCAGACACTATCGATGACGACCATGACCCCACGACTTTGTGAGTTGACTGACCCTTACAGCGGACCTTGAGTGGTAGACAGTGCGGTTAATCTGTCTCTGCTTAGCTAATTAGGTGGGACTAATTAGGGGGCGGCTGTTGTGAAGGATCAGATTAAACCGAATATATATATTTATTTATGGATATATATTTAATAGTATTTGTATATCGTTTGATATCCCTTGTATATTCTTTGTACATATACACTGAATATCCCTTTAGTCTACTACAGCCCATAATAGTTCATTCTCTCATTGGACAAGAACCTGGCGCCAGCAGACAGGCCCCTTGAGTCAAGTTCAATAGTGCCGACGAACATGTCCCAACTAGCCCCGGTTCCGCGTAGGAATACGGCTACCGAAATACGAATGGTACTATTTGTTCACCGTGCATATAAATATGGCGCAAGTAAAGTAGAACTTTCCTTTAGTCCATTAGTCCTTTACCCTCCAACCTAGTAACAGACGTGAAGCCTCACCCACGACCCACGTGTGGTGCAGTATGGCCTATTTGGCCCCAGAATAGGCATTGAGACCTCGTGTAAATTCATAGCTGAATTGTCATAGTTTGGCACCGTATTTCTATTAAGTAATAATAGTCTATTATGTATGGTGCATCGTTCGGTTAGAGTTCTAAAGTGAGCAGCACCCCCATCGTTTCCTCGCGTTATCTAGAGTCTTAACCAGGCTGGGCAGACCACGCGTGGTGCTTTCATCCGAGGAGTTCTGGGCGAGGACGAGTGGACCTGCACATTGGATTACCTACCCGGACGACTGCTGAGCCTATACGGCATGGAATATCTATTTGCTTTGGGTGCTTTGATTTGTGGAGCGGATAACAGCCAACGCCGGTGAGTGTTGGAATTACCCCCGAGAGGAGCCCAGGTGAGACGGCGCTCAACCCAGACCGAGGCCGCCTCGCTTCTCCTTCGTTGTGGACCTACAGCCTACAGCTACCGTCTACAAGAGGGCCCAAGTGTATTCATCTGTGGATCAAGATCCTGCGGGCACTGTGTTCTGTACCTGAATTCTCCCCAGGAATCGTTGGCCAGATGGGATGCAGCTGACGGCTCCCTAAACCCCCCCCCCCCCCTACTGACTTACAACCAGCAGGACCCCTTTAGTATCCCGCTATAATCCTTAAGTACCATCGCTATAGTTCCCTAAAGAACCAGGTTGTATACTTGCTTCCTGCGTAACCAGAGATTGGACATTCAGTGTTGATTTGCCTACGAATACTCATTTGCCTTACAAGTGCATTCAAATCATAAATGTAATTAAGTGAATGTTGTATATACCTTTTGCTATATTAAACCTTCGACTGTTATATTTGTGTGGACCTGATTTCATATGTGGGAAAGTGTTCATCATACTTAGATATCGTGTACTGTATGGCCAGAAGTTAAAGTACATCAAGCGGTAGTGGTTTAATGATACCATACTTATCAATACAGTCAGGGAATTGTACCCCTCAGTTACAGTTATGATATTACATTCTGCATAATTCGTATGCAACATATTGTGGTTCCCTGCTTTAGTCTGTTGACACATTTCTATACAAAAAATGCTTGTGTAGTCCTGTGTCATACCTAAATGTCATACAAGTGAATTGTATAGAAACAACTCACCAAAAGTGACTATTGCACAACTGATTTGACAAAAGAAATCCACCAAGGGGGGGAAACCCCCACTTCACCCCCCCCACCCTCCCTCCTCGCCATACCGTGCCTTTTACTGAAACGACGCCACTGGTTATACTCCTTTCAGACTAAAGCGTTGATTGCACAGGGTCGGACCTGGGATGTCAGTGTGATGTGAAGGGATTGCACCGTGTAATTATCATCAGACATACACTCATACTGTATTCAACCAGGTGCACAAAGGACTTTAATTTACCTTATTGTCACACATCCTTGAAAATCTTGTATCTAACTAGAATTGTGTGTGCTATGTATTACATCTCTTGTGCATTTAAAGCATCACAAGACATTTCTGCCTGGATTTTGTTGACTTTTTCTTCTTTCTTTTTTTATCAAATTATTATAATATTTTTTTTACATGGATAAAACAAAACATGACACCATATAATACAAGAATAATAATGGTAACACTTTATAATAACACTCAGTTATAAGCAGACCCGGCGCCATGAGCGGGCATTAGGGGGCCGGGCCCGCCCACTGAGTCAGCTGTGCCCACCCTGGTAATTTTTTTTTTTTCTATCTAAGTCAACTATTTTGATTGATTGATTGAATAATGGATAAAACACAATAAAGCCAAGGCTTGTTTCCATTGTGGTCCATAACTATCCAAATCCTTAGTCGGGGACAGCCCTAGTGGGCACTGATGTCAACAACAACACTACTGAAGCTAGCACGGCACTCTATGAGAATTCGTTTTCTACCCTCAAGAACGTCTTTACAGAACATCGCCTTAGTATGCTTCATCGACGCAAAGACAATTTAATTCAGTTGGCATTTGAGAAGGACTTAACAAAAAAGTTCAGGAATGAGTGGAGGGGCAGTGTTTTAAGAAGATTTCACTCTGTCCCCAAACGTCGCTTGCCGCTCCACTAATGATAGTGAGTAGCCTGTGGAGGATTTTTTTTAGCTTTTTTATGCACCTTATTTTTGTCAGTGAATTCAGAAGTGTTGAATAAATGGAGACTTTTCAAAGATATAGAATAGAATAGAATAGAAATGTATTATCCTGAGGGAAATTTGACACTGCAAATCACTCAACATTAAACATTTAGACAGAACAAGTCACGAATAAGAATAACAAAACAAATGGCCTAAGAATAGAATAAAATGAAATAGAATAAAAATTGAATAAAAGATACAGTAAATAAATACAGTAAAAATATACTGAAGTCTACAGTAGGTGTAATATTGCAGTGCTGTTTAAAAAGTAAGAGTCCAAGATGGTAACTGTCACTCTGTGCTCAGTGATGCAGTGAGGCACAGTGATGTATTGTATAGTCTGATGGCTGTCGGAATGAAGGACTTCCTGTGCCGTTCAGTGCTGCATTTAGGTAGTGTGAGCCAATAACATGCTCCTCCTGTCAGCCAAGTCTGTGTATAGTGGGCAGGGGTGCAGTCGTAATATGGGCGAAGGCCAAACGCCCGCGCACGCGCGCGCGTGCACGCGCATACATGTTCCCTCGGTTGCGCACAGAACAGATGATATCCTTCCAGTCGGGAGATCAAGCAACCCCCCACCACACCTTCAGGGCTTGTATTTGGTTGTCGGTATCCTATTATTATGCAAAGTCTAGGTGATAAGTGCCGGCGGCCGGGGTATACGGCGCGACGAGTCATTTTTGTGTCGTCGCGCCGACACTTATCACCTAGACTTTGCATAATAATAGGATGCGCGCACTTCGGCCTCAGTGACGAAGCCCAAACGTCGTTTGACCGCGTATGCCCAGCACTGCACCCCTGATAGTGGGTGGGAGGGGTTTTCCCTGATGGCCTGGAGCTTAGCAAGGTTCCTCCTCTCCGCCACCCTCGCTAGAGTCCAGCTCCACCCCAACCACGCTACTGGCCTTCCTGACCATCTTATCCAGCCTGTTTGTGTCCCCTGCTCTCAGTCCGCTGCCCCAGCAGGTCTGTTATATATATCCGTTCAGTCTGTTTTTGTATAAGTGAATGTTCTTAAGATAGAGAGAAATTAGATTGTTCAATTGCCTCTCTGCTGTTTAGTTCAGCACCATGGGCAGCGCCAAGCAAGCCACAGCGCCGCTGTCCCAGCTGAAACGTATAAAAGGGAACCTGTGTTGAAAAACCATTGTGCCCCCCCGAGAACATTTTATGCCCCCCCACTCATTTGTTTCTGCAGCCTGGTCTGGTTATAAGACCTTTATACGTTTTTTTTATCCACTTTTTTCTCCTGTTTTTCTCAGATTTTTTTCTCCCATCCCAATTTCGTCGTTATGCCAATTCCCCCCCTCCCCTTCCTGGTCGTTGCTCACATGTGCCCCCCACTGGTCGGTCTAGGGAGTCCTGAAGTCTAACAGATGCTTCCTCCGTCACATAGGAGACAGCCAGCAACCTCTTTTCACCTGCCAGCGCGGACTCTCATTGGTGAAGTGTAACGCGTGGGAGGTCACACTACTTTCAACATATCCCTTCTTTGCTGTGCAGGCGCCCTGACCGACCTGTAGGAGTCGCTAGAGTCCAGCTCCACCCCAACCACGCTACTGGCCTTCCTGACCATCTTATCCAGCCTGTTTGTGTCCCCTGCTCTCAGTCCGCTGCCCCAGCAGGTCTGTTATATATATCCGTTCAGTCTGTTTTTGTATAAGTGAATGTTAAGATAGAGAGAAATTAGATTGTTCAATTGCCTCTCTGCTGTTTAGTTCAGCACCGTGGGCAGCGCCAAGCAAGCCACAGCGCCGCTGTCCCAGCTGAAACGTATAAAAGGGAACCTGTGTTGAAAAACCATTGTGCCCCCCCGAGAACATTTTATGCCCCCCCACTCATTTGTTTCTGCAGCCTGGTCTGGTTATAAGACCTTTATACGTTTTTTTTATCCACTTTTTTCTCCTGTTTTTCTCAGATTTTTTTCTCCCATCCCAATTTCGTCGTTATGCCAATTCCCCCCCTCCCCTTCCTGGTCGTTGCTCACATGTGCCCCCCACTGGTCGGTCTAGGGAGTCCTGAAGTCTAACAGATGCTTCCTCCGTCACATAGGAGACAGCCAGCAACCTCTTTTCACCTGCCAGCGCGGACTCTCATTGGTGAAGTGTAACGCGTGGGAGGTCACACTACTTTCAACATATCCCTTCTTTGCTGTGCAGGCGCCCTGACTGACCTGTAGGAGTCGCTCTTTACAACGACCAGAATACCACCCCACCGGCTTCCCTCCCGCTGACTCTGCCAATTGAGCCAGTATGACGGCCGGCCAAGCCGGAGGCAACGCTGACAGCCGGATTCGATACCGGTGTCTCTTGCGTTGGTGACGAGCGCTTAGACCGCTGCGCCACCCAGCCGCCCCTTTATAAGGTATTTGTAGATAATGAACTAATCATGAACAAACCATTTATATACATTCGTAGATTATTATTAAATAATTTATAACTATATTTGTACAAAATTTATTTGTCATAACCCCACGATCGTGGTCCTAGAACCCGCCCACAACCGAATTACGATCACTCCGCCGGTCGTGGATTTAGAAGTGAAAGCAAGATGGTGGACAATAACATTTGGATTATGTAATTGGTGGGTCATGAGTCATTGTGGAACAAAATATCGCGCAAATTGATTGATTGATTGATTGATTGCAATTATTATTAATATTTTTTTTAACTATACTTTCTATAGAAGCAGCTGGGAGGTGCGCTGTTTTAAGTGAGCGTGGATAATTTAATTGATTGATTGATTGCAAATTGTATTACTGTCCGCCTTGTTTCCAACTGGTTAAGCTTGGCGACTCTTTCGAAGTCGCCCTCTTTCGAAGTTGGTTATGCTTAGAGTTTGTCTTTAGAGCAGGGCGATAGACCACCAGCCCTGATTCCAAACTCTAAGCATAACCAACTTCGAAAGAGGGCGACTTCGAAAGAGTCGCCAAGCTTAACCAGTTGGAAACAAGGCGGACAGTAATAAAATTTGCAATCAATCAATTCAATAATCCACGCTCACTTAAAACAGCGCACCTCCCAGCTGCTTCTATAGAAAGTAGGTTACAATTTGTTTTACCTCCTATAGGGCAAAGAAAACGTTTGAATTTTTTTACCTACTTTCTATAGAAGCATCTAAGAATGAAGTTCTATAGAAAGTAGGTAAAAAAAAGAAGGAGAAGTTGGATGTGTTAGTTTGTTGGATCACATCGGCCATTGTATAAAAGCATTAGATCACACGACAGAGTGGGTTATAGAAATTCGATCATGCGGGGCGGCTAGGTGGTGCAGTGGGCAAGGCACTCACCACCAATGCTGGAGACGCTGGGTTCGAGCCCAGCTCTCCACATTGTTTTCAGTTTGGCTGGTCGTCCGTACTAATACAATTGGCAGTATTAGCTAATTAGAGGGTGGGAAAACTGATGGGTGGGAATCCCCTGACGCTGAAAGATCGCGCTGCGCAGGTGAAAAGATGCAACGGCTGCTACCTCGAGTACCGGAGGGGACTTGTGCAATGTATGGCTTCATCCACATTACAGCCGGTTTGTGGGAGGCATGAAACAGCGTTCGAGATAGGGGAGGGTAGAATTGGACGATACGAAATTGGGATGGGAGAAAAATAGAAAATGGGAGAAAAAGTGGATAAAAAAAATGTATATATTCGATCACGCCTATGGGGGTCTAACGACCCTCGGCTGCGCCTCGGGCCTAACAACCACCCATAGGCGTGATCTAATTTCTATAACCCACTCTGTCTCGTGATCTAATGCTTAAACGTTGTAAAGTGCTTTCGGTCTGAGAAAAGCGCTATATAAATGTAATGAAGTCTTCAATCCCCTGTTGTCCTTCATCCTGTGTTCTTATTGTTACCCTTTTCTATGGCCTAGCCATCCCACTTCTGACACCAATGTGGCCAGCGGTGTTGGTAGAATGATGACAGAGTCAGGACTAGCTGTCAACCCATGTATTGGCACTGAATGGCAAGGCACAATAAGGGAGAGATTCACTGTAACAACGGGGAGCGTCACTGAGGCCATAAAACACAATGCACAACTCACTCAGGGTGTAAAATAATGAATTACATGAGGGTCTAATATCAAGATAACACAAAACCACTTGTACAAATCACAAACAATAACAACAGTTTAATAATGACAAACAATAATAAACAGGCTCTTTTAGAGCAGCTATACCAGACATGCTGGGAGACCAGAAAATAACTTCAGCACTGCTCTGATGCTATAAATATATTACAGAATGTCTTATTTCCAAGGGTGTTATTATATTACGCTGCTGGTAAATTCAAAATAGCCAAATAATGTCCTGACACTAAACAAATACCTCACGTATGTGCATAATTCAGGTGACAATAGCCTAGAAGACAGTAGCGCATAATTGATCACATAGTGACAGTGAATTGAAAAACCTATAGTATTGATCACTGACAGTGAATTGAAAAACCTATAGTATTTCATAACATTTGTGCAACAAGCCATGGTGGAGGTCACAAGATTATCTTTGTTCACATAATTTCATGGATTAAAAAATTATGTCCAATAAAAGGCTGACCTGCGTGATCACATGGCTTGGCTAAGTGAAACCTAAACATACCCCAAAAAAATAACTGCAATAAAAGTAACTTTTTTACTTTTTATTCAGACCATTTCAGATGAACTTAGGCGTGAAGGCGCCCTGACAATATTTTGACTGATAGATTGTTGGGTTGCACTATATTACAGCATAAGCATTTGATATGTACAGTACACATGCCTATAATTCGCTTACCAATTGGTTTCAATGGGCACTTAATGGTATAGTAAAACAAAACTGGTTTACAATAAGCTTGTTCAGTACAACGTTACCATCACATTGGAGGAATGTGTTGCAAAAAAGAAAAGAAAATAATTTTTTTGGTACAGTAAAATAAAAGGTATCCATTTACTTGAGTCATGAAAATACATGTTGTGATTTACTCTTCTCCACTGCAGCACTGACTCATACAGTCAATCTGTACACTCTAAAAGATGCAAACCCCCAAACGGTAGCCAACACAAGGCATGTGTACACTCTTAAAGATGCAAACATTCAAACATTAGCACAAACCCCCAAACGGTAGCCAACACAAGTTGGCTACCGTTTTGGGGTTTGTGCTAATGTGTTACACAAGGCATGTATACACTTTAAAAGATACAAACCTCCAAACATTAGCCTACATAAGGCATGTATACACCTTAAAAGATACAAACCTCCAAACATTAGCCTACATAAGGCAGCTGTACACTCTAAAAGATACAAATGTAGCCTACATAAGGCATCTGCCATATATATATTTTCCTTTTAATGTTGTAATTATCTTATAAAGACTAAATGCAATTGACTGTAAATTCTTTGTGTGTCTTCAAATGCATCTAGTCCATGTAAGATCCCAAATTAGATCATTCTTTCACTCACATAATGCTTAGACAAAAATAAAGCTATCATAAAATGGTAAAAAGAAAACAATGACATGTGTTTGCAAAAAAATAACACTTAAGTAATCATGAAATTTGTGCAAAATGTACATTATCTCTGACACATACACAGTACGATGCAGTCGACACCTGTTTTACACCTTTTTTAAGTCACATTTCATAAAGTGCATTTCAGATCTTCCCTATAGACACGGTATCCAAACAAGACGTATCTGCGACAGCCAGCGCCCTGCTCACGTACACAGCTGGGCCCCATGTCGTGTCTGACCTATATATAGCCCACTTCTCGTTTACCTCTTCTGTTGAATTTACGTCAGCTGTGATACATGGAAACAATCATTTACCTCTCCACAGTAGCTCTACAACAATAAAAGCAGAACACAAGAAGGGCCTGGATGACTACAGACTGGATGTTATGAATACAAATTAAGCTATAGAAGAGAATTTCAGTATTTTCTTTGGGGGGGGGGGGGGGGGGGGGGGTAATTTTATTATTTGCAGATCTTACAACAACAGACAAACAGGTGTAATTTGGTGTCTGATTTCAATGTATATATAGTGTAATATATGTATATAGTAGTTAGGATCTCTGTTAAACAGTACTGTATATGTGTATGTCATGTATGTCATAAATGTCATGATATCTGTATATCTGTATGTTGTGTATGTCATAAATGTCATTATGAATTGAAAATGGGGGACCCTGATGTAAACAAGACGGATCATGTAATAAATATGTGGAACGGATAATATGACAACTTTTTCTGGATAGCATAATAACTTGTTAAACGGTGAGTATGATCCGTTCCACATATTTATTACATTATCCGTCAAATTATTATATTATCCGATTTTTATTACATTATAAAGTCCTTCTGAATGAAAAAGTTATTACATTATGAAAAGTTATTACATTATCGGTATTATTACATTATCCTGTGTTACAGACCCCTTCAAGAAATTCAAGAAATTGAAACTCACAGCTGTGTAAAAAATAACACACACAAAAGAAAATAAAAAAAAATAAAACAGTGCCAGTTGCTAGACATGCATCTAGTTTTGGTCCCTGAAGTCAGCGAAATGCCCACTGAAGCCCTCTTTGATATGAAGCCCAGAGATTAGGTTTGATTATCCAAAGCACACACTGGCTGAGACAGAGGGGGAAGAGGCTGCTGCTATAGGGAGGTGTAGTGGTTTACGTCATTGCCGTTTTTCGTGTTCCACCCTCTGTCCAATGCAATGTATTTCCCCATTGCCCATTTCTAAATCGTCTCGTTTAAAACAAATAAAGCATGAACATTTGCATGGTGTACCTTTCTGTGCGTATTCATCCACAATCTATAGCTCAACATGAAAATATTCGCTTTTAATCATAAAAAAAATCGCCGAATTTTATTTCAACCAAAAATTCTTAAACAATAATGTTAGTGATAGAAGGGAACTCATTTTGTGCAAACAATGGAAAACTTTTCAATGTTCATGAGGCAGAATTGTTACAATAGCCGATAATCCATTTTCCCAATGATAAATCCCTATACGGGTGGACCTCGCGGGCGGTCCAGAGTGACGTCAGACTTCACCTCCCTATACGGGTGGACCTCGCGGGCGGGCCAGAGTGACGTCAGACTACACCTCCCTATACGGGTGGACCTCGCGGGCGGTCCAGAGTGACGTCAGACTACACCTCCCTATTAGGGGTGGGACGATACATCGATCCAGATCGATACATCGATGTAATTATCAACAATCGAATCGGATCAATGCGATGTAATAAGATCGATTCATATCGATACTCTTATTTTGAAAATCCTGTGGCGAGTCTCATATCCGCCCAAGAACAACAGCAGTAGCTCTGTGTGTGTAGATGTTACAGCATAGCATTCTCCCTTTCTGTGTGTGTGTGTGTGCGCGCGTCTTTGGAAAGACCAGATGAGGTCAGAGGAGTTTGATGTCTAAATGTTATTTAAACATAAACAATATAATACATAATAAATGTAGGCCTATACATGATCATGCAACATCAACAAATTGTTGTAGGAACGGTTTGGGAGAGGGAGGTTGTGAGTTTTGAGTTCCAAAAAATGTAGCTTAAAGTTTAAAGCTCAATATATAAAAACGTGGCACTTTACAGTGAACAGGAGGTCTATTTGTATTAAAAACAATAGATTGATTTTCCTTTAAATGTCTGGAAGAGCTCAAAAATACAAATGTCAAATGATATTTTCATTACCTTTTTTTTGTTGATCTAAATGTTACTGATTGTGTTAAATGGGCATATGATATCATCTCATATCGATCGCAGGCACCTGAATCTAATCGTATCGTATTGTATCGTGAGAGACTTTGTGATATCGGCAAATATCGTATCGTTGTCCAAATAATCGATATCGTATCGTATCATGATGAAACTGGTGATTCCCACCCCTACTCCCTATACGGGTGGACCTCGCGGGCGGTCCAGAGTGACGTCAGACTACACCTCCCTATACGGGTGGACCTTGCGGGCGGTCCAGAGTGACGTCAGACTACACCTCCCTATACGGGGGGACCTCGCGGGCGGTCCAGAGTGACGTCAGACTACACCTCCCTATACGGGTGGACCTCGCGGGCGGGCCAGAGTGACGTCAGACTACACCTCCCTATACGGGTGGACCTCGCGGGCGGTCCAGAGTGACGTCAGACTACACCTCCCTATACGGGTGGACCTCGCGGGCGGTCCAGAGTGACGTCAGACTACACCTCCCTATACGGGTGGACCTCGCGGGCGGGCCAGAGTGACGTCAGACTACACCTCCCTATACGGGTGGACCTCGCGGGCGGTCCAGAGTGACGTCAGACTACACCTCCCTATACGGGTGGACCTCGCGGGCGGTCCAGAGTGACGTCAGACTACACCTCCCTATACGGGTGGACCTCGCGGGCGGTCCAGAGTGACGTCAGACTACACCTCCCTATAAGGGTGGACCTCGCGGGCGGTCCAGAGTGACGTCAGACTACACCTCCCTATACGGGTGGACCTCGCGGGCGGGCCAGAGTGACGTCAGACTACACCTCCCTATAAGGGTGGACCTCGCGGGCGGTCCAGAGTGACGTCAGACTACACCTCCCTATACGGGTGGACCTCGCGGGCGGGCCAGAGTGACGTCAGACTACACCTCCCTATTGCTGCGGCAGTAGGGCTGACAGGGGGGGGGGGGGGGGGGGTTACACAGGTAACGAGGGTCTAACTGCAGACCTCAGGCCTGTTCCACAGACTGTTGCACAGACTGGCCTCGAGGAGGTCAAAGGCTAATGCTGTCGGAGAGTAAGAGGATGGTAAAAATTGGGCCGGATTGAAAATCACTCGATGCTTGGATTTTCACAGTTTGAATGTTTGCATCTTTTTTCCCCCGTAGGTCTCGAGTTCCCGGGTTCCCTTTGAGCTTCTCTCGCCGTGCAGGGGGGGCAGCGACCGCCCCCGGCCCCCCCCTGTGGAAAAGCAGGCTCACGCCCTTCCTGAAGCGCTGGTCCCTCACGCTGTAGATGACGACGTTGCAGCAGCTGCTCCCCGTCAGGATCCAGAAGGCGAAGAAGGAGAAGTCGCACCAGGCGTAGCCCACCACGTTGCCCAGCACAAACACCGCGATGGGCGAGAAGGACGCGGCGAAGGCGAACGTCAATATGCCGATGGTCTTCGCCGCCTTGATGTCCGAGAACGAGGGCCTGTGAGGGCAGCTCCCCCCTGCCCCTCCCCCTCCCCCTCCTCCGCCCCCCGCCTCGGCCCGCAGGCTCCGCTCCGACAGCAGCAGCTTGCGCTTGCGCGAGTAGCGCCGGATGCTGGCGAAGGACAGGAGGTTCACCGCCAGCGTGCCGCCCAGCAGCGTGAAGTCGAAGGCGGGGAACAGCAGCAGGATGTTGGCGTCGGGCGGCGGGCGCTCTTCTCCTCCGCGCCACAGCGGCGCGTAGTTGCACATGCGGCTGCACTCGCCGTACTCCAGGGTGAAGCTCCGGCTGAAGATGAGCGGCGCCAGCGCCAGCAGGAAGCTACCGGCCCAGGAGAGCAGGATGAGGAGCAGCACGCGGCGGCGCGTCACCAGGGAGTCCTTGTGCAGCGGCCGCAGGACGGCCACGCTGCGCTCCATCGTCATGAGGAAGATGGTGCTGATAGAGACGAAGGTGCAGCCGGCGAACACCGGGCCGATCAGCATGCAGGGCTGCCAGGGGGAGGAGGAGGAGGAGGGGGAGGGGGAGGAGGGGGAGAGGGAGGGGGAGGGGGAGGAGGAGAGGGAGGAGGAGGAGGAGCACCCCTGGTACCAATGGGGAGGGGTGCTGGCCACCATCAGGGAGATCTCCGTGTAGACGGAGAATGGGACCACGAGGACGCCCACCATCATGTCCGCTATGGCCAGGGATACTGAGAGAGAGAGAGAGAGAGAGAGAGAGAGAGAGAGAGAGAGAGAGAGAGAGAGAGAGAGAGAGAGAGAGAGAGAGAGAGAGAGAGAGAGAGAGAGAGAGAGAGAGAGAGAGAGAGAGAGAGAGAGAGAGAGAGAGAGAAGAGAGACAGAGAGAGAGAGAGAGAGAGAGAGAGAGAGAGAGAGAGAGAGAGAGAGAGAGAGAGAGAGAGAGAGAGAGAGAGAGAGAGGAGAGAGAGAGAGAGAGAGAGAGAGAGAGAGAGAGAGAGAGAGAGAGAGAGAGAGAGAGAGAGAGAGCGAGAGAGAGAGAGAGAGCTGTTATATACATGTGGGGAGAAAGGTCAGTGTGCAGTATTTGTAGTCGAGTGTCTGTATCTTTCCCAATACAAATAAACCATAATTATACTTTTTCAGGAGTACAGTCACACGGGTGAGGGAACAGACGAAGAATGGTTTAACCACTGCCCGGTGGGCCTGAGAGGGCAAAGGGCTAAGGGAGCAATACCCTGACAAAAAAGCACCTCTAGGTGGGCCAATCACCCGCTTAGCGGAACAAAATGATTACAGAAACATTCATGGTAAATACACAGCGAAGTTTGGACGTGGAAGGTGTCTCTCCCCAGACAAGTATGGTGCTGGACAACTCAAGCCGAAAGGACGTTGCCCAGCTGATCCCCCTTCTCACAACTAAACACATTACAAAGATCGGCTCCTGGAACATTCAAACAATGTACCAAGCCGGTAAAGCCACCCAGATAGCATCGGAAATGAAACAGTACAACCTTTCTTTAATAGGACTCAGTGAAACAAGATGGACTCAATCAGGAAAAGCACAACTTTCAAGTGGAGAAACAATAATATACTCAGGTCATGAGCAGGACAATGCCCCACACACAGAAGGAGTAGGACTCATGCTCTCAAGAGAAGCAGCTAGGTCCCTCATGGAGTGGGAGGCAATAAATGCATGCATCATCACAGCTAGATTTTTCACCAAAAGCAAAAAAATCACAATCATACAATGCTACGCACCCACTAACGAGGCAGAACAGCAAGCAAAAGATAATTTCTACGACATACTACAGCAAGTCATCAACCGGCAGAAAAAGAAAGACATCATCATCCTGACAGGAGACTTCAACACAAAAATAGGACAAGACAACACAGGAAAAGAGCAAATAATGGGCAAACATGGTCTAGGGGAAATGAACAACAATGGTGAACAATTCACAGACTTCTGCACATTCCATAACCTGGTCATAGGAGGCAGCGTCTTTCCGCACAAAAGAGTTCATAAAGCCACATGGATTTCACCGGACCACAAAACAGAGAACCAGATTGACCATATATGCATCAGACAGAAATTCAGGAGATCCCTCCAAGACGTCAGAGTGAAAAGAGGAGCCGATGCAGCTACAGATCACCACCTCCTGATAGGAACTCTCCGGTTAAAACTCAAGAAATTCACCAAATTCACAAAAAAAAAAAAACTTTAAATATCAAAAAAAAGAAATTCACCAACACTGCAAAAAAAGTCAGTACAAGGTACAATGTCAGCCTCCTCCAAGATCAGAACACCAGAGAGAAATTTAAAATCAGCCTCTCAAACGGTTCCACCCCCTGAGCCAACTGGAAGAACATCAATCCATCGATGAACGTTGGCAGAACATGAAGAGGGCATGGACGGAGACATGTGAGGACACATGTGGGAGGAAGACAAGGCACCACAAGGAGTGGATGACAGGAGAAACACTACAGAAAATTCAGACTCGCAAACAAGCCAAAGACACTCTCAACAATAGTCGCACAAGAGCTGCAAAAGTAAAAGCACAACAAGACTACACCACGGCAGACAGGTGGGTAAAAAGGAGCATCAAGAACGACAAAAATCAATTCATCAACAACCTGGCAACTCAAGCAGAAGAAGCAGCAGCTCAACACAACATGAAGGAACTCTACGACATCACAAGGAAACTGGCTAATAAACGCAAAACTCCGGACAGACCAATATTAGACAAAGAAGGAAAAACACTCACAAAGCAAGAGGCTCAGCTGAAGAGATGGGCAGAACATTTCAGAGACATACTGAACAGACCCAAACCGACAGCGCTAGCCAACATCCATCCAGCGGTACACTCCCTACCGGTCAATACCAACAAGCCCAATAAACAAGAAATAAAAAAGGCCATTCAAAAACTGAAAAACAATAAAGCACCAGGACCTGACGGAATAACCCCAGAGGCCATAAAAGCAGACCCAGTAATGGCAACAACACTACTCCACAAACTCTTTGGACAGATCTGGTATGAAGAAAAGGTGCCAAGCGACTGGGCAGAGGGATACCTGGTGAAGCTCCCCAAAAAAGGCAACCTGAAGGACTGTAATAACTACAGGGGCATCATGCTCACATCTGTGCCAGGGAAGATTTTGAGCAGGATCATCCTGGAAAGACTGTCCAAAGAAGTGGACAAAGAATTCCGAGAAGAACAAGCAGGTTTCCGACAGGACAGATCATGTACAGATCACATTGCCACCCTCCGCATTATCATAGAACAGACCCTGGAATGGAACACATCTCTCCACCTCACATTCATCGACTTCCACAAAGCATTCAACAGTCTAGACAGAGACACTATATGGGAACTCATGGCACATTACAGTATCCCAACGAAGTTCATAACCATCATCCAACAGCTGTACCTACAATCATCCTGCAGAGTAATACACAACGGCCAGCTCACAGACAGCTTTACAGTAGAGACAGGAGTCAGACAGGGCTGCCTACTGTCCCCTTTCCTCTTTCTTCTGGCAGTCGACTGGATCATGAAACAAACCACAGCCGAAAAAAATCTGGGCATTCAGTGGACAATGTGGTCTCAATTAGAGGATTTGGACTTTGCCGACGACATAGTCCTCCTCTCACACACACAAACACAATTGCAGCTACCACAAGACTACACATCAATAAAGCAAAAACAAAGGAGATGAAGATGAAACACAATTTAGAAGAGGCCGTACAACTGGACGGAGAAGCACTGGACAAGGTGGACACCTTCACATACCTGGGAAGCATCGTGGGGAAGGACGGAGGCAGCGACAAAGACATCAAAGCAAGAATAGGGAAGGCAAGAACAGCATTTTTAATACTGAAGCAAACATGGAATTCAAACCACATCTCCACAAAGACCAAACTCCGCATCTTCAACACCAATGTCAAATCAGTTCTATTATATGGAGCAGAAACATGGAGAACCAGAAAAGCAACCTCAAACAAACTGCAAACCTTCATAAACAGATGTTTTACGACACATCCTGGGAATCTACTGGCCAAACACCATCACAAACTAACAGCTCTGGCAAACCACTCAACAAGAACCACTTGAAACCCTAATCAAACGCAGGAAATGGGGCTGGATTGGACACACCCTGAGAAAACACAACCAGGCAGGCCTTAACCTGGAACCCACAGGGGAAGAGAAAGCCAGGAAGACCCAGAAACAGCTGGAGAAGGTCTGTCGAGGCGGATCTCAAGGAAAAAAGAACCATGGAAGGAAGCAGAGAAAATCGCCCAACACCGAACCAGCTGGAGAGATTTCATGAATGACCTATGCTCCCCAAAGAGCAAAAGGGTTTAAACTAAACTACAGTCACACTGATTTCATCATTCTAAAAGGTACTATTCTAATTAATTAGATAATAACTGGTTTTACATGCAAAATGGACAATAGAACAATAGAACACAATAGAACACTTCAACAATTGAAAAAAATCTTCAAACGGGGACTGACTTCGCATAATAGACTAGGCATTTACAGCTGTTCCAATGTAAATGTGCCTTCCTCCGTGCGCTTCACGCTCGCTCTCTGAAGTCGGACTCGGTGTGGACGGCCGCGCGCGCTGTTCTCGCACGAAACCCGCGCATGCTTATGCCCGTGCCTGGTGCGTTTCGTGCGTTACTCCACAAACAAAATGTTAGGAAGGCTGCGGGGCCAGACAATGTGTCTCCATTTACCCTGAAAAGGTGCTGACCAACTTGCTTCTGTTTTTACAGATATTTTTAATTGGTTTCTCAGCAACTCCCGGCAATCTTATAAATCTGCCATAGTCAGCCCTGTGCCCAAGAAATCTAACGCTGCTTGTCTGAACGATTACAGGCCTGTCGCTCTGACCTCTGTCATTATAAAGGTGTTCAAGGGCCTTGTCTGCGATCATTTATTTAGTATTGTTAAACTAGACATGTATCAGTTTGCTTATCAGCCCAACAGGTCTGTAGAGGATGCTGTATCTAACGGAACGTAAACCAATCCCGGTCACCCTCTTTGTCTGGGAACGTCACATTATGTGTTTACTCTGACTCACCATCCTGCAGCACCTGGAGGCCTCCGCCACTTATGTACCAATTTTGTTTATTGATTTCAGTTCAGCGTTTAACACGAAGTGGTTTAAGTGGTTAAAATAGGTCATATGTTCTCTAGATTCAGGACATTTACTTTCAGAGCACTCCACGGTCAGGCCCCTATCTACATCATCACTGAACTCATCCATCCCTACACCAACACCCGCTCACTCAGATCTGCCGATCAGCACCTCCTGGTGGTCCCCAGGTCCAGGCTCAAAACAAGGGGTGATCGAGCCTTCGAGGTGACGGCACCAAGGCTCTGGAACGCTCTCCCCCTGGACCTGCGAACTGCCCCCTCTGAAAACTCTTTTAAAAAACAACTAAAAACACATTTGTTCAGACAGGCCTTTGGTCATACATTTCTTGTCCTCACTGTTCCTATAGTTTTGTTTTTTAATTAGTGACTCATGATTTTATCCAAATTATTTTATTCTACTTTTTTTTATCTGGTTTCACTGTTTTCTAACTGCTGTCTGTTGTTGTTGTTGTTGTTGTTGTTGTTGTTGTTGTTGTTGTTGTTGTTGTTGTTGTTGTTGTTGTTGTTGTTGTTGTTGTTTTTATATACTAAGCTGTAGTGTAAAGCACCCTGTGTATTTGTGATGTGAAGGGTGCTATATAAATAAAAGTCATTCATTTATTCATTCATTCATTCATTCATTCATTCATTCATTCATTCATTCATTCATTCATTCATACAAGTACACACATGAGGACCCATACAGTCAATAACATCCTATACTTATTTTTTTTCCTAGACAAACAAAAACAAAATAATATGTTGGGGTGCATCTTCCTGACTCAACTCCCTTTACACAAGGTTTACTTAAAAATTTACCCGAAAGGACGTAGCTATACACATTAAACAAATGAAGATCGTAACAGTGTAATGTACAGATGCAGCACTGAAAATTCAGATCCCTTCTGCTGCTGTTCTGCTGCTCCTCTGCCACTATAGAACTAGCACTCAGGTGTTATATTTCTGCTGCTGTTCTGCTGCTCCTCTGCCACTATAGAACTAGCACTCAGGTGTTATATTTCTGCTGCTGTTCTGCTGCTCCTCTGCCACTATAGAACTAGCACTCATGTGTTATATTTCTGCTGCTGTTCTGCTGCTCCTCTGCCACTATAGAACTAGCACTCAGGTGTTATATTTCTGCTGCTGTTCTGCTGCTCCTCTGCCACTATAGAACTAGCACTCAGGTGTTATATTTCTGCTGCTGTTCTGCTGCTCCTCTGCCACTATAGAACTAGCACTCAGGTGTTATATTTCTGCTGCTGTTCTGCTGCTCCTCTGCCACTATAGAACTAGCACTCAGGTGTTATATTTCTACTGCTGTTCTGCTGCTCCTCTGCCACTATAGAACTAGCACTCAGGTGTTATATTTCTGCTGCTGTTCTGCTGCTCCTCTGCCACTATAGAACTAGCATGCAGGTGTTATATTTCTGCTGCTGTTCTGCTGCTCCTCTGCCACTATAGAACTAGCACTCAGGTGTTATATTTCTGCTGCTGTTCTGCTGCTCCTCTGCCACTATAGAACTAGCACGCAGGTGTTATATTTCTGCTGCTGTTCTGCTGCTCCTCTGCCACTATAGAACTAGCACTCAGGTGTTATATTTCTGCTGCTGTTCTGCTGCTCCTCTGCCACTATAGAACTAGCACTCAGGTGTTATATTTCTGCTGCTGTTCTGCTGCTCCTCTGCCACTATAGAACTAGCATGCAGGTGTTATATTTCTGCTGCTGTTCTGCTGCTCCTCTGCCACTATAGAACTAGCACTCAGGTGTTATATTTCTGCTGCTGTTCTGCTGCTCCTCTGCCACTATAGAACTAGCACTCAGGTGTTATATTTCTACTGCTGTTCTGCTGCTCCTCTGCCACTATAGAACTAGCACTCAGGTGTTATATTTCTACTGCTGTTCTGCTGCTCCTCTGCCACTATAGAACTAGCACTCAGGTGTTATATTTCTGCTGCTGTTCTGCTGCTCCTCTGCCACTATAGAACTAGCACTCAGGTGTTATATTTCTGCTGCTGTTCTGCTGCTCCTCTGCCACTATAGAACTAGCACTCAGGTGTTATATTTCTGCTGCTGTTCTGCTGCTCCTCTGCCACTATAGAACTAGCATGCAGGTGTTATATTTCTGCTGCTGTTCTGCTGCTCCTCTGCCACTATAGAACTAGCACTCAGGTGTTATATTTCTGCTGCTGTTCTGCTGCTCCTCTGCCACTATAGAACTAGCACTCAGGTGTTATATTTCTACTGCTGTTCTGCTGCTCCTCTGCCACTATAGAACTAGCACTCAGGTGTTATATTTCTACTGCTGTTCTGCTGCTCCTCTGCCACTATAGAACTAGCACTCAGGTGTTATATTTCTGCTGCTGTTCTGCTGCTCCTCTGCCACTATAGAACTAGCACTCAGGTGTTATATTTCTGCTGCTGTTCTGCTGCTCCTCTGCCACTATAGAACTAGCACTCAGGTGTTATATTTCTGCTGCTGTTCTGCTGCTCCTCTGCCACTATAGAACTAGCATGCAGGTGTTATATTTCGGGGGCTGGTGGCTAGCTCCCAAAGTGAACAAAGAGAGGGTACTTAACTTAAGTGCTCCCCCCAGACCCCCAAGATCATTTTTATATGGGCAGTCTGACTTGGGGTACTGCCCATATATATTAGTGTTGCAATGCATGATAAGTAAACAGTGAAAAAAGCTAAGGAATTGGATGGAGCTGGGGCGTTTGGGACGAATAAAAGTTTAAGATGAAAAAGTCTCCCCAGTGGGGGGCAGTGGAGGTGTGACATCTGGCCCGGTCCAGAACAATAGGAGTCACAACATCACTTTGACCCGTGGAGTGGTGGAGGAGCGGCAGAGGAGCAGCAGAGGTTTGATTTTTCAGTGCTGGATCTGTACACTATCCATCTTTCCCATTTCTTCCGAAACTTGTCCTGTTGCAACCTAAAAGAAAAAGTAATTCTTTCCATCTTAAAAATATCATGAATAATATCAATCCAATCATCCACTGTAGGAATTTCTGTTCTTAACCACTTTCTAGTAATGGCTTTCCTGCCAGCCGCACTTACTATCTGAAATATATATCTATCCCCATTTCCTGATGGCATAGCGCCCAAATATAGACTCTGACTCCAACTTAAATGGAATGTCCACCTGGAATAATTTTTTCAAAGATTGTATGGACCTCCCTCCAGAAAGGACAAGACCAGGACAAGACCAGAATATGTGGTAATGATTTGCCTCTGAGAGGCCACACTGTCTCCAGCAGTTGGAAGATTTGGTATGATGACTCCCTTGAGCTGGAGTACTGAAGAACCTAATCAGGGATTTCCAACAAAATTCTCTCCATACTTGATGTTTTCCATTGTATTTCACATAAATCCTCCCATTCCTCTTCCGTTGTATTTAGGTTTCCCTCCCTTTCCCATTTCTGTTTTACATACAATGAATTACCTTTCGTCTGGTATGGTATTTCTAAGTAAGTTAATCATTTTTCCTTTTTATTTCACATGATTTGCTGTTCTGGACAATCTGACAATTCAACAGAGAAATTAAGAGCAAATGGATTATTTTCAAACTCTAAATATTTACTAGATGCTTTCCTTAACACATTGGGCGCTAGCCATTAGCCTTATCCTTGTAGCTAACGCGCCAGGTTTCCATAGCATATTTTCACTGTGCGTCACTATGTTTGTAGAGCTATATCTATATTCTATATTATAGCTATGGAGACAATACTATGGTCAGTTGACAGTGACTTCCTTCCGTCGAACATGCAAAAAAGAGATAATTTTTTCATGTATACATTTGTGAGTTATCCCGTGGTGAATATTGTATAGTTTCGGAGTGATCCGGGATCATTCCTGAAAAGCTGAATTATAGGGCGCTACGTGAATTCTGCTATAAGTGTTGGCATTTCTTGCCTGGACATGCTACTATTTCCAAATCAAATGTATATAATACGTATTATGGTTTTTTTATGCTTTGATGGCCAGTAACGGCATTCGTTTTGAACACCACACACGCTGATCAGCTGGATCGATATGGAAACATGTTACAATCAAGCTGGAATTGACGTCAGATAGTCCTTACCTTTGATCGGGGGTATTCCAAAAATAATATTCCAATTGTCTCCTCGCGATTTCCAGTATTGGTGTCCAACTTATGGATCGAGTGTGCTAGATGCGTTTCGAAGTGGTCGGATGAAGCGGTTTACTTTGCTCCGTCTAAATTCAGCGCCCGGAGGGGTTTAACTGTAACACATGGTGAGATATAAGGTTTCAAAGGGTGGGCGATACTGCCACCTAGCAGGATGCGGCCGGTATTGCACTTTGACGATCTCAGAAAAAAATCCTATGGTAGGGCGGCTAGGTGGTGCAGTGGGCAAGGCGCTCACCACAAATGCAGGAGACGCTGGGTTCGAGCCCAGCTCTCCGCATTGCTATCAGCTTGGCTGGTCGTTCATACTAATACAATTGGCAGTATTAGGGGGTGGGAAGCTGATGGGTGGGGATCGGACGTTGTGGACAGCGACTCCGACGCTGAGAGATCGCGCTGTGCAGGTGAAAAGATGCGACTGCTGCTTCCTCGAGTACCGGAGGGCACACGTGATGTAAGGCTTAGTCCACATTGCAGCCGGCTTGTGGGAGGCATGGCCTAAGAGCGTTCGAGACAGGGGAGGGTAGAATTGGACGATATGAAAATTGGGATGGGAGAAAAATTTTAAATGGGAGAAAAAGTAGATACAAAAAAAATTATAATTTCCTATGGTAACACCGAGGTCCGTGGATGAATAATGCATGGCGAGTTAACCCGAGATATCTCGGGTCTGGCGCCGAAAGTGTTAATGCTGTCTCTGTAACTGTATGCTCTTTCTCAACATAATATTTAGTGAACGTGCCAGAAAAGAAAATACAAATCCTTTACCTTTGAGATACCCCTGTGGCGTCCGGGACTGTCTGGTCTGCATGAAGACGGTGAGGGTGACCACGTTTCCCACCACGATGGCCAAGGCCAGGCTCACCATGAACACCACGGCTAGGGTGTGGTTGAGGTGGCTGCAGCAGCAGAGGGGGCAGAAGGGAGCCGGAGACGCCCCCACCCCGGGCCCTCCCGCCTGGGCAGCCGCGCTCAGGTTAGAGGGCCCGTCTCCCAGGACACCGAGGCTGGGCACCAGGGCAGTCATGGCCGTCGGTGGTTGTTTTGTTTCTGGGGTTGAGTGGGGTGGCAGGGGGCCCTCAGGACAACTTGGAGCCCCTGGAAATCATGGCCCCGGCTACAAGGTTATCCTGTTCAAATATAAAAGAAGAACGTGTCAAATCAAAAAATAAATTTTAAAAAGAAAAAGAAAAAAAATCTATCTCTAACTAACCTTGCTGTCATGCACTTGTGTGTCACTAGGCGTGGGTCCTGCTTCCTGCACTATGGATCATTCGACTGATCTTTAAAGTGATGTCACGTCTTACCTGTGCAATGGTATAGGTTAAAGTGATTGATTGATTTATTGATTGATTGAACATTGTATTAACAGATTGCAGAATGGGTACAATACAGTACAACTCAATACACACAATTGTTAAGGGGATGCAGACCAGAGAAAGACTTTCGTCTTGTTTACATCAGGGTCCCCCATTTTCAATTTATCATAACATATATGACATACACGACATACAGATAGACAGTACTGCTACATCTATACATTTATGACATACCAGATTTACAAATACAGTACTGTTTGTGATACAAAAAGAGTTTAAAAAAGAGAGTATATACATTTGACGAAGAAACTGTACTTTAGAGGAGGTTGGGTAGGTGGGGTGGAGGGGGGGGGGAAACTGTACATTGGAGGTGGTTGGGTGGGTGGGGTGGGGGGTGGGGGTAACTGTACATTGGATTATCAACGAAACCTTACTTGGTCCCAAGAAGAGGGTCTTGTGTATTATTGGGTTAGGACATTTACTGTACATTGGAGGGGGTTGGTGATGGTGAGTGATGTTAACATGATGATATCACACCACTTTTACAGATTTGTATATGTCTATGTTATGTCTATGTGATGTGTTGTGATGTCATGTGTCTTTTACGATGTCTGTATGATGCATGTCTGAACACTTCGTCGTCGTCGTCGTCCCCCCCCCCTACAAGGACCACAATGGAAATAAGCTCTGAGCTTTTTTGTGTCTATCTTTGGCAGTATGTGCTTCTTTCTGTCACATGTTTATTTATATATTGTCAAAATAAAATAAAATAAATCAAATCATGTGACTGTCTTTTATAGCAGTCACTATTACTTCACATTCCATTATGTCCTTATCCATCTGAAGGATTTGGATCTTGAATAGCAACCAGTTTCAATGCACATGAAGGTAGAATACACAACCTGAAATGTAAAAAGGATGTTAAAGTGCTGATCTCGATTCCATTGAAATAAATGTCTATTTCAGTCACTATCCGATCAGGTAACACAGTGGTGAATGAGCACATGGCCCACTGGTGAAAGTCCTTGACTATGCAGCGTTACCAAGTATTATGAACTGGGTGTCTGGGGCAGCATTCATGGGAAATTCCTTTAAAATGTGTACATGAATTACCACAGGCAATAGTACATAACCATAGGCAATTAGTACATAATGTACGTTCTGTTATAGCCATAAGTAATATCTTACGTATTGTATCGAAAATGTACAATGTGTACATATTACAAATAAGTATTATATTACATAATCCTAGTATTGCTGTGTGTGTATCAGGGTGGTGAGAGCGCTTGTCTGTGACCGCAATGATTGCTGGTTGGACTCCAGTTTGCTGTGTTTGTTTTGGACTCTTGCAGATACAAAACGTCATTATTATTACTTATACAACTCTGTATTACGTATAGATATAACACAACGTACATTATGTAAAGATTTTTCCTGTGGTCAATTAGCACTTTATTTCCATGTTCTGATGAGATCGTGAAAGCAGTACAATGCAAACACATACATAAGATACCTGATGCTCGAGTGTGACTGAAGAAAATACGGACAATATATAACATACAGTATGAAGCATATCACGGCATACATACCTATGCATACTGCACCTTATGCTTATGTGTATACTGTATACATATTTCATCAGAGAATATATTTAGCATTTTAGTATTTAGCATTTTTAGATTAGATATATTAGATTAGATATTAGATTATTATTATTATACTGTATACTTATTTCATCAGAGCATATATATTGCATTTTTTGCATTTAGAATTTTTTGATTATAGGCCTATATATTAGATATTAGATTATATATTGGTGCTGTCAATATATTAAAAAAATGTATCTCACAATTTTCTGTAATTAATCTAGATGAAGACCTACGCTTGTAACAGATATTTACTTGAGTAAAATCATGGAATTAATGTAAAATCAACACAAAGAAAGTATATTTAGATTCAAAGACTATTTTAATAGCTTTCTTTGAATACAGTTTCTCTCGCAAAAAAAAGAACAAGCAAATATACTGCTGAAAGTTCAGAACATTGAATATTTTTCACTCCATAGATTAATCTAGATTAATTTATTTTAATGCTTTAAGCCCTAGCCATATTTCACCTAAAAGTACATACCCAAGTAAATGGAAGATTGCTCTACAAGGTCCATTTGCGTGTTCTTGGTATCTAGGGAATGTATTCCCAATGTCAGAAATATTGTCTGTTACTATGCTTGAGTAAATTGTAATGAACCAAAGGAGAATATAAATTATTATTATGAGTTTTTTTTCCATCTTTGACGGTGAATAACACCATGCTAACATTGACCAAAAGTGAAACATTTATTTCAGCACCTTCTTGACATCAAGTGTACAAAATATCTAAGCAAATTAACAAAGGGCAGAAGATTTACAGTGTTTTTTGTAGATACAGTACTGAATTTTGCCATCCGGACACATGCAATATGAAATATGAATATAGAATACCAGGCCTATAAATTACCTTATTATGTCCAAGTCATATATCTATGGATCGGCCCAAATCTCCTCTTTCCAATAGCAGAGTTCAATATGGATTTAGTACCACCAGGCGCCCATCACAGGACAGCAAAGACTGTGAATGAAATCTACTGTAAGTACAGTTACTTTTGTATAATGTCCATAGGTCCGACATTTTTTACCGGATTGAGACGCTCTTTTCCCTAGACGTTGACAGAAAGGTAAAGAAACAATATGTTGTATTTTATGGAAGTAACGTTGAGGGAGGTGTAGTGGTTACTTCCTGGTCTATAGGGAGGTGTAGTGGTTACTTCCTGGTCTATAGGGAGGTGTAGTGGTTACTTCCTGGTCTATAGGGAGGTGTAGTGGTTACTTCCTGGTCTATAGGGAGGTGTAGTGGTTACTTCCTGATCTATAGGGAGGTGTAGTGGTTACTTCCTGGTCTATAGGGAGGTGTAGTGGTTACTTCCTGGTCTATACGGAGGTGTAGTGGTTACTTCCTGGTCTATAGGGAGGTGTAGTGGTTACGTCATTGCTGTTTCCGGCCGGTCTACCTCGCAAAATTGCAACGTATTTCCCCATTGCTCATTTCTAAATCGTCTTGTTTAAAACAAATAAAGCATGAACATTTGCACGGTGTACCTTTCTGTGCGTATTCATCCACAATCTATAGCTCAACATGAAAATATTCGCAATTAATCGTAATTTCGTTTTTTATTTCAACCAAAGATTATAATGTTAGTGATAGAAGGGAACTCATTTTGTGCAAGAATGGAAAGCTTTTCAATGTTCATGAGGCATAATTGTTAGAATAGCCGATAATCCATTTTCCCAATGATGAATCCCTATAGGGGTGGACCTTGCGGGCGATCCAAAGTGAGCCCCCTCCTCTACTCCCTGTACACACATGACTGCGTGGCACAGCGGAACAACAACACAATCATCAAATTTGCTGATGACACAGTAGTGGTGGGCCTGATCTCTGCCAACGACGAGAGGGCCTACCTGGAAGAGGTAGAGAATCTGTCACAGTGGTGTCAGGAGAACTGCCTCTCCCTGAACGTCAGCAAAACAAAAGAGATGATTGTGGACTTCAGGAGGTCGGGGGTCAAGGACTACAGCCCCCTCAGCATCGACGGGGCACCGGTTGAGAGAGTGAACAGTTTCAAGTACCTCGGAGCCCACATATCCGAGGACTTGACATGGACCACACACATTGACAGTGTTGTGAAGAAGGCACGACAACGCCTCTACTTCCTCAGGCGCCTAAGGAAGTTCCAAGTCAGTCAGAAGATCCTTAAGAACTTCTACTCATGTACAATAGAGAGCATCCTGACTGGCAACATCACCTCCTGGTTTGGGAATAGCACTGCACAAGACCGTAGCAGACTACAAAGAGTGACACGTTCAGCCGAACGCACAATTGGAGGGGGGCTTCCCACCCTCCAGAACATTTACAACAAGCGGTGCAGGGGGAAGGCTAAGAGAATCATCAAGGACTCCAGCCACCCGAACAACTGCCTCTTTGAACTACTGCGGTCAGGCAAGCGATACCGGAGTCTTAAGGCGAGCACAGAAAGACTCAGAAGAAGCTTCTATCCCCAGGCCATCAGGCTGCTCAACGAACAATAAACACTATGCAACAACCATCAAATGCACACAGCACACACATCCACACGCACACACTCACTTTAAACAAACAACTCACTGCAGCACCCACTTTACACACTTTAGAACACCTAAACACACTTTACACTTTATATTTATTGGTAAAGGATTTGCACTACAACTCGTACACCTTACTGTAAATTGTACCTAAATTGTACCTCATCCCATTTCTGCTCTGCACTATATAGTATTGTATATTAGTACATTGCATAGTATATTGTATATTGTATGGTAACTCAGTTACTTCTATTCTGCATCGAACATTGTACATATGTCTATACTGAACACTGTGACCTCTATTTTTACTTCTATTTTACATGCTATACTATTTTATTTCATACTTATCTTGTCTAACACAGTCTCTGGAGCGTAACAGTAAGAAGCATTTTGTATAAAAGTATTCTGTACTTCTGTATGACACCTATTAAAGAAACTTGAAACTTGAACAATATCATATCACTCGATATTCGATATTATCGATATTGTTATAAGTATAAACATTTTTTATATATTTTTTTAAACAACAGATGTATGTTTATTTTGCAGCAATTCTTTGTCGTTGCCGCCATCTTTAGTGTTACATCCCCTCACACTCCAGTTCTCAGGCTGCAGCTGGTTTGAAAGCAAAAGTAAACAGGCTTCTCTGCTGGCTGTGGCTCCAGGGGATCGTGATATCATTTTTTGCCATATTGCCCAGCCCTAGTCTCAGCCTTAAACATCACTTAATACGGACAGTATTGATCTATTTGACGTGAAATAAATCTCGGCCCATCGAGCTTAAGAGGTTAGCAAGGTGACTGGCTTCTAGGAGGCTGAGGGCATCCATTAAAGGAACACTTAAGTGGTATGGTTAACGTTAATGTCCCCATGGGCCGGACACATCTTCTTTAACAAGTCAAGAAGAAACATCACAATAAGTCAAGAAACAAAACAAGAACACCATAAGGTCCAACAAATTTAAAATAAATGCAAAATAAATTAATGCAATGCAAACACTCCCAGACATACCCCACGCGAAGGTAAGGAAAAACTCACTAAAACCTAGCAATAGGAAAAAATTTACCACAGGCAATGTGGAGGAGAGAAACCTTAGAAGGGCCAATTCAAGGGGGGATCTCCCTTCTTAGATGTCGGTGATAGTAGTGTTGCAGACGGACAGTTGGTAAGCATGCACTCATGTGTGTAGTGAAACACAGATGAGTGCATGCAATAGCAACTGAACATTTAGAAAATTTAAGATGGAGCTGATAGCGATAGCAACTGAACATTTTGAAAGATTAGAGATAGAGCTGATAGCGGATCTATTTGAGGCACAGGGGCGGCGTGAATCATTATTATTACAGTATCTGGTTAAAGTGAATCATTATTGTGACGTACCTGGGTACGTGGGTTGGTCATTACCATTATTACTGTATTTATGACACCTTCTGAACATCAGGTTAGTATATTTAATGTGTTGTGTTTTGTATGTGATGTGTGTGTGTGAACATGAGAGCTAATGCTGTCTCTTTTCTCTCCCTGTCAGGTGCTGCCCGTCCCTACACTGAAGAGTGCTGATTGCCTAATGAATGACAGCTGATGGCAATCACCTCGAGAGGGATGGGTAGCCAAATACCTGACAGCACACACACGTCTGGGCGCCTCATTCTGTCAATTGCCAGTGACCAGAGTGGAGTGAGGTTGCCATTGTTTTCCACTGTTGCGTGGGATATATATATTGTTGGCCACTTTGGATTCATCCTACACCGTGAGCTATATGGTTAGAGTGGTGATTCATCCTACACTCTAAGTATTAGGGTTAAAGTGGTGTTCATCCTACACTGTGAGCTGCATGGTTAGAGTGGTGTTTCTTTGTTTATCCAGGTGAGCTTGTACCTTTAAGTATATATATGTAGATATTGTTGGCCTTTTTAGATTCATCCTACACTGTGAGCTACATGGTTAGAGTGGTGTTTCTTTGTATAGCCCTAATTATCTTATTGCTGGGTGGTTCCCAGATTGCCAACCACGTGGCATGTGGTTGTGTGTTTAGTGTTTGACTTGTTTATTATTATACTTACCTTGTTTGTTCTCCCCTTACCCTTCTCCCTGTTTGTTAATTGTTTGTGGGTTGTTTTTTCCCTTTGTTGCCTATTTAAATATCAGTGGAGGTTTCAATCCCTACCCTGCATAATAAATATAATTTACTATTTTTGGAACAACGTCTTGTGTTTATTATTACCTACCTGCCCGGGACTGTTTTGAAAGCATTTACTGAGAGAGGCTGTTTTTGCTCATGTGCAGCCGGCTCCAGTTATTATTCTGTGTGGTCCTTAGACCTTTGTACATGACAATTATTATTACAGTATCTGGTTAAAGTGAATCATTATTACTACATTATCTGGTTAAAGTTACTCATTATATTACTACAGTATCTGGTTAAAGTGAATCATTATTATTACTGTTATGGTTTGTAACCGACCCCAATCGCACAACACAAGACAGGTATGAGAGTAAGCCAAGAACAGGGCATTTATTGAATACAAACAAAAAGCGGCACTGTCCCTTTAAGGGAGAACACAAAATACTGGAAACAAGAATTAGGGAAAATTGGCACTGTGCCTTTAAGAGGCGAGCAGGCTAAGGGGCTAAGGCTAAAGAACAGGGCCAGGGCAAAGGACAGGGCAGGAACAGGGGCACTGGAGAGTGGAACAGGGACAGAGGCCCGGGGAGGCGGGCTGGAGACAGGGACAGAGAAAACAGGGTTAAGGCCTTGGACAGGGCGAGGGCCAGAGCTGCTTACAGGGATGGAGTAGGAGCGCGCAGGCTAGACGTCTGGAGTGGAGCGCGTCGGCTTGAAGAGCGCGCCGGCTCGGGGTCTGGAGTGGGGCGCGTCGGCTTGAAGAGCGCGCCGGCTCGGAGAGGATTAGGAAGCGATGCGCGTCTGGAGTAGTAGCGCGCCGGCTAGACGTCTGGAGTGGGGCGCATCGGCTTGAAGAGCGCGCATCCCCCCGTAGGATAGGGAGCGATGTGCGCCGGCTTGGAGAGCGCGCCGGCTCGGGGTCTGGAGTGGGGCCAGGGGAGGAAATTAGGCCACTTTACTCGCCAAATGCGAGTATTTTTTACGTTTGGCGAGTAATTCATGAAGAGCACTCGCCAGTCTGGCGAGTACTAGTAATTACAAAACAAAACAAAAAAATCATTCTGCAATCTGCTGATTCGCTCACTGGCACAAGCCGAACTCTGACTCCCCCCTTGATTCGTCCCATTTGCGCCTCATCCAACCATAACCAATGAACATCATCGTTGTACAGATGCGCTCTAAGCTCCTCCAATGAACACTCGTTTTCTAGAAGATGCCGCCCATCTAGGGGAAGTGGACAGATCACTGCGCGCGGACCTACAGACTCCTGCCACCGGCTTGACAACGTAGACAAAAACACATCAGTGGATGAAAATAATTGCATGTAGAGTCGTCGCTTTCGGATATAAGTGCGGTCTGTCTGACATGGGGGCGAACAACAGCACGCGACGTGTCTCCTTCGAGTCGGATGAGAATGACAAGTGGGCGTGAGGCTCACCCAAGTCAACCAGCATTAGCCGGCTAGCTACCTAGCATGTAACAAGCTACCATAACGCGCGTTCAACATAGTGGACTATACTGAGCGGCTTTGCTTAAATGCAGCCGAGTGACATTTTATTATTACCGGGTTTCCCCCCATATCACCACTCGCCCATATGCCCTTCACAACGGTGATGTTGTCATACTTGGCATTCAGAATACACCTGCTGAACCCCTAGCGTTGTCGATTCGGTTCCATACAGCACAAGTACAGTACAGTACAACCAGAATACATTTGGCATACAACCAGAGTGCAAATGTAACAAGTCAAGTTGTTTTATTTAGCTATTACATTACAGTGAAATGCTTGGTTCTTTCACTGCCCAACCCAGTCCAGCCTAGTCCAGCCCAGCCCAGCATCTTTCACTGCCTAGTTCAGCCCAACCCAGTCCAGAATAGTTCCCTCTTTCATGTTAATATGTGATATCCTAATATTTTGAAGAGTAGAGACAGTGTGATTAATACATGTTGTATGCTAATATTGTGAAGAGTAGAGACCGTTATTAATGTTTTATGCTAATAAATATTTTAAAGAGTAGAGACACGGTGTGATTTTTACTATGATTGAAAATCAATTTAGACGAAGACATACAAAGAAGTAATTATCACAATTAGCGATTTTATTTGGCTGGTAAAAAATCAGTTTGTCTGGTAAAAAAAATCAGATACTCGCCAGTTGGCTGGTAAGCCAAAAAGTTAGTTTCCTCCCCTGAGTGGGGCGCGTCGGCTTGAAGAGCGCGCATCCCCCCGTAGGATAGGGAGCGATGTGCGCCGGCTTGGAGAGCGCGCCGGCTCGGGGTCTGGAGTGGGGCGCTTCGGCTTGAAGAGCGCGCCGGCTCGGAGAGCGCGCCGGCTCGGAGAGACGCATCCTCCCGTAGAGGATTAGGAAGCGATGCGCGTCTGGAGTAGTAGCGCGCCGGCTAGACGTCTGGAGTGGGGCGCGTCGGCTTGAAGAGCGTGCCGCGCGCTCGGAGAGACGCATCCTCCCGTAGAGGTTTAGGAAGCGATGCGCGTCTGGAGTAGTAGCGCGCCGGCTAGACGTCTGGAGTGGGGCGCGTCGGCTTGAAGAGCGCGCCGGCTCGGAGAGCGCGCCGGCTCGGAGAGACGCATCCTCCCGTAGAGGATTAGAGAGCGCACCGGCTGTGTCCCACTCCAGGCAAACGGCGACAGGTGGCGATGGCTGGCACCTCATCTCACGCCGGAGAAGAACCAGCATACAGATACAGATAAGATACGGAACGACCCGACGAGGACTGGAGGGGAAGTCCAGGTATTTAAAGCCCTCTGGGGTGCTAATTAGAACACACATCAGGTGCGTGATGGTAATTGATACTTGACTTAGAAGTGTGTGTTCGGCACGGACCAATCAACACAGAATCCTCACAGTACCTTAAAGGAACGGAGCGAGGCAGGGAATGCAATAAATCAACAAAGTACCTTAGAGGAACGGAGCGAGTGGGTGGGAAGACAGGGAATTAAAGGTCCAGGGAACAGGCGAACCTCACAGTACCCCCCCCTCCACGGGAGCCACCGGGCTACCCAAAAATACAGACAGAGGGGCAGGGGACACAAACAAGGCAACAAACAAAAAATTGGGCCATGGTAGCGGGGAAACTACACCAAAAGTGGGGCTAGCAGAGGGACAGGGTAGCTGCCAGGGCACTGCTAGCTACAGGGCCTATGCTAGCTGTACTGCTACATTAACATAGAGGCTGCGCTAGCTGCTGGAGCTAGGCTAGCAGACAGGGCTGGACCAGCATGAGAGAACAAGCTAGCTGGAAGGACAGTCCTAGCAGCGGGGAAGACTGACCTTGCTAGCTGAAGGGGCAGTCCTAGCAGTGGGAAAACTGACCTTGCTAGCTGAAAGGGCAGTCCTAGCAGCGGGGAAACTGACCTTGCTAGCTGAAGGGGCAGTCCTAGCAGTGGGGAAAACTGACCTTGCTAGCTGAAGGGGCAGTCCTAGCAGTGGGGAAACTGACCTTGCTAGCTGAAGGGGCAGTCCTAGCAGTGGGGAAACTGACCTTGCTAGCTGAAGGGGCAGTCCTAGCAGTGGGGAAAACTGACCTTGCTAGCTGAAAGGGCAGTCCTAGCAGCGGGGAAGACTGACCTTGCTAGCTGAAGGGGCAGTCCTAGCAGTGGGAAAACTGACCTTGCTAGCTGAAAGGGCAGTCCTAGCAGCGGGGAAACTGTCCTTGCTAGCTGAAGGGGCAGTCCTAGCAGTGGGAGAAAACTGACCTCGCTAGCTGAAGGGGCAGTCCTAGCAGTGGGAGAAAACTGACCTTGCTAGCTGAAGGGGCAGTCCTAGCAGTGGGGAAACTGACCTTGCTAGCTGAAGGGGCAGTCCTAGCAGTGGGAAAGCTACACAAAAAGTGGAGGCCAAGCAGAGGGACCGGGTTAGCTGCCTGGGCATGTCAAGCTACAGGGCCTATGCTAGCTGCAAGGGCTGCATTAACATAGAGGCTGTGCTAGCAGCCGGGGCTAAGCTAGCAGACTGGGGCCAAGCTGGTAGTAGAGGCCTGGCAAGCTGCAGGGGAGCTAACGAGGCTAACAGGGAAGCTAACAGGGGAGACTAACAGGCTAAACAGGGGAGCTAACAGGGAAGCTAACAGGGGAGTCAACAGGGGAACTAACAGGGGAACTAACAAAGGCTAACATGGGAGCTAACAGGGAAGCTAACAGGGGAGACTAACAGGCTAACAGGGGAGCTAACAAAGGACAAACTCAACATACACTGTCTGTGCTGGCTGGGGTCGTCGACTGTTCGGGTCGTACTGTTATGGTTTGTAACCGACCCCAATCGCACAACACAAGACAGGTATGAGAGTAAGCCAAGAACAGGGCATTTATTGAATACAAACAAAAAGCGGCACTGTCCCTTTAAGGGAGAACACAAAATACTGGAAACAAGAATTAGGGAAAATTGGCACTGTGCCTTTAAGAGGCGAGCAGGCTAAGGGGCTAAGGCTAAAGGACAGGGCCAGGGCAAAGGACAGGGCAGGAACAGGGGCACTGGAGAGGGGAACAGGGACAGAGGCCCGGGGAGGCGGGCTGGAGACAGGGACAGAGAAAACAGGGTTAAGGCCTTGGACAGGGCGAGGGCCAGAGCTGCTTACAGGGATGGAGTAGGAGCGCGCAGGCTAGACGTCTGGAGTGGAGTGCGTCGGCTTGAAGAGCGCGCCGGCTCGGGGTCTGGAGTGGGGCGCGTCGGCTTGAAGAGCGCGCCGGCTCGGAGAGCGCGCCGGCTCGGAGAGACGCATCCTCCCGTAGAGGATTAGGAAGCGATGCGCGTCTGGAGTAGTAGAACGCGCCGGCTAGACGTCTGGAGTGGGGCGCGTCGGCTTGAAGAGCGCGCATCCCCCCGTAGGATAGGGAGCGATGTGCGCCGGCTTGGAGAGCGCGCCGGCTCGGGGTCTGGAGTGGGGCGCGTCGGCTTGAAGAGCGCGCATCCCCCCGTAGGATAGGGAGCGATGTGCGCCGGCTTGGAGAGCGCGCCGGCTCGGGGTCTGGAGTGGGGCGCTTCGGCTTGAAGAGCGCGCCGGCTCGGAGAGCGCGCCGGCTCGGAGAGACGCATCCTCCCGTAGAGGATTAGGAAGCGATGCGCGTCTGGAGTAGTAGCGCGACGGCTAGACGTCTGGAGTGGGGCGCGTCGGCTTGAAGAGCGCGCCGCGCGCTCGTAGAGACGCATCCTCCCGTAGAGGTTTAGGAAGCGATGCGCGTCTGGAGTAGTAGCGCGCCGGCTAGACGTCTGGAGTGGGGCGCGTCGGCTTGAAGAGCGCGCCGGCTCGGAGAGCGCGCCGGCTCGGAGAGACGCATCCTCCCGTAGAGGATTAGAGAGCGCACCGGCTGTGTCCCACTCCAGGCAAACGGCGACAGGTGGCGATGGCTGGCACCTCGTCTCACGCCGGAGAAGAACCAGCATACAGATACAGATAAGATACGGAACGACCCGACGAGGACTGGAGGGGAAGTCCAGGTATTTAAAGCCCTCTGGGGCGCTAATTAGAACACACATCAGGTGCGTGATGGTAATTGATACTTGACTTAGAAGTGTGTGTTCGGCACGGACCAATCAACACAGAATCCTCACAGTACCTTAAAGGAACGGAGCGAGGCAGGGAATGCAATAAATCAACAAAGTACCTTAGAGGAACGGAGCGAGTGGGTGGGAAGACAGGGAATTAAAGGTCCAGGGAACAGGCGAACCTCACAATTACAGTATCTGGTTAAAGTGAATCATTATTATTACAGTATCTGGTTAAAGTGAATCATTATTACTACAGTATCTGGTTAAAGTGAATCATTATTACTACAGTATCTGGTTAAAGTGAATCATTATTACTACAGTATCTGGTTAAAGTGAATCATTATTACTACAGTATCTGGTTAAAGTGAATCATTATTACTACAGTATCTGGTTAAAGTGAATCATTATTATTACAGTATCTGGTTCAAGTGAATCATTATCACTACAGTATCTGGTTCAAGTGAATCATTATTACTACAGTATCTGGTTCAAGTGAATCATTATTACTACAGTATCTGGTTAAAGTGAATCATTATTACTACAGTATCTGGTTGAAGTGAATCATTATTACTACAGTATCTGGTTGAAGTGAATCATTATTACTACAGTATCTGGTTGAAGTGAATCATTATTATTACTACAGTATCTGAATCTCCACCTGTTTTTGATCCACTAGGGCTAGGCCACCATCCCCACCACCCAGAACTACGGCCACATCATCGCCGGAGCGATACTCCACAGGGACACCAGAGCGGTGTGGGCGCTTTATGATGAGGTCATCGAGAAGGGATTGTGCCCTCGCCAAGACACCTGGGAAGCCCTGTTCAGAGGAGGAGTGTGGAAGGAGGGATGGACGGAGGAGCAGGAGAGAGAGAGCATGTCCCCGTCGGAGTACCAGGACAGACTGTTCGGTGTCCTGCTGTACATGCGAGAGAACCAGCTGTATCCTCAGCAGGCCCTAGCTAGCACCATCCAGACCTGGTTCCAGAGGTACGACAGCTGAACACGCCCTAGCTAGCACCATCCAGACCTGGTTCCAGAGGTACGACAGCTGAACACCTCCTAGCTAGCACCATCCAGACCTGGTTCCAGAGGTACGGCAGCTGAACACGCCCTAGCTAGCACCATCCAGACCTGGTTCCAGAGGTACGGCAGCTGAACACGCCCTAGCTAGCACCATCCAGACCTGGTTCCAGAGGTACGGCAGCTGAACACGCCCTAGCTAGCACCATCCAGACCTGGTTCCAGAGGTACGGCAGCTGAACACGCCCTAGCTAGCACCATCCAGACCTGGTTCCAGAGGTACGGCAGCTGAACACGCCCTAGCTAGCACCATCCAGACCTGGTTCCAGAGGTACGACATAGGGATGTCCGATATTGGCATTAACCCTTTCACTGCCACACGACAGCCGGTTAACCCTTTCACTGTGAAAATACAGAAGGTTAGCCCTTTACTATCACACAACCGACGGCGATGCTCCATCATTAGCATCATTAGCTCCGCGGATGCAAAAGACTACACTCAAGTTAGGTTGTGCCAAATCCTTGCGTAAAACCTTGCCTTTTTCCTGACTCGATGCCCTGAGATTTCTATAACTCATATTTCACTAATAACACTTAAACTAGGGATGTCCGGCAGTAAAATGTGATATCGGAAAATATCGGTATCGGTAAAAAAAACAAAAAAAACAATAAATTTTTTTTTTTATTTAACCTTTACTTACCCAGGCAAGCAAGTAAGAACCAATTCTTATTTTATTTATTGTCAAAAGTATGCATGTTGGTTTAATTCAACAACAAGAGATATGTAATGTTAATTTTTACTTTTTTAATGATCATATTTTGCACAGATAATGCTTACATTTAGAAAGCCTTTTGAATGCATCCAGTGAAATTATTAGTTACCTGAAATTATTCCGTTTTTTTGGGGGGAAACCCTGCATATATCGGTATCGGTTGATATCGGTATCGGTATCGGAAATTAAGAGTTGGACAATATCGGAATATCGGTATCGGTAAAAAAGCCAATATCGAGCATCCCTACTTAAAACCATCGGTAAACAAACGTAGTGCTGAAAATATACACTTTGACTGCTGTTTTGACAGGGTTAGGGTCTTTACTCTTGGCTACACATATATATAATCTCTCTCTCTCTCTCTCTCTCTCTCTCTCTCTCTCTCTCTCTCTCTCTCTCTCTCTCTCTCTCTCTCTCTCTCACTCTCTCTCTCTCTAGTCTCCCAGGGCAAAACTGGAAAGGCAGTTGGACCAACATCAACTCTAAGTAATATGAATGCGTGTGTGTGTGTATGTTTGTAAAGGTATGTGTCTGTGGGGGTGTGTGTTGATATATCTTGTGTGTTTGTTTCATATGTGTATGTATGTGTGTCTGTGTTTATCTCATGTGTGTATATCTCATATCTGTATGTGTGTGTGGATGTGTTCTTCTGTGTGTGTGTGTGTGTGTGTGTGTGTGTGTGTGTGTGTGTGTGTGTGTGTGTGTGTTTGTGTGTGTGTTTATCTAATATGCGTGTGTGACTGTGTGTTTATCTCATATATATGTGTGTGTGTGTGTGTGTGTGTGTGTGTGTGTGTGTGTGTGTGTGTGTGTGTGTGTGTGTGTGTGTGTGTGTGTGTGTGTGTGTGTGTGTGTGTGTGTGTGTGTGTGTGTGTGTGTGTGTGTGTGTGTGTGTGTGTGTGTGTGTGTGTGTATAGAGGTGTGTGTGCAGTTCAGAGCTGGAGTCCATCCTGATCAGTAGAATATCAACAGCTGAAGAAGAAATTCATGACTGAAGTTATACAAGGAAGAGACGTCTTCAATGAGACGATACCTCAGGTACACACACTCACACACACACACACACACACACACACACACACACACACACACACACACACACACACACACACACACACACACACACACACACACACACACACACTCACACACACACATACAGGCTCTCCCTATCTCTTTCACTCTGTCTCTCCATACCTTCTCCTCTCTCTCTCTCTCTCTCTCTCTCTCTCTCTCTCTCTCTCTCTCTCTCTCTCTCTCTCTCTCTCTCTCTCTCTCTCTCTCTCTCCTCTCTCTCTCTCTCTCTCTCTCTCTCTCCCTCTCTATTCAATTCAAAGGTGCTTTATTTGCATGCATGTCAAACAATTAACAGTATTTTTACAATGTAAGATTGTTATGTTTTTTATGTATTTATTTTTTAGTCAATGTGTTTTTCAAGTTTTAGACGTTACAGTAGACATTACAGACGTATCAAACATAAGCACACACAAAACAAAACCAAGAAAACATAAAAACAGTTCACAGAGCACTTCAATACAAAACCGTTACAATACAATACAGAGTCATTATCTCAGGAGATGAGAGACATAGTCAACCGTTCCACCTGAGAAATAAAGGGCTGCCGCACCACATCAAACTTTCCACTTGATCCCCGCAATGTGTATTTTATCTTTTCCACTTTTAAACAATACATAACATCACAAATCCACCTGAGGGAGGACGATCATTTTTCCAGTTCAGAAGAATGAGACGCCTTGCTAGAAGGGAGGAGTAAGCAAATGGCAATACAGTTCAGCTGTGCTTCTGGTAGATCAGAATCCCCCGAGAGAGAACACCAACAAGTCCCAGAAAATGACATGGTTAACCCTTTCACTGCCACACGACAGCTAATGATGCTAATGATGGAGCATCGCCGTCGGTTGTGTGATAGTAAAGGGCTAACCTTCTGTATTGTCACAGTGAAATGGTTAACCGGCTGTTGTGTGGCAGTGAAAGGGTTCAAGTATCCGACCTGCAAGCTAGCTCCTCTGAGTAGAGCTCAAATATGGAGGACCAGAAAGCTTTTTCTCCTTATTTTCTATTTTCCCCCCATCCCAATTTCGAGTTTCCAATTCTCCCTCCCCTGTCTTGAACGTTGCTCGACTATGCCCCCCACTGGTCGGTTGTAGGGAGGATAGAAGCCTTGCATCACGTGTCCCCTCCGATACACGAGGAGGCAGCCTGTCGCATCTTTTCACCTGCCAGCGCGGACTCTCAGTGGCGAGGTGTAACATGTGGGAGGCTCACGCTGCCCCCGCCACTTCCTGTCTCTGCTGTGCAGGCGTCCCCCAACCGACCTGTAGGAGTCGCTGTCCATAACGTCCAAATCCCCACCCATCGACTTCCACCCGCTACCTTTGCCAATGAGTTAGTATGACCAGGGACGTGCACAGGACTTTAGAGGGGCAGGTGTTCAAAGGCTGAAAAGGGCACTGGGCCTGTGCTATTTTTGGGGGCCCTTTTTGGGCGGGGAGGGGCCTTTTTATGCTTTTTGGGGGGTTTTGGTGATCAAATATTGAATATTGAACTATAATAATCAGTGCAGGAGCTCACTTATCCTTGAAAGACACTTTTATCACTGACTTAAAAGGCCCATACATCTCCATAAATGTTCAGGGCGGAGGGAATAAGTGCATACCCTACAGACCGCAAGTCTGTTAGGACAGCAGACTCGGTTTGCACTGCTCAAAACTTGTTTAGCTTTTAAATGAATTATTATCTTTATTTCATTGTCTTATTTTTCTTTATTTCTATACATTTTACTTAAATATTTTATTATAATTTGTATCATTGTTTTATGTAGTTTTTTTTTATCATTTTATTAGTTATTTTTTAATGTCAACATATTATTCAACATTAGTATGTTGTCATAATCAAACATTCTAGAACATTTGTGATGTCACAGTATGATGTCATAATCAAACATTCTAGAACATTTGTGATGTGACAGTATGTCATAATAGGACATTCTAGAACATTTGTGTACAGTATATATTCAACAATTATCTCAGAAGATCTCAGATCTCAGAAGACCAAGTGAAGATATCACTTGTTGTTTCCGGCTACTTGTCTGTAAGCTTGAATATATTCTGTAGATACAATTTAAAATCCCCACATGGAAAAGGAAACAATGTCCTGTACAATCCTTAATGAGCTGCGTCTGGAGGGAAGGTTCTGTGATGTGGTTATTAAAGTCAACAGCACCGAGTTTAATGCCCACAAGGCAATCCTGTGTTGCTGCAGCACCTATTTCAGGTAAGTTTAGCTTGGTTCAGGTTAGCTTGGTTCAGGTTAGCTTGGTTAGTAAACAGATACCATACTGTACTTTTACTGTAAACAGATACTATACTGTACTTCTACTGTAAAAATATACTATACTGTACTTCTACTGTAAAAAGATACTATACTGTAATTCTACTGTAAACAGATACTATACTGTACTTATACTGTAAACAGATACTATACTGTACTTCTACTGTAAACATATACTATACTGTACTTATACTGTAAACAGCTACTATACTGTACTTCTAATGTAAACAGATACTATACTGTACTTATACTGTAAACAGATACTGTACTTATACTGTAAACCGATACTATACTGTACTTTTACTGTAAACAGATACTATACTGTATGTCTACTGTAAAAATATACTATACTGTACAGTACTTCTACTGTAAAATGATAATATACTGTACTTCTACTGTAAACAGATACTATATGTAACCCAGGGTTCAGATTCATAACTATTTAGTCATAGGGACATAGTTAATGCTATTATGTAAGAACATTTGCTATGTCACAGTATGATGTCATAATAGAACATTCTAGAACATAGAACCTTCTAGAACGTTTGTGGTGATGTCGTAATAGACCTTTCTGGAACATAGAACATTCTGGAATGTTTGTGGTGATGTCATAATAGACCTTTCTAGAACGTAAAACATTCTGGAACCACCGTAGATGGCATGATAGAAGATTCTGGAACCTTTGTGAACATTCTGGAATGTTTGTGGTGATGTCATAATAGAACACATTCTAGAACATTTGTGTACAGTATATATTCAACAATTCTCTCAGAAGATCTCATATCTCAGAAGGCCAAGTGAAGAAATCACTTGTTGTTTCCGGCTACTTGTCTGTAAGCTTGAATATATTCTGTAGATACAATTTAAAATCCCCACATGGAAAAGGAAACAATGTCCTGTACAATCCTTAATGAGCTGCGTCTGGAGGGAAGGTTCTGTGATGTGGTTATTAAAGTCAACAGCACCGAGTTTAACGCCCACAAGGCAATCCTGTGTTGCTGCAGCACCTATTTCAGGTAAGTTTAGCTTGGTTCAGGTTAGCTTGGTTCAGGTTAGCTTCGTTAGTAAACAGATACCATACTGTACTTTTACTGTAAACAGATAATATACTGTACTTCTACTGTAAACAGATACTATACTGTACGTATACTGTAAACATATACTATACTGTACTTCTACTGTAAATAGATACTATACTGTACGCCTACTGTAAAAAGATACTATACTGTAATTCTACTGTAAACAGATAATATACTGTACTTATACTGTAAACAGATACTATACTGTACTTCTACTGTAAACATATACTATACTGTACTTCTACTGTAAACAGCTACTATACTGTACTTCTAATGTAAACATATACTATACTGTACTTATACTGTAAACAGATACTGTACTTCTACTGTAAACCTATACTATACTGTACTTCTACTGTAAACAGATACTATACTGTATGTCTACTGTAAAAAGATACTATACTGTACAGTACTTCTACTGTAAAAAGATAATATACTGTACTTCTACTGTAAACAGATACTATATGTAACCCAGGGTTCAGATTCATAACTATTTAGTCATAGGGACATAGTTAATGCTATTATGTAAGAACATTTGCTATGTCACAGTATGATGTCATAATAGAACATTCTAGAACATAGAACCTTCTAGAACGTTTGTGGTGATGTCGTAATAGACCTTTCTGGAACATAGAACATTCTGGAATGTTTGTGGTGATGTCATAATAGAACTTTCTAGAACGTAAAACATTCTGGAACCACCGTATGATGGCATGATAGAAGATTCTGGAACCTTTGTGAACATTCTGGAATGTTTGTGGTGATGTCATAATAGAACATTCTAGAACATTTGTGTACAGTATATATTCAACAATTCTCTCAGAAGATCTCATATCTCAGAAGACCAAGTGAAGATATCACTTGTTGTTTCCGGCTACTTGTCTGTAAGCTTGAATATATTCTGTAGATACAATTTAAAATCCCCACATGGAAAAGGAAACAATGTCCTGTACAATCCTTAATGAGCTGCGTCTGGAGGGAAGGTTCTGTGATGTGGTTATTAAAGTCAACAGCACCGAGTTTAACGCCCACAAGGCAATCCTGTGTTGCTGCAGCACCTATTTCAGGTAAGTTTAGCTTGGTTCAGGTTAGCTTGGTTCAGGTTAGCTTGGTTAGTAAACAGATACCATACTGTACTTTTACTGTAAACAGATACTATACTGTACTTCTACTGTAAAAATATACTATCTTCTACTGTAAAAAGATACTATACTGTAATTATACTGTAAACAGATACTATACTGTACTTAAACTGTAAACATATACTATACTGTACTTCTAATGTAAACATCTACTATACTGTACTTCTAATGTAAACAGATACTATACTGTACTTCTAATGTAAACAGATAATATACTGTACTTATACTGTAAACAGATACTGTACTTCTACTGTAAACCGATACTATACTGTACTTCTACTGTAAACAGATACTATACTGTATGTCTACTGTAAAAAGATACTATACTATACTTCTACTGTAAAAAGATAATATACTGTACTTCTACTGTAAACAGATACTATATGTAACCCAGGGTTCAGATTCATAACTATTTAGTCATAGGGACATAAATAGTTAATGCTATTATGTAAGAACATTTGGATGTCACAGTATGATGTCATAATCGAACATTCTAGAACATAGAACCTTCTAGAACGTTTGTGGTGATGTCCTAATAGACCTTTCTGGAACATAGAACATTCTGGAATGTTTGTGGTGATGCATAATAATACTTTCTAGAACGTAAAACATTCTGGAACCACCGTATGATGGCATGGTAGAAGGTTCTGGAACCTTTGTGAACATTCTGGAATGTTTGTGGTGATGTCATAATAGAACTTTCTCATGATAGAAGGTTCTGGAACCTTTGTCATGTCACCCTATGATGTCATAACCGAACATTCTGGAAAATTTTGGGTTTCTATATAAAGGCCCTCCCATAGTCGAGCAGACTGTACACAGAGCAGACTCCGCGGAGGTCCGCGTGGCTCTTTGAGCTTTGATCTCAGCGGACAGCAGACCCACAGGTGCGAAGCTACTATTTTCTGACGCGCGGACATCCGCGCCGCTGACTTGGTGTCACACAAAACGCTGCTCGGCGTTTTGGTTGACATCGAACTGCATTTAATGTGACGCCGATCTGCATTTTACTCTGACCACTCGCTCCGTGCCAAGAGAGATGTTTGAATGGCTTTTCTAAATGAAGTGTGTAAAATTGCCAGTTTTATTTCTAAATATTGGAACCGTTTCCAATATTTTGAAATAAAACTGGTGCTTTTATTTCATGCAATGCGTGTTTGTCATTTCAGCACCAGCGCTGTCCACCTCAAGCCTATACGGTACATTGCATCTCGCTGCCTATATACCTGTTATTCAAGTGCGTAAAACTGCCCGTTTTATTATCGAAATATTGGAAACGGAGATAACATACTCTTTATTTTGACATCGGATGACGACGACATGACAGAAGTTGAACAGCGTGGGGACAATTGTGTAAACTGGCGCGTGACATGTAGGAAATTGGTCCGCGGAGGTCCGCTCGACTATGAAGGCTCAAAGAGTCCAGTGGACCTCCGCGGAGTCTGCTCTGTGTACAGTCTGTTCGACTATGGGAGGGCCTTTAGCGGGCGGTTCCTCAGTTTCTCTCTCTTCCTCGGCATCTTGAAGCAGCACTGAACAGACTGAATGGACGAAACAACATAGACTGAAACCCTGCAATTCTCAACCAGCACCCTGTTCCACTCTGGGGGCAGTTCCAGACCAGCCATCACCACGTGTGCCCACGCGGGACGAGGCGGTGTGCCGGACCGATACCAGATGGCGAGCCAACCCCGGAACCTCTGATATAGCTCAAGGCTAATGCCGGCCTGATGTGAATAGCCCTGTTGCTCAACTCCTGTTACACCAACAGTCCGCACTGAACAGACTGAATGGACTAAACAACATAGACTGAAACCTGCAATTCTCAACCAGCACCCCGGAGCAGTTCCAGACCACCCATCACCACGTGTGCCCACGCGGGACGAGGCGGTGTGCCGGACCGATACCAGATGGCGAGCCAACCCCGGAACATTTGATATAGCTCAAGGCTAATGCCAGCCTGATGTGAATACCCCTGTTGCTCAACTCCTGTTACACCAACAGTCCGGTAGGATTGAACTGATTGAACGAGACTACAAGGACTTCCAAGGGCTTCGACCCCGTTCACCTTGTTATTTTGATATTGTATGTTGTATTTGATTTGATTTAATTTGATATATGGGTACTGATATTCTCCTATAAGAAGGGAGAAATAAAGGGTAAATTCACCCAGTAAAATACTTGAATCCCATTGATGACATATTGATTATAGCTGAATCACTGATGGTTCTCCTGTAAAGAAAGATGGTTTAAAGGGTAAATTCACCTAATAAGGTATTTGCATTCCATGCACACTTAAAGGTTTAAATTAATATGTTTAAACGTTTACCTATTGAAATGATAAACTGATATAGAGTTTACTGATGATAACCTCAGAGACGTCTGAACCAACCCCAATGTGTTGATCCAATCAACCTAGGACTTGATATCGAACTAACCCTCCCGAAAGGAAAGGTTATTGAAAGAACCTAAAAGGGATACTTCAAAGCATTACTTGTACTTTACGTCTGTATGTATTATTACTGTTTAGCTAGCGCGCTTTTAATTAAAACACTGGTTATTGTTATAACTCTGTCTCTGGTCTACTATTCTTTTAATTGTGCATATTACCCCTCTCCTCATTCGAACCTAGAACTGTGCCTGTGGCGAACAACTGTTACTGTTAGTGACACAAGTGCTACATATACTGTACTTCTACTGTAAACAGATAGTATACTGTACTTCTACTGTAAACAGATACTATACTGTACTTATAATGTAAAAATATACTATACTGTACTTCTACTGTAAACAGATACTGTACTTCTACTGTAAACAGATACTATGCTGTACTTCTACTGTAAACATATACTACACTGTACTTCTACTGTAAACAGATACTATACTGTACTTCTACTGTAAACATATACTATACTGCACTTCTACTGTAAACAGATACTATACTGTACTTCTACTGTAAACAGATACTATACTGTACTTCTACTGTAAACAGATACTATACTGTACCTCTACTGTAAAAAGATACTATACTTCTACTGTGCTAAGACCCTATACTTCTACAGTGAAAATATATTACTACTAGGGCTGTCCCCGACTAAGGATTTGGATAGTCGACTATGATTGGCCAAAATTTGCAGACTAATTAGTAAAAAAAAAATAATAATAAAAAAGTATAATATATATATATATATATATATATATATATATTTGTATCATTCCATTTGGGCTGTGGGGGATGCTTAATGTCTGAAGGAGTCGACTGAAGGCTTCTTGTCCTCTGCAAAAGCATGCATTTGGTCCACTGATGGATACATCTTGATATTTGTCTAGTCTAGTGTGTTTATTAGATGGGTGAAATCCTCTTTCAGTGCCTCTGTGCCTGTTTTCTTAGGCAGTTGGCCTCTGGTATGCATGCCATTAGCGTTAGCCACCCTTCTAAGTGGTTGGCAGTCAACTACGGCTCCTTTCGACCGATTAGTAGACTATTCGACTAATAGGGGTCAGCCCTAATTACTACACAGGACAGAATGTTGCTTACTGTTTACTCATCAGATATCTCTGTACTCTGCGTCCCACAGAGCCCTCTTCACTTGCTGCGACTCAGAGAAAGCAGTCTACAGTATCCCTGGGGTGTCCCCGGGTATGATGCAGCTCATCATAGAGTACGCCTACACACGCTTTGTGCCGGTGACAGCAGAGAATGTGAAAGAGCTTCTGGTGGCTGCAGACCAGCTTCGCGTCACTGGCATAGTAGGAGCGTGCTCTGACTTCCTAGAAGGCCAGCTGTCTCTGGAAAACTGTGTTGGCATCTGGAAGTTCGTGGACATCTACTGCTGCCCTGACCTGAGGCGCAAGGCCCATCTCTTCATCCTGTGCCACTTTGAGGAGATGCTGCGCGTCTCACAGGAGTTTGTGGAGCTGTCCCCGCAGCAACTGGTGGACATCATCGAGAGGGATGATCTGAACGTGAAGAGCGAGGAGACGGTGTTCGAGGCCGTCCTCCGTTGGATCGACCACTCCCGTGAGGAGCGTAAAACACACATCCCTTTGCTGCTGCCCAAGGTAACTAATTGTATTACGGATACGCAAACATGGTTGCCTAGTGCCTGAGCCACATTTATTTTTAATAAATTTTTTATTATTTAACTTTTTCTTGTTTGTCTGTCTCTTGTCAAGGTCATTATGATTCATGTTACTGTTATTATTGTTGTCGTCGCTGTTGTCAGTTATTATTATTATTATTATTATTATTATTATTATTATTATTATTATTATTATTATTATTATTATTATTATTATTATTATTATTATTATTATTATTATTATTGTACTGTTATGTTCTGTTTTATGTATGAAAAGAAAAGAAAACATTTATAAAAAAAATATATATATATTGTATTACTGTGCATTACATTAAAACAACACTAGGTTCCCTAGTACAGTGGTTGTCAAACATTTGGGTCCAAACTGTTCCCTAGCAACAGAAACCGTCTACAACCGATGTCTTTTTTTTTTATTATCTTTTTCCCCCTCCTTCTTTTTCGGATTTTTCTCCCATCCCACTGTTAGTCGTTATGCCAATTCCCAACCCCCTTCCTGGTTGTCGCGCACCCCCCCCCTACTGTTGGTCCGGGAGGCCGGAGACTATCACATGCTTTCCTCCGACGCCTGGCCGCGCAGATTCTCACTGGGAGAGTGTAACGTGTGGAAGGTCACACTACCTCCCTCCAGATCCTACCCACGCTGAGCAGGCGCCCCGACCGAACTGTAGGGGTCGCTGTCCACAACGCCCAGGACCCACCCACGGCTCCCCTCCCCCTAACTCATCCAAACGAGTTAGTACAGCGATCAGCCCGAGCCGAGGCAACGCTGACTCTCCGGGAGTCGAGACCGCAGCCTCTTGACGAGCACAACCTCCGCTACGCCACCTGACTGCCCCTACAACCGATGTCTAAGTTGTACCCGCTGTCTGCTTGTCTCTTCCCAGGTTCGCATGGGCTTGATGAGGCCTGACTACTTCAGGAGCAACGTCCAGAACAACCCTGTGGTGAGGGACAGCCACGACTGCAGGCCCCTCACCCTCAGCGTCCTGAACCCCTCTGGCTCCGACAGGCTCCCAAACCCACTGACCCGCCCACGCCGGCCCCAGGAGGTCCTATTGGCCATCGGAGGCTGCAGTGACGGCATCCTGACCATGGAGGCTTGCGATATCCGAGCCGGTGGATGGATGGACGTGAGCATTGAGGGGGAGACTCGGGCCGGCCACGGCATCGCTTATCTCCACGGTGTGGTCTACTGCGTCGGCGGCTGGGACGACTATAAGCGTGGCAGCAGTGTGCGCAGGTTCAACCCCGTCACTCGCAGCTGGCTGGAGGCGGCTCCCATGCACTCACGCTGCTGTGAGCTCAGCGTGGTCGTGTTGGACGGCTGTATCTACGCCATGGGAGGGCACGACGGACACGTGGACCTGAACAGCGCCAAGCGCTACGAGCCTGAAACCAACCAGTGGACAGTGATCTCACCCATGCTGGAGCGCAGGAGAGACGCCGGGGCAGCAGCCCTCCAGGGCAAGGTGGGTGGAACTGAGGGACACAGGGTGGTAGATGAACCCAAGGAACGTTAGATCAGAAATCATAAATGTCTTTATTGCCAAGTAAGCTTGCACATACAAAAGATGTGTCTGGGTCCTTTGGTGCATCAACATTAACAGACAATTAAAGTAGAATGAAATCAAATGGAATATATAAACTAAATTAGAATATTCTTTCTTATTACAGATTTACATCTGTGGTGGCTGGAACAGGGACGAGGATCTGCTCACAGCTGAGTGCTACAGCCCAGACACCGACCAGTGGACTCTGATTGCCCCCATGAGCAGCAGGCGTAAGAAACTGGGAGTCGCTGCATACGGAGGAAAAGTCTATGCGGTAGGTGCACACAGAGACAAATGCTTTATACTAGATATTTGTATAGATTGTATCATGTATCATTGTATCATTTGACTTTCAATGCTTCTGTGATGCCCTCATTTCCCTAAATGGATTAATACAGTGTCTGCCTGCCTGAGACACACACTAAAACATTCCTCTCATGTGTCCTGTCCTCAGGTGGGAGGGAGAGACGGTAGAAACGACCTGCGTAGCGCGGAGGCCTACAGCCCCTTGACTGACTCCTGGAGCGCCCTGCCCGACATGCTCACCCCCCGCTGGAGCTTTGGCATCGCGGTGCTGGACGAGCTGCTCTTCGTGGTCGGAGGCATCACTGATGACTTCAGCACCATCTCCAACGTGGAGCGCTACGACCGGAGCAGCGACAGGTGGACTGTAGCCGAGGACATGAAGATCCTGCGCGGTGCCCTAAGCTGCTGCATAATGCCTAACCCTGCCATTTGCCAGTACGCTGCTCCCCGTGGAGGAGGAGGAGGAGGAGGAGGAGGAGGAGGAGGAGGAGGAGGAGGAGGAGCAGGAGGAGCAGGAGGAGGAGGATGAGGAGGAGGAGGAGCAGGAGGAGGAAGAGGAGGAGGAGGAGGAGGAGGAGCAGGAGGAGCAGGAGGAGGAGGAGGAGGAGGAGGAGGAGCAGGAGGAGCAGGAGGAGGAAGATGAGGAGAAGGAGGAGGAGCAGGAGGAGGAAGAGGAGGAGGAGCAGGAGGAGGAGGAGGAGGATGAGGAGGAGGAGGAGCAGGAGGAGAAGGAGGAGGATGAGGAGGAGGAGGAAGAGCAGGAAGAGGAGGAGGAGCAGGAGGAGGAAGAGGAGCAGGAGGAGGAGGAGGATGAGGAGGATGAGGAAGAGGAAGAGGAGGAGGAGGAAGAGGAGGAGGAGCAGGAGGAAGATGTGGAAGAGTAGGAGGAGGAGGAGGAGGAGGAGGAGGAGGAGGAGAAGGAGGAGGAGGAGGAGAAGGAGGAGGAGGAGGAAGAGTAGGAGGGGAGGAGGAGGAGGATTAGGAGGAGGAGGAGGAAGATGAAGAAGAGGAGGAGGAGGAGGAAGAGGAGGAGGAGGAGGAAGATGAGGAAGAGGAGGAGGAGGAGGAAGAGTAGGAGGAGGAGGAGGAGGAGGAAGATGAGGAAGAGGAGGAGGAGGAGGAGGAGAAAGAGGAGGAGGAGGCAGCAGGGGATCCATCTAAGAACCTTAAACATGTATTAGACCAAAAGAAATCCTAAGAAATTAAGAAATTACTATCAGCCAAAGGTGGTGCATTTCTTTCTTTTTTTGTGACCAAATCTTTTTTATTTTCAATTTTCAGACATGAAACAACACAACTCACAACACAATAATAACAATAATACATAAAATACATCCAAGAACATAAACTAACACAACACTGATTAGACAATAAGGTTGTCACCAAATAAAAGTATAATACAATAAAATAAAATATATACTAAAAAATTGCTTACCGAATCCCCTCCACCCCCAGGCCCGGCAACCGCAGGCCCCATCCCGGAGGACCCCCAGCCCGGCCCCCCCGCGAGCCAGAGCACCATGCCTCTTTAGCGCCTCGACCCGCAGAGACCCCGAACCGCGGCCACCCCCAGTCAGAGCCCACGATCACCAGCCCCAGGTCAGAAGAGGATCAGAAAATATACATAGAATTAACATTGAATGAAAAATAATAAATAAAACAAAAATACAAAAAAACACCATAACCATCAACACACATGAATATTCGCTCGTTCTCCCCCCCCCCTCTCGCCCCAGGACCCCAACGTAAGACATCAATATAACACCTTATTCAGTGCTCATCTTCCAGAATCATATGTCCCTGTGATCTAGTATCACTAAAGTTACAGTGTGGGTTCGAGTCCCTGTGATCTAGTATCACTAAAGTTACAGTGTGGGTTCGAGTCCCTGTGATCTAGTATCACTAAAGTTACAGTGTGGGTTCGAGTCCCTGTGATCTAGTATCACTAAAGTTACAGTGTGGGTTCGAGTCCCTGTGATCTAGTATCACTAAAGTTACAGTGTGGGTTCGTGTCCCTGTGATCTAATATCACTAAAGTTACAGCAATATGTACTGGGAAGTATGTTGGGAATTACAGGAGTATTACTGAATAGAGAGCCTATTAGGATGCTAGATCCTAATGTGAAACACTGTGATTTGCCATATCTTGCTATGCTCGCTCATGCCTGTATTTTTTATGTCCGTTCTATTTTATAATTTTTTTACTATTTTTAAACTGAATCATTTTAAACTATTTTTACTATTTGTGTTACTGAAAACTGTAAGCGGAGAGCCTATTGGGATGCTAGATCCTAATGTGAAACACTGTGATTCTACCTGTCTATCTTTTTATGCTCGCTTATGCCTGTATTTTTTACTGTTGTGAAGCACTTTGAATTGCAACCTCTGTATGAAAAGTGCTATACTAATAAAGCTATTATATTATTATTATTATTATATGCGTTCTTTTATCTTTTCCACCACTGCCCACCATACCGCGATATTGGCCTCATTAACACCTATGATACGTGCAGTGGAAATCTCCAAATAAATAACATCAAGATAGGTGAGAATCCATACCTTCAGACATAATTTATCTGGTTGTATCCAGCGTGAGGCAATCAGCTTTTTGGCAGCCGTCAGACCAGCCAAAATGTTTCTCTTTACTTGTGCAGAGGTCGGCAGTTGAGAAACATCATTCAACAACAAAACTGAAGGCAAGGCCGGTATAGTTAGAGATAAAATCACTGACAGCTGAGTGGTGACATTTTCCCAAAAGCTCTCAACAGGTGAGCATTCCCAATACATATGCATGTATGTTCCAATGGCACCGGCTGGACACAAGGTACATCGAGAGTCAGGCCTGAGACCCATCAAGTTCAATCGCCTGGGGGCAGTGGCGGCGGGGGGGACGGGCTAGCAGGGGCTTAAGCTCCCTCTGAAAAAGGCTTAGCCCCCTCTAAGCCCCCCCCTCCCAGTTATGTTTTTTATTTTATTTATATATAAAATACATTACGAATTCCGTTATATTGGACATATGTCTGTCACTATAGCCAATTGAAATGCTAGAACTGGTCACGTGGACTGGGAGAACCAATGGAATAGTCCCACCGGACCGCGTGTATATTTCCCTAACGCACGTTCACTTCCGCGTTTGTGATGCGAGCGTGTAAAAAAAAAATAAATAAAAATATTTGGATAGCTTCTTTGCAACGGGGAAATATAACGCTTCTTTTAATAAACAGGAGCCATACTTAAAATACGGGTTTATCGCAACAGGTCGGTGATTCTTGCGTGCCGAGCCGACGTCCTCTCTGCATAATATGTGGCGACAACAACAACAACAACCAGCAATGATGACAACTGTGTTCAAGTTGGCAGATAAAGTAGCTGCATTCAACGCCAATCTGGAATTGGAGGGCGGCGAGTGGATATTTAACATGTTTCAAACATTAGCAGGGATTTTGGAGGACTTAACAACAAACAAGGTATGGTGAGTCGTGTTTTCATGCTGATCTGTTCATCACTCGTCGCGGTGATCTGCAACAGCTGATCTGCTGTTCATGAATGAATGGATGAAAACTTTATTTAACAGATTGCAGAATGGGTACAATACAGTACAGCGCAATACACACAATTGTTAAGGGGATGCAGACCAGAGACAAACGTTTGTCTTGTTTACATCAGGGAAACCCCATTTGCGAGTACTGCTCGCTTATGCCTGTTTTTTACTGTTGTGAAGCACACTGAAGCACACAGTGAAGTATGAAAAGTGCTATACAAATAAAGTTATTATTATTATTATTATTATTATTAAGTGTATGCACCCGCCGCGGTGCTGCATTTTTCAATATCAGTATATTAAATTAGCCATTGTTTTTGATCCTGGCCCGCCAAGCAAAGGCTTGGGGAAAATCTGGCCCGTGGCCAGACCTAATTGCCGACCCCATATTAGCCGTTATTTTGTTTGTTATTGTTTGTTGCATTAAAATTCATTAGCACCTGCTATAAACAATCCAGCCCCCCCAGAGCTCCCCCAATGCCAATTCTCTCGCGCCGCCACTGCCTGGGGGTCAAATAAGTCCTATGAACAAAATTTTGATGAATCTGTTGGTGATCTGGGTTGCGTGATGATAGCCTAATATTCTCCCATACCGCATCCCAGTCAAAGTCTATATCCAACTCAGGGATATCCTTTCTCCAAATCGTATCTAAAGGTAGGTTTTTGTATGAGGAATTAAGTAGGTGCCGATAAAAGTCAGAGACGAAGCCTCTCGATGTCTCTCTGTCATAGAAGAATTTGTGAAACCGATGACGTTCTAGTGGAGCGTCCCATGGAACTCCGTGAGCCTTTAGTGCTGCCCTCATTTGTAAATAAAAGAAAAAGGTGTTACCTGGGAGATCAAATTCGTTGGATAGGTCCTGAAAGGACCGGATACCGGAGTCATTGAACATATCCCTCAATAAATGGATACCTTTCCCCTCCCATCTGCGGAATCTAATGGGTCGTTGTCCAATGAGGAGCAAATTGTTATTGAATAGCGGGGAGTACGTGTGCCACTTATGACGGTTAGTGCGTGCTTTCTGGGTGTCACGCCAAATCTGGATCACATGTGTGATCAAAGGTCCAAATCGTAATTTGCATTGCTTAATTGAGATGTTGGTATACACGATATCTTGAAGTCTGTGTGGGGACACCATCTCCTCTAATGGGCGCCAGGAAACAGCCGCTTGAGCGTCAAACCAAGTGATAAGAGGTCTTAGAGAGTAAGCTTGGAAATAATACTTAAAGTCTGGAAATGCTAAACCCCCGTCGAGCTTACTCCTCTGTGCAGTGAATCTCTTTAAGCGTAGGCTTTTGTTATTCCAGACGTGCAGTTTTTGCCAGTAACCAACAGGAGGGGACAACGGGAGCATGTAGCTGATAAAATTAATTCTAGGTAAGACATTCATCTTAATTATCGAGGCACAGGCCTGTAATTAGTTCTTTAATTTGGACCACCTGTCAAAATCCTTCGTAATCCTGTCACCCAAGCTGGAGTAGTTATACTTTACTGTCTGGTTGACAGTTGGGAATATTTCAATCCCCAGGCAGTGCTCTACCATGAGAATATTTGCTGGAAGGAGGGTTGCCTTCGCAGCCTCGTTGAGGTGAAGAAAGGCTGATTTTGGCCAGTTGATCTTAAATCCAGATAGGCTGCCGAAGTCATCTATTACTTGGAGGAGGTAGGGCAGAGAGGCGGCTGGATTCTGCATAAATAGGAGTACATCATCTGCGTATAAGCTGATATGGTGATGTGTGCCCTTAATCGACACAGGGGATATAACCCGGGATTGTCTTATGTAGTGAGCTAAAGGTTCGAGCGATAAAGCAAAGAGTCCTGGGCTAAGAGGACACCCCTGTCTAGAAGAGCGCGAGAGCGCGAGACCGCGAAGAGTGGTGAGCAGAGCTTCCCTGTCAAAATCATGGCAGAGGGACCTGTGTAGAGGACTTTGATCATGTGAATGAAATTCTCACCCAATCCCATCCTTCTAAGTACTGCCCATAGATATGACCACTCCAATCTGTCAAAGGCCTTCATCGCGTCTAAGGACATGACAGCCGTAGGGGTGGCGACATCCTTACTGGCGTCAATCACATGCAGTAAATGTCTGATATTATCCGTGACCAGCCGGCCTCTTATAAAGCCGGTCTGATCGGGGTTAACCAGAAATGTCATATGCTTCTGAAGTCAGATGGCTAGCACCTTAGCGTATAGCTTGAGACCGGCTCCGAGGAGACTTAAGGGTCTATAGCTGCCACATTCAGTGGGGTCCTTATCTTTCTTGAGTAGAACAGATATAAGTGCCATATTGACATCCCTGGAAAAATTGCCCTCCTCGACTGAGTGTAAAATCATTGAGAGTAATAAGGGACCAAGTATATCCCAAAACGCAGTGTAGAGCTCCGGTGGGATGCCGTCCCAGCCTGGAGCCTTGCCCCGCTGCATGTCCGCAATTGCTTCCCTGAGTTCCTCCAGTGTGATAGGTTCAGCTAACCGCTTTGTGTCCTCCTCTGAGACTTGTGGTAGGTTAATCTGATTAAGATAGTCCTCCAGCTTGGCGTGATCAAGGACCACTTCTGACTCGTATAGGTTAGAATAAAATGAGCGAAATGTGTCATTGATTTTCTTGGGGTCGGTGGTTATCTCCCCCTGTTGGTTCTTAATGGCCGGGATATCCGCAAATTGATCGCTGGCCCGTATTTTCATAGCCAGTAAGTGACTAGGTCTAGAGCCATGAAAGTAGTAGTGTTGTCTTATTCTGTGCATTTGAAATTCAGACTGTTGTCTCAGAATGGAATTTATCTCCTTTTTCACCACTTTAATTTGGAGTTCCAGATGGTTAGAATATTTGCGCTGCATAGATGACATCAATGTTTTATGCTGCCCTTCCAATTCCACCAACTTGGAGAGACGCCCCTTGCGGAGATTGGAAGCAAATAGAGTGGTATTACTCCTAATAAATCCCTTGACCGCATTCCACAGAGTTCTGGGGTCTTGCACCGAACCAGCATTAAACTGCATGAATTCAGTGAGCTTCTCTCTAAATTGTAGATTAAATTCATCGTTCTTCAGCAGTGTTGAGTTAAAGCGCCATCTAGGGGCACGAGACGTCAATTTGCTGAGTGAACCCTTAAGGAGGATGTATTTGTGGTCTGACAGTGCAATTGGCTTCAATTCAACGTCAAAACTCTCGAATAGTCTAGGGCAGTGTTTCTCAACTGGCGGGTCGCGACCCAAAAGTGGGTCATGGGGCCATTTTGAGTGGGTCGCGGATGTGTGTGTGTGTAAAAAAAAAAATAAGTACAAAAAAAAGAAAAAAAAAGTTTTGTTTTGTTTTTATATAATATTTTTTTTGCACTACCTATCTTTGTGAAAGTGGCTTCTCAGCTCTGGTCCAGCTGAATACAAAGCAGAGGAACAGATTGGACATTGAGCATGACCTCAGAGTTGCTTTGTCTACCATCACCCCATACTTTGAGACTCTTGTCAGGAGCAAACAACATCTGCAGTTATCCCATTAGTTCCCTGGGATGTTAAGCTAAGAAGTCTGCTAAGAAGCATATATTATTTATTATTATTATTATTTTATTTCATTGTGTTTTTAGCCCTAGTTGCACTTTTGTTGCAACCCCAGTTATCCCATTAGTTCCCCCAAACTTAGGTCTGTTATGTTAAGCTAAGAAATCGCTAAGAAGCATATTATTTATTATAATTTTATTTCATTGGGTTTTTAGCCCTAGTTGCACTTTTGTTGCAACCCCAGTTATCCCATTAGTTCCCCCAAACTTAGGTCTGTTATGTTAAGCTAAGAAATTGCTAAGAAGCATATTATTTATTATAATTTTATTTCATTGGGTTTTTAGCCCTAGTTGCACTTTTGTTGCAACCCCAGTTATCCCATTAGTTCCCCCAAAATTAGGTATGTTATGTTAAGCTAAGAAGTCTGCTAAGAAGCATAATTATTTATTATTATTATTATTATTATTATTATTATTATTATTATTATTATTATTATTATTATTATTATTATTATTATTATTATTATTATTATTATTATTATTATTATTATTATTATTATTATTATTATTATTATTATTATTATTATTATTTTTTTTTTTTTTTTTTTTTTTTTTTTTTCATTTTTTTTTTCATTGGGTTTTTAGCCCTAGTTGCACTTTTTTTTCCAACCCCAGTTATCCCATTAGTTCCCCCAAACTTAGGTCTGTTATGTTAACACTTTCTTTGCCAGGCTTATGTACATCATTATACCGTCCTCTGCCAGCTCTATTTGTCTATGGAGAAGTTCCCCTTCTTTGCAGGGCTATAACTTTTTAAATTGTATTGCTAAATTGACATTACTATGGCCCATTCAACGTCAATTATCTATCGTTCAGGATGTGGGAACGTTATACTTTTTCATTCACATATTCATACTAAAATACGGTCTAAAGTATAAATATGTTTTTTTCGTTTTCTGCAGCATTCTGCAGAATGTGATTTATAGCCCTAAATGCATTATATTGATGATCAAATACAGTTTGATAGCGATCTGCGCGAGATAAAAAAATGTCAAATGGACGTGCTTCTAGAAGTTACTACTTATCATCTGATGTTGACCGGATGGGGGGGGGGTCATTTATAATTCCGTGGCCAACGTTAGATGATTAATCTAGTGTGGGTGATATGATCATTAGAGCAGTTTGTATCGAACACGGTAAAAAAAAACGCTGAAACTCACCCCAGTCTCCTCTGGCCATTGGGCGATGAGCGTGGAGCAAAAATATTCCTATTATGGGATGTTGAAATATGCGATCCATCTCCAGGTTGTATAATAGTATATACGTCCAAATCATGTTGTTTATCAAGTTATTGGTAACGGATCGCTATCCATTGTGTCGCGCTCGAGTCCCGGGACCTATAGCGAGTGATCGGACCGAATTTGGATGAGCACCAGTTTCCGGTTTCCGGTTTGGGCGATACGCCGATCGGCCACCAGATGGCGCTCTTGAACCGTTGGAGAGTTGAGAGGGGATCAACAGTAGATCTCCAGTCTCCGGGGGAGAAATATGTGACCGCGACCAGTGCTATAGCCTACATGTCTATTTTTTCATTTTCCAGATTTTTCCAGATTGTGAAAGTACAGAATGTAAGCTTTCAAATGATGTGTCATACTTTGAAATCTGAGAATGTTATTATTGTGATGTGCTAATTTTAAATCTTGTAGCAGTCTTTTTTCCCCAGAGACCTAAGCAGAGAAAACAGCTCTTAAAGATTTGACACCTTTTGCCAGGATTCTGCTGGGCGTAAACAATACCTCCCAGCCACACCTATCCCCTGAATAGTATTAACATAATTAAGTGCTGTGACAGCCATGCTGACAGATCAGATACAAAATTTTGTATTGTAGTAGTAATCAGGGGTGTAGCTCCAGATTCTGGGCCCCATGAAATAATGTATTTGTAGGCCCCCAGTGAATGCGAGCGCGCGTAAGCGCGCGAGCGGAATTTTTTTTGGGCCATTTTTTCATTGATGAAAACGCATAATATGGTTTTCACCTATACATTCGGATCAGCAGTTCAGCACCTGCACTGTTGGTGGGTGAGCCTAGTAAAGGATGTCGCATTGCGTTCATCTTCAATGAATGGACCAATGCAATTAGTCTACCAAAGCCCCCCCTCTCTCTATATATATCTCACACACACACACACACACACACACACACACACACACACACACACACACACACACACACACACACACACACACACACACACACACACACACACACACACACACACACACACACACACACACACACACACACACTTCAGAAAGAAACATAGTATCAATGAGAGCATCAATAATACACCTGAGTGATGTCTAGTAAAAAAAAAAAAAAATTTTTTTTTTTTTTTTTTTTGGGCCCCCCCCCAGTGCTGGGCCCTTGGAATCATCCTAAGCTACCCCCCCCCCCAGCTACGCCCCTGGTAGTAATATAACTACTAGTCTGAATAATGTATATTTCAGTTATTGAATTGAAAACCTTTATTTATGTATTCCAATATCTGTTTTATTGATTAATGATATATTTTGAAAGAATGCTGTATAAAACAAATGTCTGTCCCATTGTACCAATCAATGGGATATATTGCATGTTGGCTATAATGATTTTATAAAAAAGAGAGAGATTAAATGCATGGCCATATATTTATACATTCATGTGACATCACAGCATATTCTTTGTATAGCCCAGTGTTTCCTGAAAACAGATATGTACAGTGTTCAGGTTATACATCTATCATTACACAATTACAACCAAAATAGGAAGAAATTATGTTGACCGCAGGGAATTTTAATGCATAGTTGGTAGAACTGGCCAGCGGAGTGATAGACACAAGCCTCATTCATTATCATTATCTTTGTTACCACCTTTCATGTGACAACTGGACGAAAATCAGCAGACAATATCAAATCAATTCAAGAGGTTTATTAGTCACATACATACCAGGGCATACAGTGAAATGCGGGTGGTCATGCCCGCATCGATTGTGCAATAATACTAATAATAAAATACATAAACAGGTAATAAGAAGGCATAAGATGTGCATGATAAAAATAGACATGCTAATACAGTTTCAACTCTGTCATTATGCTATACTACAATAATCTAAACTATACAAGAACCACATCGGTTCTTTACTTTAAAGTGACCTTTCCATTTAGTTTAAAGTGACTTTTTTTTATTCATTGCATACATACCAGGGCATACAGTGAAATGCGGTTGGCCATGCCCGCTACGATTGTGCAATAAAACAATAGTAATAATAATAAAAATATAATGTACATGTACCGGTAGACAACAATACAATTCTTCTATGTCCCTATGCTATACTAGTACTACTATACTATCAAGTCAAGTCAAGAATGCAATAATAAGAATCCAATAGGATGAGAATGCGACATTGTGCAATAATACAAGTAATAAGAATAAGACATATCAGGTATATGTACATGAGTTTTACAAAAGCTTTTACTCTACAAGAACCACTCCTGTTCTTGTTTAATTTTTTTAAAGTGACCTTACATTGTGAGCGTGTGCAGCATGAGTGTGTGTGTGTGTGTGTTCATGTTAAAGTGACTGCTAGTACAGTGTGTGTGTGTGTGTGTGTGTGTGTGTGTGTGTGTGCTCTACATCCATGTGTCTTCTCCATGGTATCTAACATCGTACAGTCTTCTTGTTCTGAGGTGCTCTAGACGTTGGGAGTGGGCATGTAATGTCTTTTGCGTCATCAGAACAGTATTGTCTTATCTCCTTATAAAGATATTCCTGTCGGTCGTTGTCTAGACCAGGTGGGGGGAGGACAGGAAAACCAGAGATGGTTGGGTAGCGTTTTGGGTCTTTCAACAGCTGAAACGTGAATGGCTCTGTATCGTCACAGTGTAATTTCGCCGTCACCATGCCAGGACTGTTGGCATCGAAGCTGAAGTGCTGGTATTTCTTTATTTGTGGGAATCTTTTGAAGAAGCCTCCCAGATGTTGTTGCCAGTCGTAGCTTGGAACATACACTGTGCCATCTTCGCGACCGACAAGTTGGGGGATATTGACTCCTTTCACTGCAGAGCTTTTCCTGACGATGTCTGCGATGCCTGCCAGGGTGTCGACCGCAGTCTTCCTGTAGACCTGCTTTATCAAACCGAAGCACCAGTCGGGGCCAAACTTAGTGTGGCCTGCAATTAGGAAGTGGAGCGCAAGCTGCAGGTGAAGTTTGTGAATAGTACGCCACGCAAAATACCACAAGATATAATTGTTTTTATTTTGCCCGGAGCAATTGTCGCAGTGCAGGTCCACTGATTTTTCTCCAACTCCATAGTTGGTGAAGAAATGATCCACATAGCTGATAACGGCATTGCTGCCTTTACCAGTTGACATCCCTTCATCAATCAGGTAATTCACCTGCTTCGTCAGCCCTTCACAGTGGACACCGAACAGGCCACATTTGCGCGGTGTTTGAAAAAAGATGGGACCCACTTGAAAAGGGTGAGATGGAAAATGAACCTGAAAGAGAAAGAAGAAAAAGAAAAAAGGACATTAAAATAAGGGAACAGGGGAGGAAATTAGGCCACTTTACTAGCCAAATGCAAGTATTTTTTATGTTTGGCGAGTGATTCATGAAAAAATACTGCTAAAACTATAAGGAACTATTTTTACATTAAAACTGAATAAACTATAATAACAATAATAAACCGTATTTGTATAGCACCTTCATTCCAAGAATTGCAGCTCAAAGTGCTTCTCTCTCTCTCTATTCTCCTCTCTTTTCCTATTCTCTCCTCTCTTCTCCTATTTTCTCTCTCCTCTCTCCTCCCACTCTCATCTCATCTAAATACACTCCAAATACAACTCAAACGTTCCTGTAAGTTTTCCTTTAACAACAAAAAGCAACATTATATTGGATATTCACCTGCTGTGCGTAATCAAAGCTGTAGTGCATCGTGATATCTCTGCTTGCAGGTGGGGAGGGGCCTAGCGACAGATCCATGTTCGCGGCGCATGTGCTCTTTGTGGCGGCAGTCATCTCCTGCAACAGCTCGCGTTCTCTGTCAACAAGGGCCAGATGTTTTAACTGCACCTGGATGAAAGCATGAATGAATGAAAACGTTATTTAACAGATTGCAGAATGGGTACAACACAGTACGGCTCAATACACACACACACACACACACACACACACACACACACACACACACACACACACACACACACACACACACACACGGCTAATGAGGTGGCAGTGCTCAGTTATCCTCAGGTTATCCTAATGTCATGTGTGTTGAAGCTAGGGCTGGGCGATATGGCCTAAATATGATATCACGATATTTTCTGACCTTTCGGCGATACACGATACACATCACAATGTTTTTCTTTTTTTCCCCAAACAATTCATTATGAGGCTTACCAAGACAGTATTCGAGTTTGCAAGCTAACATTAAAGACAAAATAAAAATACCCATGCATTTAGCATTTTATATTATATATTAGATTTAGATTATTGGATTATTAGATTATATATTGCATATATTTAGCAATGAGATATTATATGATTTAGATATGAAATATGATTAATTGAAAATGGGGGACCCTGATGTAAACAAGACGAAAGTCTTTCTCTGGTCTGCATCCCCTTAACAATTGTATGTATTGAGCTGTACTGTACCCATTCTGCAATATGTTAATAAAGTTTTAAATCAATCAATCAATAGCATTTTAGCATTTTTATGAAACTACTGTATATTTGTATGTCTCTAAATGTTTTGATGAATTGAAAATGGAGGACTCTTATGTAAAAAAGGCGAAAGTCTTTTTCTGGTCTTCATCCTCCAGTCCACTGTTGTTGTATTGAGCTGTACTGTATTGTACCCATTCTGCATTCAATCATTCAGCCGGCAACAGAATAATTTTGATTGACAGTCGAGTCTGCCAATTACGTCACACCGCTTGCACCAATCGGCGAGCGCTATGCGTTTTTTACTTCCGCTTTTGTCCGCCATTGATTTTGACGAGAGCTCAGCTCAACGACAACAACAACAGCTCCCTGCGGCTGAGATATGAAGAGTAAAATGCTTGCTATCTATGTCGTCATCGGACGTTGCTATGTTTGGGTAAATACTGTAAACAAGCCACTATGGACGGGGGTACAGGGGAATAGATGGTGGTAAAAAACAGTCTGTAGTGTAGTAGTGAAAGTAGACTGTACACACCTGGAGTTTCTCCACCTGCAACTTCTCTGGCCTTCCCGCGGCTTGCTGTAATTGGTGATTGTTGGAGTAGCATTGAGAACACAGATCTGTCCTGGGTTTTGTGATCATTATCTGCGGAAGGAGTGCTTTCCACAACCGAAGGAAGGATCTCTGACCAACAACACGAAATCCTGAAAAGACAAGTGTTTTTGTTAGATTGGTAGAATAAGAAAAAGTGGGAACCATGTGTGTGTGTGAGAGAGAAAGAGAGAGAGCAAGGGGTGGTTTTGTGACATACCTTCTATACTGCTGTAAAGGCGCCACAGGGAAGCTTTGGTCAGATTGGTTGGCAGTAACTTTGCAGTGAAATCCTTGTGACCAGCATGACGGCCAGGCAACACAATCGCATGGAGGACAGCAAAGTTGATCAGAAATTTCACAACCCTTTTTACGTCAAAAAGAGACAAAAAACGCTTGTGATTTCTCGGCTGTTTCTTCCTCTCCCGTGGTGTGAGGCCATCTGTCTTGTAGTGTTTGAAAAGGCTTTTGAGAAGCGCATCGCTGATCCTAAACAAAAATGTTAACAATAACAGCAGCCTTTCACATGCAAAAATAGGACAGCCCGAGGGAACTGCCCCTAGAGCTTCGTGAGAGACGATCAGAGTATGTCTCAAGGAGCCATTTTTAAACACAATTTAAACACAATTAGAGTTATTATATATGTTCGCTGTTATACTAAATATGTTCTTCAACCCTCGAACTGTAAGTATATATATATAAAAAAAAAAAAACGGAAATGAAAATAAAAATAAAATAAAAAATACGTTCTCTTCTCGTCAGGAACCTGGGTCGCCGAGTTGTAGGCGCGCACGCTGGGCGTGGTCACATATGATTGCGATCACAGATTTTTGAAATATTGATCTCAATGACGTGTTACGGCGTCATTGGCAGAATTAGCATGGCGGGGAATGATGAGTTAAGGCGTCCTTGGCGACCAAAGTGTTAAGCTAAGAAATCTGCTAAGAAGCATATATTATTTATTATTATTTTATTTCATTGGGTTTTTAGCCATAGTTTTTGTGTTTATTTCATGTTTTTAACAGTGCATGAAAGATTGCGTATTACTGCAAAAAAGAAAATTGAAATAAATCATAGTGGTTAAAAAATTTGGGTCGCGACTTAATGACTAAGGAAAATGTTGGGTTCCGAGGCTAGACCAGTTGAGAACCACTGGTCTAGGGGAGGAGAAGACATAATCAATTCAGGAGAAAGTCTTATGTCTCGCGGAGAAGAAAGAGTAGTCTCGCGAGGTTGGGTTGAGTACCCGCCACATATCCATAACCCGGTGTCTTTAGACCAGCCACGTAGGGCCGCGGAAGCCTGCTTTTGCTCGTGGGTGATTGCATCTCCGGATTTATCAACCAATGGATCCCACATGGCATTGAAATCAGCACCCACTATGAATGAGTACTCAGGTAGCTTCAGCATCTCTGTAGTGAGTGCAGTATAAAATTGTGCCTCATACACATTAGGGGCGTATGCAGCTATAAGAGCAATTTTCCTGTTAGTGTATTCCATTTTCGCTATAGTGATTTGTCCTTCAGCATCCAATGTCAAGTTAGACCGCGCTCTCAAGATACGACACTGGGTGCTGAAATCCCATTAAGTATTATATAAAAGAAGCAGTGAAGCCAGACCAGCACTCTCAGGTTAAAAATTTAATGGCAGCCTGAAACAAACATGTTTCGGAAATATGTATTCCTTCTTCAGTGTTATAGCTTGCAATGGACTTGCAGTCAAGATAATGGTTATATACACACACGTGGTTAATTACACACAGGTGGTTAATGATTTGGCAGGAAATGACATCACAGCGCAGGTGTGCCTGAGTCTATTGGTCCTCAATGACAAAAGAAAAGACCTATCAAAATAGAGTCCGTTAGTAAATACAAATTATACAAATATACCATGTATAAAAGACATATAAAAAGACATAAAAAACACAAAAGCAAAAGCAAAAATTGCATTACATTACCATACCAGAAACTTGCTATGTAACATGCCCATAGTTTATAGGGCTAATTTAGCCCCTATACTTTTTTCTTTTTTCTTTTAAGCATCAAAGGATAAACATACCTCTTGGAGGAAACAACCACTTGGATTAAACCATATAGATAAAAGGTACTTAAAGGAAACAGGTTAAAACGTTCTCTTCATTCATTCCTCTAGGTTCTATGCAATCAAACAGGTGGATATAATAACATTCCCGTTGTAACAGTAACTTATGTCTGTCTCCCCCTCTCGCGGGCCTGTGGACTAACTCAAGTCCCATATATCTGAGATCGTTAACGGTATGTTTACACCTGGAAAAGTGTCTAGCTACTGACGACTTTATATCTGAATTTCTCACTGAACACTTATGTTCACTGATTCTTGTTTTAAAGGCTCTGGTTGTCTTCCCCACATAAGAAAAATCACACGGGCATTTTAGTAGATACACCAGATTGGCTGAATTACACGTGATACGCCCTTTAACAGGTATTTTTTTGTCCGTTTTCGGGTGCGTGTAAAATTTCTCTTTGATCATGCCTTGACACTGTACACAGGCTTGACATGGAAAATTTCCATCAGGGATATTAGACAAAAAATGTGTAGGTTTCCTTACGGGCAAGTCGGTTTTAACTAATAGGTTGGATAAATTCGCTTGTCTTTTATAAAAGTAATTAGGCGAATGTTGAAACGCTGTCCCTATTATTGGATCCGACTGTAGAATATGCCAATATTTATTGACAATGCTCCGTATGCCTTTCGTAATGGGGCTAAAAGTGGACACGAAAGATACTTTGTCTGTGTTTTCTTTTTTCTTTTTGGGGATAAACAACGAGGCCCTATCAATCAGCTTGGTTTTATTCAGGGCTTTACGTGTCAAATCGACACTATAGCCTCTGTCATGAAAACTGCTTCTTAGAACTTCTGCTTGTGCAGTAAATCTATCTTCAGTGTCGCAAATTCTCCTATAACGGAGTATTTGGCTGAAAGGTAGACTATTTTTCAAGGCAGGAGTGTGGTAACTGGAATAATGTAAGAATGAGTTACGGTCTGTCTCCTTTTTGAAGACCTCTGTATGTAAAGAAATACCATCCGGGGCTTTCTTGATCAAAACATCTAGGAAAGGTAAAGTATGTATATCAGACTTTAATGTAAACTTTATAGTTTCTCTGCAGGTGTTCAAGTACTCAAGGAAGGCATCAAGATCAGACGATGTACCAGACCAAATAAAGAACATATCATCGATATATCTCATATAGGATTTGACGAATTTCTCAAACGGGTTATTATTAAAAATGTGGTCAGACTCATACTTGGACATGTACAGATTGGCTAGGTTCACAGCGGCTGGGGAGCCCATGCTGAGGCCTCTGTTCTGCAAGTAGTATTTATCTTGGAATCTAAAATAATTCCGAGTTAGTACTAGGTCGGCTAGATTAACTAGCGCTTCTGTGGAGGGGAGTAATTCCTCTCTCGAGTTTAGATAAAAACTCAGTGCGTCCAGCGCGTCAGCATGTGGAATGCTGGGGTATAAACTGACTACGTCTATGGTAACTAATAAGTCCAAGGGACTAATATTACAGGTCGAAAGTTTGTTCAAAAATGTTGTAGTGTCTTTCAAATAACCACGCTGAGAAAAGGCCAAATCCTTAATATGCGAGTCAACAAATTGCGAGATTTTTTCTGTAGCGGAACCTATACCAGAGACGATCGGTCGACCAGGAGGGTTAACCAGATCCTTATGGATCTTCGGTAAAGTGTAAATAATAGGCGTAACTGGGTACTCTACGAACATAAACTTAAATTCATTTTCTGTAATCACCTCTGCCAATCTAAGGCTTTTAAGGGTAGTCTTAATTTCCGCGGAAAATTTAAATACTGGGTCTGTATTTAAAAGGGTATAAACCTCAATATCGTTCAATTGTCTATTGATCTCGGATACATACAAACTCTTATTTTGGAGCACGATTCCGGAACCTTTATCGGCTTTCCTAAAAATTAAATCATCGTTCTTAATAAGATCCTTGAGAGCTGCTGACTCTGATTCTAATAAATTAGGGTAAAGGTGGGCTTTGTGACTGGTTTCACATAATTTAAGGACATCAAGTTGTACCAATCTGCAGAATGTCTCCACTGAGGGTGGGTTGAGATGAGGGGTAAACACGCTGCGTGGTTTAAATACCTTTCTTTTGGAGCAAATGGTATCCGGCTCTGTTTCTGGCCTTTCATCAACATCATCACATATAGGCACATTTTCATTAGTAACATATTGAGTTCTCTTATCCAAACCTCTGGCATAAAATGCTCTTAACTTAATGTTTCTAAAAAACTTAAATAACTCAACTTTGGTGGTAAAGGAGTCCGCTTTCCGAGCCGGGACAAACGATAAACCTTTAGAGAGGATATTGTGATGTGGGTCGCTCAAATGTGCGTCAGAAATGTTTACTATATTAGAATCAATGTTAGAATCAATGTTTATCACCGGAACCGTGGATTTCTTTCTTTGGCTCCTCCTCGTCTTCCTACGGGATCCCTCGCCGGTCTGGGAGGGAGAGGAGCGTCCTGCTCTCCACGAAAATTCGACTGGCTTCGAAGAGGGTATCTGCCTTGAGAGGGCGTCTCGTCTGAGCTCGCCGCTGTGGAGGAAGAATCAGAATGCCGTTGTTGGTCTCTAGGCTGCCAATTCTGCCTACGGTTCCTGGAGTGGGGATGATGGAGCCATGGATACACCATTTGCGTTGCGTAGTCTTGTTCATCTCTTCTCCTCTTAGCTCTCTTGTGCAGTTCGATGTCCAATTTGTACTTGTCGAGCTTCTGGTGTACTGACTCGAGCATTTCGGTCAGCTGGTCAGGCGTTAAAACAGTTTTGATTTCAGCCTCTAACGAGGAAAGTTCAGCTCTGACCTTGGCTAATTTGGAGCCTTCGTTATCAATAATCAAGAGCATTAGATCCATGGAGCACTTGTCAAGGATCGAACACCACTTGTCACAAAATTCAGGAGATTCTCTTCCTAGTGTGGGTTCCTTGGAGATACGCAGGCCCCTCGGAATGATGTCATCCTGCCAGTATTTGGTAAGGGTCGTACCATGGAGCAGGGTACGTGTCTCTCTCTGCCGTAGTCTGGAAAGAGACAAGGCCAGTGCCTCTCTTCCTTTGGGTGGGGGTGCCGAACTCTCTGGCACTGGAAATAAGCGACATATTCTGTCGCTATCCACTTTGGAATAAGCGTAGCCTTTGTTCTCCATTTTTCAGCGTAAGCTGCTAAATATGTAAGAAAAGAGAAAAAACCAAGGATTGGAGCCGCTGGTCTCAAAAGCTACCAGGGTAGCTATGAATCAAATGTCAAGTTAGACCGCGCTCTCAAGATACGACACTGGGTGCTGAAATCCCATTAAGTATTATATAAAAGAAGCAGTGAAGCCAGACCAGCACTCTCAGGTTCAAAATTTAATGGCAGCCTGAAACAAACATGTTTCGGAAATATGTATTCCTTCTTCAGTGTTATAGCTTGCAATGGACTTGCAGTCAAGATAATGGTTATATACACACACGTGGTTAATTACACACAGGTGGTTAATGATTTGGCAGGAAATGACATCACAGCGCAGGTGTGCCTGAGTCTATTGGTCCTCAATGACAAAAGAAAAGACCTATCAAAATAGAGTCCGTTAGTAAATACAAATTATACAAATATACCATGTATAAAAGACATATAAAAAGACATAAAAAACACAAAAGCAAAAGCAAAAATTGCATTACATTACCATACCAGAAACTTGCTATGTAACATGCCCATAGTTTATAGGGCTAATTTAGCCCCTATACTTTTTTCTTTTTTCTTTTAAGCATCAAAGGATAAACATACCTCTTGGAGGAAACAACCACTTGGATTAAACCATATAGATAAAAGGTACTTAAAGGAAACAGGTTAAAACGTTCTCTTCATTCATTCCTCTAGGTTCTATGCAATCAAACAGGTGGATATAATAACATTCCCGTTGTAACAGTAACTTATGTCTGTCTCCCCCTCTCGCGGGCCTGTGGACTAACTCAAGTCCCATATATCTGAGATCGTTAACGGTATGTTTACACCTGGAAAAGTGTCTAGCTACTGACGACTTTATATCTGAATTTCTCACTGAACACTTATGTTCACTGATTCTTGTTTTAAAGGCTCTGGTTGTCTTCCCCACATAAGAAAAATCACACGGGCATTTTAGTAGATACACCAGATTGGCTGAATTACACGTGATACGCCCTTTAACAGGTATTTTTTTGTCCGTTTTCGGGTGCGTGTAAAATTTCTCTTTGATCATGCCTTGACACTGTACACAGGCTTGACATGGAACATTTCCATCAGGGATATTAGACAAAAAATGTGTAGGTTTCCTTACGGGCAAGTCGGTTTTAACTAATAGGTTGGATAAATTCGCTTGTCTTTTATAAAAGTAATTAGGCGAATGTTGAAACGCTGTCCCTATTATTGGATCCGACTGTAGAATATGCCAATATTTATTGACAATGCTCCGTATGCCTTTCGTAATGGGGCTAAAAGTGGACACGAAAGATACTTTGTCTGTGTTTTCTTTTTTCTTTTTGGGGATAAACAACGAGGCCCTATCAATCAGCTTGGTTTTATTCAGGGCTTTACGTGTCAAATCGACACTATAGCCTCTGTCATATTTGAAAGACACTACAACATTTTTGAACAAACTTTCGACCTGTAATATTAGTCCCTTGGACTTATTAGTTACCATAGACGTAGTCAGTTTATACCCCAGCATTCCACATGCTGACGCGCTGGACGCACTGAGTTTTTATCTAAACTCGAGAGAGGAATTACTCCCCTCCACAGAAGCGCTAGTTAATCTAGCCGACCTAGTACTAACTCGGAATTATTTTAGATTCCAAGATAAATACTACTTGCAGAACAGAGGCCTCAGCATGGGCTCCCCAGCCGCTGTGAACCTAGCCAATCTGTACATGTCCAAGTATGAGTCTGACCACATTTTTAATAATAACCCGTTTGAGAAATTCGTCAAATCCTATATGAGATATATCGATGATATGTTCTTTATTTGGTCTGGTACATCGTCTGATCTTGATGCCTTCCTTGAGTACTTGAACACCTGCAGAGAAACTATAAAGTTTACATTAAAGTCTGATATACATACTTTACCTTTCCTAGATGTTTTGATCAAGAAAGCCCCGGATGGTATTTCTTTACATACTGTACAGAGGTCTTCAAAAAGGAGACAGACCGTAACTCATTCTTACATTATTCCAGTTACCACACTCCTGCCTTGAAAAATAGTCTACCTTTCAGCCAAATACTCCGTTATAGGAGAATTTGCGACACTGAAGATAGATTTACTGCACAAGCAGAAGTTCTAAGAAGCAGTTTTCATGACAGAGGCTATAGTGTCGATTTGACACGTAAAGCCCTGAATAAAACCAAGCTGATTGATAGGGCCTCGTTGTTTATCCCCAAAAAGAAAAAAGAAAACACAGACAAAGTATCTTTCGTGTCCACTTTTAGCCCCATTACGAAAGGCATACGGAGCATTGTCAATAAATATTGGCATATTCTACAGTCGGATCCAATAATAGGGACAGCGTTTCAACATTCGCCTAATTACTTTTATAAAAGACAAGCGAATTTATCCAACCTATTAGTTAAAACCGACTTGCCCGTAAGGAAACCTACACATTTTTTGTCTAATATCCCTGATGGAAATTTTCCATGTCAAGCCTGTGTACAGTGTCAAGGCATGATCAAAGAGAAATTTTACACGCACCCGAAAACGGACAAAAAAATACCTGTTAAAGGGCGTATCACGTGTAATTCAGCCAATCTGGTGTATCTACTAAAATGCCCGTGTGATTTTTCTTATGTGGGGAAGACAACCAGAGCCTTTAAAACAAGAATCAGTGAACATAAGTGTTCAGTGAGAAATTCAGATATAAAGTCGTCAGTAGCTAGACACTTTTCCAGGTGTAAACATACCGTTAACGATCTCAGATATATGGGACTTGAGTTAGTCCACAGGCCCGCGAGAGGGGGAGACAGACATAAGTTACTGTTACAACGGGAATGTTATTATATCCACCTGTTTGATTGCATAGAACCTAGAGGAATGAATGAAGAGAACGTTTTAACCTGTTTCCTTTAAGTACCTTTTATCTATATGGTTTAATCCAAGTGGTTGTTTCCTCCAAGAGGTATGTTTATCCTTTGATGCTTAAAAGAAAAAAGAAAAAAGTATAGGGGCTAAATTAGCCCTATAAACTATGGGCATGTTACATAGCAAGTTTCTGGTATGGTAATGTAATGCAATTTTTGCTTTTGCTTTTGTGTTTTTTATGTCTTTTTATATGTCTTTTATACATGGTATATTTGTATAATTTGTATTTACTAACGGACTCTATTTAGATAGGTCTTTTCTTTTGTCATTGAGGACCAATAGACTCAGGCACACCTGCGCTGTGATGTCATTTCCTGCCAAATCATTAACCACCTGTGTGTAATTAACCACGTGTGTGTATATAACCATTATCTTGACTGCAAGTCCATTGCAAGCTATAACACTGAAGAAGGAATACATATTTCCGAAACATGTTTGTTTCAGGCTGCCATTAAATTTTGAACCTGAGAGTGCTGGTCTGGCTTCACTGTTCCTTCAGCATCCAACCACACGTCTATTAATTTAATATTCAGCTTCCGCTTAGCCACTATGGCTACCCCCTGGGATCTAGTGCTAAAAGAGGAGGAACCTATATTATGATAAAATTTGTTCGCAAGTTTAGCACTGTCAGCCTTCAAAAGATGTGTTTCACTCAGCAAAGCCACATCGACCTTCTGTCTCTTCATCCATGTAAGTACACTTGTGCGTTTGTGATGGATATTAAACCCCCCTGAATTCCATATCAAAATGTTTAAGTTAGCCATAGTCCAACCAGGTTGCAGTATGATTGAACATGATTCCCCTGAAGTATAGCACCATAATATATACACAGCCCCACGCTAAGGACCTGTTGGGCAAGAGGAGACATACAATAGAATGAGCAAAAAGAAATAAAAAACAAAAAACCCTGTGTCCCCCCCTCCCCCCCTCAAATATCTTGTCCAATGTCGTTCAAACATCACCTGGCACTGTGCCCGGGTCACAGCAACCAGGACCACACCATGTAACTTTACCATTTTTTTTTTTTTTTTTTTGTCTTTTTCCCCCTCCATTTTCCTCCGATTTTCTCCCATCCCAATGTTAGTCGTATGCCAATTCCCAGTCCCTTCCTGGTCGCTGCGCACTTACCCCCCACAGTCAGATCATCTGGGAGAGTGGAGGCTACCACGTGCTTCCTCCGACACATGTCCAGCCAATCACCGCTTCTTTTCACCTGGCAGCGCGGATTCTCATCGAGAGGGCGTAGCGTGTGGGAGGATCACACTATCCCCCTCGAGTCCTATCCGCGTTTAGCAGGCGCCCCGACCGAACTGTAGGAGTCGCTGTTTACAACGACCCGGACCCACCCCGCCAGCTTCTCCCACCCTCTAATACAGCCAATTGTATTAGTGCAGACGGCCAGCCAAGCTGGTGACAACCCCGGAGCTGTGAGCTGGATTCGAACAGGCGAATCCAGCTCACAGCTCCGGGGTTGGTGACGAACGCAATCTCCGCTCGGCCACCTAACCGCCTGCGTAACTTTACCATTCTAACCAGAAGTGTATATTGTAACAAACTAGGACTGGGGACTCCCCCGTCTCTCAACAGAGAGTATCAATCTATGTTTATATAGAAATCAGTGCATAGGGGAGCTCCAGTAGCTCACCACGTACCTCGAGCGCTATTTCGGCGCCGGGGACAACCGTGCTCGTCACGGATCTGGGGTTTAGCGAGTTCGAATCCCGGACTGCAGCCGTGCCTTTCCCAGAGTGTCTTCCCCCCCGTCTGAACCCTTTCAGCCTGTTTCTGTCGGTCATCCTTGACCAGAATAAATGCGATAAACGCAAAAAAGAGCCAGGGGAATGGCCAAAGTTTAAAAAAAAAAAAAATCAGTGCATAGAACATTATTCACACGAAAAAGGCACATGAAACATAGTTCGACCGAACTGAACTTGATTAAAGTGACGTACTCTTAACACATGTCGAAATAACACCATTGTGGAAACAAACCCTGATCATTACCGTGCTGTCCACGTTGAAGTTGCGCTGCGCCGGCGGTATACTTGTATTCTGTTATGACAAGAATGCAAACAACATTGTCCGCTGCGGCAGGATAGCTTCGACCTGCCACACGCATACAGTTATTTGCAAGGGGGAATAACCCCCTCGAATGGACGGACCATAAACATATTTAGTCTGTTTGAGTGAAGACTGTGATCTTCATCCCGCCCGGTTAGAGTCGAATAAAATAATAAACAATCGTAACAAATCCTTGCGCCGTTTACTGGATAGCTCAAGTGCTGGATGGTAAAAAGGGAAGAGATAAATAATAATGAAAAAACTGATAAGAGTATAGGGCGTCTGAATTACATTCAATTAGTCCGTAATCATGTTCGTGATTGAAACAGTACCGTATGGAGAAGTCAGGTATTATCGTCTTGAAGATTGCACAAGCAGCGGTTGAAAGCGAATACCAAAACGCTGGGCTGGCTAGCTAGCCGGTAGGCTAAAAGCACTCGTGTAGTGAGGATGGTAGCTTGGTTAGCTTGTATGCTAGCCGTCCACACGTGGAACAGCAGAAACACCTCCACAGCTCGCTCCCGTGCCAGGTCCATAGCTCCTGCAAACGCCCTCCGTCGTTTAGCCGTATGGCCGCTAAAGTCAGCGGCAAATCTTAATGTACGTCCATTTACCACAGGAGGTTTCTGCCTGGCCTCCCTTAGTATGTGCTGCCTCGTCTGGAATCTCAGGCAGCAGAAAATAAATGTGCGGGGGTTTGCACGTCCGCCATTCATCTGGGTAGCGGGCCTATAAATCCTGTGTGCTCTCTCGATTTCAGGCCGAGCTAATTTAGGGAACCATCTTGGGATCATTTCTGCAATATACCCAATCGGGTCGTCATCCTTTGTCTCGTCAGGCAGACCGTAGATTCTCACAATGCATCTCCTTCCGTGGTCCTCCAGGTCTGCCGACTTCAATTCACAATCACGCACAATGTCCTCCAAGATCAATATCCCTGCGACGTTGGTCTCAGCAACCTGTACGACCGCGGATATATCTTCCTCCGCCACGGCTAACCGAGTGCTTATTTCAGCTACCTCCACCTGCAATGCATCTACCCTGCCCCCTAGCTTAGCCAAGATAGCATCCGTTTCTTCTCGCCCTCATGATATCCTTATCCAACTCGGTCAGAGATCCCAGCTTGCTCTGCGTGTGTTTAGACATAATTCAAACTTCTGGAAAAAGCAAATGGTATAAAAAATTAAACTTATTCAGGTATAATGTGGTCCGGTTGCTGAGCTCCGAAATATCAGCCAGCCATGTGCTGTGGAGCAAAACCGGAAGTCCGGTGCATTTCTTTCTTCTAGTAATTCAGACTATATAATATATTTTTTTTGTGTAATGTAATGTAATATCTGTGTTTAGTTTGTGTAATGTAATGTAATATCTGTTTTTAGTTTGTGTAATGTAATGTAATATCTGTTTTTAGTTTGTGTAATGTAATGTAATATCTGTTTTTAGTTTGTGTAATGTAATGTAATATCTGTTTTTAGTTTGTGTGATGTAATGTAATATCTGTTTTTAGTTTGTCTAATGTAATGTAATATCTGTTTTTAGTTTGTGTAATGTAATGTAATATCTGTGTTTAGTTTGTGTAATGTAATGTAATATCTGTTTTTAGTTTGTGTAATGTAATGTAATATCTGTTTTTAGTTTGTGTAATGTAATGTAATATCTGTTTTTAGTTTGTGTAATGTAATGTAATATCTGTTTTTAGTTTGTGTAAAGCACATAATATGGGAACTTTTATCCATATGGTTGAGCCTGTTAGGAATTGCACCCCCAACCCAAGCAGATTGCAGATCACTCTCTCTATATGGAGGTAAAAAAGAAAATATGGTCAAAATAATTGGCATAAAAGGGCATTTTTTTATGAGGCACAAAAGGGAAGGTGCTTGTGCACCCGTTGGGCTCTATGTGTGCACGTGCCTGCTCGCTGTGCCCTTGAGCAAGGCACCTCAGCTTTAACTGCTCCAGTGTTAGCTGCTCAGGGGCCAGTAGTAGAGTGCCTGACCATAGCGTCTTTATACCTGTATCACTGGACATATAAATGCATATTAAATCAAATCAAATTGATTTGTAAAGCCCGAAATCACAAGTTAATGTCCCCATGGGCCGGACAAGTCTTCTTTAAATAATTTAAATTAATCTCCAAAGTTAAAGCATTAATTTTGACAGCCCTAATATATATATATATATTGTTGTAACTATATTTATTGTAGGGTAAATATAACTGAGAGAGCATACCAGTGGAGGTTTCTCTATGACAACACGTGAAACACAAATTCACTCATAATTCATAATTATTATTCATTTACATATATATATACATTTATTTTATTTATATATATATAAAAAAAAAAAATATTATTATTATTTTATATTTTTTTATTAGAAAAGTTTTCCTCTGTAAAAAAAATGCCAGTGAATTTTTTCTTTTTAAAAAATTGCCAAAATTGCCAGCTCTGAGCAGGCCTGCACTGCAGTAATGACTGCAGTAATTATTCGTGAAGAAAACTTCACAGGTGTGACCCAATGTTATATAAATAATAAATAACAGCCAATCGAAATAGGCTATTAATTTCGTCTAAGCACGGTCTGTGCAGTTAAACTCTTGCCTTTGAATGGAGGATTGAATGATTGACAGCCCTTGCCATCCAATACATGGAGGTTGAATATGATTGGCAGCCTTGCAAATCCAATCAGAGATTGCTGCATTGCAAAGTCAAAACGGGTCCATCTGCAGGGTAGGTTTAGCTCTGGCCAATCTCAAGTTTCTCAAGTTTCTTTATTAGTTGTCATACAGAAGTACAGAATACTTTTATACAAAATGTAACAGAAATAAGCATTTTGTATAAAAGTATTCTGTACTTCTGTATGACAACTAATAAAGAAACTTGAGAAACTTGAGATTGGCCAGAGCTAAACCTAATCTCCGACCCTGCAGATGGACCCATTTTGACTGTTTGAAAGAGCAAGGAAGTAGTTTAGTTGTTGTTTAGTAGAAGTAAGCTGTACAGCTATAACAAGTAAAGTCAGGCTAAATTAAACTTTGCGCCAACATTAGGACCGAAGTATAAACCAGCAACTGAGCAACATGAAGAAGTGGATTTATGCATCTGGATCAGAAAAAACATTGTTGATGAAAAAGTAAGTAGGCTAGTGTTTGTAAAAGCTTGTATGCTAACAGTAGCTACCCAGCTTAGCCTACACCACAATGATAATCACCAAGCTAACTTACTGTACACACTGTAGGGCTGGGCAATTAATCAAAACAGAATCGCGATATCGATTCATAGACCTATGCAATTTCATTTCTAAGTTATGACTATTTTTTTTATTAAATTTTTTTTTTTTTTTTTTTTTTTTTATTATTTTATCTGGGTTGAACATGATTTGTGGAACTCCCTCTGGTGTTGTGGTCGTGGTATTCACTGACCTTTGGGAAGTATTTCGACATGCACATGGGTATCTTAGTGGTGTAGTGTATCTTGTAGACCAGGCAAGTTGCTGTACTCTGTCGTCTACTCTAAGCCATCCTAGGTTGTCAAAGTGGGCAGGGGTGAGGTGGGTTTTAGGAGTAAGGTCAAGCAGTAGTCTGACCAGTTTGTTTTGTGATGTTTGTAATCTTGTTTTTAGTGCCTTTGAGGTGCTTTGGTACCATGAGGTGCAAGCATAGTCGTAGTACCCTTGAATGAGTGCTCCTGTTAGAGTCTTCAAGGTATTCTTGTTTACCAGAGAGGAGATCCGGTACAAGAATCTAGTTTGTTGGTTGACTTAGTTTTATTACATTGGATCCCATTTTGTCACAGGAATGATTTGCCTCTATAGGATGGAACCCATGTAGGGAATTTCATCTTTCCTTTTAAGATAAGATAAGATATTCCTTTATTGATCCCCTTGGGGAAATTCAGGCATCATAGCAGCATGGGGGAAGGGGGGGGGGGTACAGGTAGTGAAAACAACACAAGCTGTGTAAACAAATAGGTCAATATAATTTACTATCTAACTAACTGAAATATATTTTCACAGTGTCACATAAGGTGCAGTATGCATAAGGTAGTGTTATAATTTACTATCTAACTAACTGAAATATACATTATTCATTATTCACAGTATCACAGTATCCACATAAGGTGCAGTATGCCTAAGGTAGTGTAAGTTGTCCTCCTTGGGTTCCTATAAGTCCCAGGTCGATGTCTGGCAGCAGTTGCTGCCCACTGTTGTGGAGCCTGATGGCCACTGGTATGAAGGACTGTCCGAGGCGGTTAGTTGAGTGTCGGGGGGGTATGAGTCTGTGGCTTCCTTGTCACTTTCACCTAATATGTTTTGATCTGGTCAGGTGCGCTGTCACCTAAAATGTTTTGATCTGATCAGGTGCGCTGTCACCTAAAATGTTTTGATCTGGTCAGGTGCGCTGTCACCTAAAATGTTTTGATCTGATCAGGTGCGCTGTCACCTAATATGTTTTGATCTGGTCAGGTGGGCTGTCACCTAATATGATTTCATCTGGTCAGGTGCGCTGTCACCTAATATGATTTCATCTGGTCAGGTGCGCTGTCACCTAATGTTAATATGTTTTCATCTGTGTCCACTGACCACTGACACACAGTGGGGGATGTTTTAAAAATATAATTTAATATATAATATAATATAATAATTTGTGCTTCACCTAAAAATGTGGTCAGCAGCCTCCACTGGAGCATACATACATACCATCATCTTGCACCTTGAGCTTTTTATATTGTTTACACTGCCTATTTTTATTCTATTTTTATTTTTACTTCTCCACTGTACTATAATTCTATGACCTGTACCATGTCTGATTGATTGATTGATTGATTGATTGAAAACTTTATTAACAGATTGCAGAATGGGTACAGTACAGTACAGCTCAATACATACAATTGTTAAGGAGATGCAGTCCAGAGAAAGACTTTCGTCTTGTTTACATCAGGGTCCCCCATTTTCAATTCATCATAACATTATGACATACACAACATACAGATAGACAGTACTGCTACATCTATACATTTATGACATACCAGATTTGCAAATACAGTACTGTTTGTGATACAAAAAGAGTCCAGAAAAGAGAGTATATAGATTTGACGTAGAAACTGTACATTGGAGGAGGTTGGGTAGGAGGGGTTGGTGGGTGGGGTACACTGTACAACTGTACAAGCAAAACTGTACATTGGAATATTTACAAAACCATACTTGGTCATTTACTGTACATTGGAGGGGGTTGGGTTAGGACATTTACAGGGGCCAGTTTCGAATTGCAGTCTCGCGTAGGTGTTCTTTGAGAGTGTTTTTGAAAGTGGGTAGTGATTCACATTCCTTTACAGCTTTGAGTAGGGCATTCCACATTGATGTGGCATAATTGCGAAACGTGTTTAGTCCCTTGTTTGAGCCGAATCTGGGTTTAACATGATTTGTGGAGCTCCCTCTGGTGTTGTGATCGTGGTATTCACTGACCTTTGGGAAGTATTTTGACATGTACATGGGTACCTTGGTCGTGTAGTGTATCTTGTAGACCAGGCCCATTGCAAGTTGCTGTACTCTGTCGTCTACTCTAAGCCATCCTAGGTTGTCAAAGTGGGCAGGGGTGAGGTGGGTTCTAGGAGTAAGGTCAAGCAGTAGTCTGACCAGTTTGTTTTGAGATGTTTGTAATTTTGTTTTTAGCGCCTTTGAGGTGCTTTGGTACCATGAGGTGCAAGCATAGTCGTAGTACCCTTGAATGAGTGCTCCTGCCAGAGTCTTCAGGGTATTCTTGTTTACCAGTGAGGAGATCCGGTACAAGAATCGAGTTCGTTGGTTGACTTTTTTTATTACATTGGATGCCATTTTGTCACAGGAAAGATTTTCCTCTAGGATGGAACCCAGGTAGGTAATTTCTTCTTTCCTTGTGACAATATTGTCACCCACTGTAACTGAGAAGCCGTCGGTCTTGCTGAATTTGTTATTTGAACCGAAGAGAATGGACTCTGTTTTGCCCACGTGTAATGATAGTTTGTTATCAGCGAGCCATATGCAGATTTTGCCTTATTCCGAGCTGAGGTTTTTTTCAACCTGTAATTTCTTTTTTTTATCCACTTTTTCTCCCATTTTCTATTTTTCTCCCATCCCAATTTTCGTATCATCCAATTCAACCCTCCCCTGTCTTTGAACGCTGTTTCATGCCTCCCACAAGCCGGCTGCAATGTGGACTAAGTCATACTGTACATAGCACGAGTCCCCTCCGATACTCGAGGTAACAGCAGTCGCATCTTTCCACCTGCACAGCTCGATCTATCAGTGTCAGGGGTCTGGGCTTTGGAGGGGCCCCGCCCCCGTCGCTTCGTGATTCTACTGCGCAGGTGCACCAACCGACCTGTAGGAGTCGCTCTCCCCTAATACTGCCAATGTGTATTAGTGCGGATGACCAGCTAAACTGAAAGCAATGTGGAGCGCTGGGCTCGAACAGGGAGGCTTTCCTGTTCGAGCCCAGTCTCCAGTATTCGTGGTGAGCGCCTTGCCCACTGCACCACGTAGCCGCTCCAACCTGTAACTTGTTCTTGTCAGAGACCAGCAGGGCTGAGTCGTCCACAAACAGGAACAACTTGCAGTCACAAGCTGACGACATGTAATTTGCATAAATTAGGAACAGTAGCGGTCCTAGTATGCTTACTGTGAGGGGGGGGGGGGGTAGGGTACCGTTTACCTCCACCATCTGTTCTCTCCCCTCCAGGTAGGATTGCATCCAGCTCACTGATAGACTATCAAAACCAATTGCTTTTAGCTTGTCAATCAGAATGGTGTGATTGACAGTGTCGAAGGCCTTTTGTAGGTCCAGCATGACCATGCCGCAGTATTTGCCCGCGTCCACCTCTTGTTTGATGTGGTCGTTTAAATAGAGAAGGCATGTGTCAGTGGAGTGGGATGTTCTGAAGCCAGATTGGAATTCGTAGATTAGATTTTTTTCCGCGGGGTACTTTTCGACCTGTTCGTATAAAAAAATGTCCATGACTTTCGAGATGGAGGTAAGGATAGAAACAGGGCGGTAGTTGCCTGGGTCTAATTTACTGCCCTTTTTGTGCAGGGGTGTTACTCTCACAATTTTGAAGTCCTTGGGGACGTGTCCCTGTTTTATGGAGAGGTTTATTATGTGTGTGATGACTGGGGTGATGGCGGCTGCTGAGTCTCTGAGGAATTTGGAGGGGATGTTGTCATGGCCAGCGGCCTTGTTCGGTTGGAGGGCGCTCAGTTTTTTGAGTACCTCATCTGTTGTTACCATTTCCAGTTTGAAGTCGTCTTTGTGGACCCCTAGGTTCTTGTAGTATGCTACTATGTGTTCTACCCCATAATGCCCTCAGTGGGAGGGTAGTTTGTTTACCAGTGTTGTGGCTATGTTTGTGAAGAAGATGTTTAAGTAATTGGCTACATCCAGCTTGTCTGTGATGAGCGTGTTGTCCGTCTTTATGTTTATGTTTGAGAATCTGGTTTTAAGTTTTTTACTGCAGCCTAGTTGATTATTGAGTAATTTCCAAAGTTCACGTGGTTTGTTTTTGTTTTCCTCGGTTTTGTCATTGATGAAATTCTTTTTTGCTGTTTTGATCATGAAGTTTACGTCATTTCTTAGTCTGTTTCTTTCCAGTTTGAGTTCAGTCACGTGGGCTTGGAGTTCACTGCTCGTGCTTTTTGTAAGTTTTGACTGACTTTTACGAAACTCAGAGCATTTTTTGTCTCTGGTTTTCATAGCGGTCAGTATTTCAGTGTGCATCCACGGCTCAGCGCGATTTTTTACCCTGGTGGTTCTTAGGGGGGCCATGTTGTTTAGTATTGTTGAAAATTTGGTTTTGAAACCAAGCCATGTTTCTTCAACCAGTGTACCATTGAGCTCATCTGACCAGTCCAGGCTCTCCAGTTCAAGGTTAAAGGCCTCGCTAGAGTAGGTTTTGAGGTCTCTAGATGTGACTGTTTTGTGACAGCCAGCCTTTTGTTTTAGCTTTTTGCGGGTACAGAATATCATATAATGATCACTTAACCCGCATGCTATGACCCCTTTATTGGAGATCTTCGACTTGTCAGAGGTCAGGATGAGGTCAATGGTAGTCTGAGTTGACTCACATACACGTGTGGGTTGGGTGATTAGCTGGCTGAGGCCGTGCAGATCACAAAACCTATTGAAGGATTTGAAGACGGGTGCATCTTTTTGTTGCATATCCGTGTTCCAATCCCCAATAAGAATCTTTTCTGCATCCTCAGCTCCAGCTAAGCACACATCCAACACATCATAAAAGCCATTTTGGTCTGGCGGTCTGTAAATTGTGCCGACTAGAACAGATTTAGCCCTTTCAAATAGAATGTCTACAAATACAGTTTCAATAGCCTCATGATCTAGGTCCGTACAGTTAATGAATTTGGTGTCTTTATGAATGTACATACAGACACCACCTCCATGCCTGTTCCTGTCATTACGGACTATTCTCCAATTCTATTTCCGGGTCTGTTATTGATGAATCCAGTTTAGTTTCAGAGAAACATAGAATGTTTACCTTACCGCTAATGATATGTTGTCTTATTTCTGCCAGTTTGTGTCTTAGGCTGTTTACATTTAGATGGAAAATATGTAGTCCGTTTTTGTTTGCTGTGTTGCCTATATCCTTGAGATCAAGGTAGAATTCTTCATCTGTGGGGAGGGGGGGGGGGCTCTGTGATTTCCGGGGGGGGGGATCCTTTGATCAGGGTGGGTGTCCCGCAACGGGGGGGGGGGGGGGGGGGGGCTGTGTTGTTATTATTTGGTCCGTGTGTGGGAGGGTGGGTGTGATTCTTTATCCTGTCCTGGTTCATCTGCTGGCATCTGTGTTGATTCCGTCTCGATGCCCGGGTGGTGAAATTCCGTGGCTCCCTGTGGTGATGTCTCGCTGACCGGGTGGCTTTCGGTGGGGGAAGGGTAGGGTCCTTTGGCTCCGGTAGTTTGCTGTGTTAGCCTGCCGGCTACCTGCGTCACCGTCGAGTTGATTAGCCCATCTTAATAGCAGGTATTTGCAAAAGTGTGGTGAAAGTGTTTCTGTCGCAGCTTGGTTTAACTGGTCTGACTCAGCTTTAGCCTGGCCTTGGTTTAACTGGTCTGACTCAGCTTTAGCCTGGCCTTGGTTTAACTGGTCTGATGACTCAGCTTTAGCCTGGCCTTGGTTTAACTGGTCTGATGACTCAGCTTTAGCCTGGCCTTGGTTTAACTGGTCTGACTCAGCTTTAGCCTGGCCTTGGTTTAACTGGTCTGATGACTCAGCTTTAGCCTGGCCTTGGTTTAACTGGTCTGACTCAGCTTTAGCCTGGCCTTGGTTTAACTGGTCTGACTCAGCTTTAGCCTGGCCTTGGTTTAACTGGTCTGATGACTCAGCTTTAGCCTGGCCTTGGTTTAACTGGTCTGATGCAGCTTTAGCCCATAGCTATCAAAATTGGCATTTGAAAAAACTGGAAATGAACGGGGTGATGGCGGGAAGGAAGGTTGAAATACGTGACAGACGGGATAGTTGACAGCTATGCAGTTTAGCCTGGCCTTGGTTTAACTGGTCTGACTCAGCTTTAGCCTGGCCTTGGTTTAACTGGTCTGATGACGCAGCTTTAGCCTGGCCTTGGTTTAACTGGTCTGATGACTCAGCTTTAGCCTGGCCTTGGTTTAACTGGTCTGATGACGCAGCTTTAGCCTGGCCTTGGTTTAACTGGTCTGATGACTCAGCTTTAGCCTGGCCTTGGCTTAACTGGTCTGATGACTCAGCTTTATAGCCTGGCCTTGGTTTAACTGGTCTGATGACTCAGCTTTAGCCTGGCCTTGGTTTAACTGGTCTGATGACTCAGCTTTAGCCTGGCCTTGGTTTAACTGGTCTGATGACTCAGCTTTAGCCTGGCCTTGGTTTAACTGGTCTGATGACTCAGCTTTAGCCTGGCCTTGGTTTAACTGGTCTGATGACTCAGCTTTAGCCTGGCCTTGGTTTAACTGGTCTGATGACTCAGCTTTAGCCTGGCCTTGGCTTAACTGGTCTGATGACTCAGCTTTATAGCCTGGCCTTGGTTTAACTGGTCTGATGACTCAGCTTTAGCCTGGCTTTAGCCTAACTGGTCTGATGACTCAGCTTTAGCCTGGCCTTGGCTTAACTGGTCTGATGACTCAGCTGGTGCTGAAACAAAGGGGAGGTATGTGGAGAGAAGATGGAGCCTCGTTAAGGAGCTCTGGTATCTGAGTAAAGATGACAGGCGGACGTCTCCCCTCTGGCAGAACCCCGGGCAAAGTGAAACAGGCAACAGACAGCAGGACACACACACACTTACACAGAGGAACACGCACACACACGCACGCCCACACACACTTACACAGCGGAACACGCACACACACGCACGCACACACACACTTACACAGAGGAACACGCACACACACGCACACCCACACACACTTACACAGAGGAACACGCACACACACGCACGCACACACACACTTACACAGTGGAACACACACGCACACCCACACACACTTACACAGTGGAACACACACGCACACCCACACACACTTACACAGTGGAACACACACGCACACCCACACACACTTACACAGTGGAACACACACGCACACCCCAGCGTTTCCGTTAGCCGGTAATTACCGGTATTTTACCGGCAAAATCTGTTTAAGTCCGACATATTTTATCTCTCCGGTCTTAATGTCCGGTGAAAATAATTCCCTGAGTCTAAGCACAATTTGATTATTTGAATTGTATTAAAATAGGCTAAAATTAAATAGCCTATGCGATGAACGAAACGATCATTACATTTGTTTCCTCGTTGCTTCTAATAATGACAACGACGTTGTCGGCGAGAGCTTAGTGCTGGGTGTGCGGACTTTTCTGAAGCTGTAGAGCCGCAGTACCAGCAGTACAATGCAATATTCCAGCAGTACTCCAATTCAGCCATTTTCAGCCAATGTTGGGTGGGGGGCGCTGTTGTGCGGTTCCCAGAAAAGAGCCAATAACAGCTGAACAGCTTCTCTGCAGCGCCATACTCTTTGCAAATAAGTCGTTGCGAGGTGGAGAGTCGTCACGCAAACCCACGATAATGTTGCCGTCTCTCTGCTTTCTCAGTTCTTCGCTTGATATAATTAATACAAATGTCCAATATAACGGAATTCGTTAGCTCATAAAAATGTGATTATAACAGACTGCTGTTTAGTGTCGGACCGACTGCGTATCGGTCTATTTTATTTCAAGTCAGCAGCAGCACGGAGTATCGAGGGACTTATTTTATTTGGAATATATTAATGACTGTATACGTGAAGTTGAACATTATGATATGTGTGACGTGTCTGATACAACGAGGTGAAGCGATGTCGACTCGAGATTCATTTGGGGGTGCGTGTGACAGAGCTGCTGCAGCGGGAGCTTGATGCTGGTAGCGTATCGCACTAACTTGAGAGGCGAGAGATAGTAATTTGATTCTGCAAATCAATTTCTCATTCTTCGCTTGATGTAATTAATACACATGTCCAATTATAACGGAATTCGTTAGCTCATAAAAATGTGATTATAATAGACTGCTGTTTAAAACTCTGACCGGAATATCTCGAATATGTCCGGTGATAGAAATCTTGCAGGACACTCAGACCGGCACGAATATGTTCTAACGGAAACGCTGGCACACCCACACACACTTACACAGTGGAACACGCACACACACGCACGCCCACACACACTTACACAGAGGAACACACACACACACGCACGCCCACACACACAAAATATTCCTTTTTCACATCTTGAACGATAGATACTCGATGTCAAATGGGCCATAGTATTGCATATATAGCTATAATATTTAAATAGTTATAGCCCTGCAGGTGAACGACTCCCCGGTGGCGGTAGCTACTACAGGATGAGGCTAATCCGTGGCGTCCAATGAGTTAGTTAGTTAGAGTATGACCAAGTGTTATTAGTGCGATTTTAGTTAAAAAAAAATTTGTTGTTGTTGTTATCGCGGAAATCGGCCATTTTGAATTACCGGCCGTCGGTGAATGTAGTCATTTTGAGTCATTTTGAGAAGAGGACATCCAGCTCTTTCAATGAGCGTTAGAATTTTTCAAAACTACACTTCCCAAAGGCTTTTAGTTTTCTGCAAGCAAATGACTTCCTGATTATTCTTTTTTTTTTATTATTATTACTCTGGATTATATACCACAAAACTGAACGATATTGGCATATATTGGTAACTCTGATTACAAGGCAAGGCTGAACCGTCCAGAACTCTGATCACAGTGAGCTACTAGCATCGACTACACTACTGGCAAGTATTTCATACAACTTAATATCCAAAAACCTGAACTATCTCTTTAAATTGCAGTCAACACCTTCAGAGTGTGCACATGATGCATGCATATGAAGGGATGATAAGAACATTATGTAACCGGTGTCGTATTGCTCTGCGTTGTGTTTTCGATTCGACCCCTGTTAAGGGATCGCCCTGAGTGGGAGTTGAACCCCGGTCTCGCGCGCCGCGGGCGGCATCACAGACCACTAGACCAAGAGGTGAATTCACTTCTTGGTAATGTGTCTGGAAGCCTCTGGGGAGTGAGTTTACTTGCAGTACCGCTTAGCGTCCACAGCCACTTCACTACACTGTCCATCGTGACTGTGGATAGACATGCGGTACCTCCGTTACACACATAAATCAGTCAATCAATCTTTCCTAGCAAAACCATGCCATTTCGAAGAATAACTTTTTTTGCTATCATACATTTGTTACAGTAAGTACCTAAATAATAGTCTTGCGGAAGGACCTAAACGACAAAACAAAAGAACAAAAGTAAAGCCTGAGCTTTCTCCTAAATGTTTTAATGACATTTTTTTTATGTCAGAAAGCTAAATTAAACAATAAAAGAACACCAAATCATAATTGTTATGAGGTATCCAATCACTTCACCACAGAATTTCACATTTGAGTTGACATTATGATTTCAAGATATAGACTCCAGATCCCCAGCCGTATGTAGCCTACATGGTGCACTTCAAGAAGAAAACTATTGAATATGTTGTACCATCTAATTCATCGAATTCATTCAGTAAGATGTGTTAACATCTGATTCTTTTCATTTTCGGTTCCAAGAAGTGTTTGACTTACTACATAACATGCACTTAATATTTAGTTTCCCACTTAAATGCTCACAATGTCCACACAGTAATAGCTCAACACAATATAAACGACAAGAGAGTTGACTTACCAGCATTGTCGCTTTTTTAAGACGAGAGGTCACGCTTATGAGTAGGTCTGTGAGAGAATCAAGGAACAATCCAATAATACGATCGCAGCTTCCTCGTGAGAATAAAGATCCAGGTGTGAGAATCACCGGAGAAGAAGACACGGACTGGTGGTATCATTTATCTCTCTGACGCACAGAGCTAGACACAGTGAGATGCTCTCTCTCTCTCTCTCTCTCTCTCTCTCTCTCTCTCTCTCTCTCTCTCTCTCTCTCTCTCTCTCTCTCTCTCTCTCTCTCTCTCTCACTCACACACACACACACACACACACACACACACACACACACACACACACACACACACACACACACTGGTCTGTCCCCATGTGTATCCCCCCCCCCCTCCTCCTCTTCCTCCCACGCTCTGTGCTCATCCTCTACCCCACCCTCCACTCACAGCCGCTCTCCCTGCTTCTCCACTAACTCTGTTACCCTCCTCCTACTCTCTCTCTTCTCTCTCTCTCCTCCTACTCTCTCTCTTCTCTCTCTCTCCTTCTCTCTCTCTTCTCTCTCTCCTTCTCTCTCTCTCGTCTCTCTCTCCTTCTCTCTCTATCTCTCCTTCTCTCTCTCTTCTCTCTCTCTCTCCTTCTCTCTCTCTCTCTCTATCCTTCTCTCTCTTCTCTCTATCTCCTTCTCTCTATCTCTCTATCACTCTTTCTCTCTCTCCTTCTCTCTCTCCTTCTCTCTCTCTCTCTTCTCTCTCTCTCCTTCTCTCTATCTCTCCTTCTCTCTCTCTCTCTCTTCTCTCTCGTCTTTCTCTCTCCTTCTCTCTCTCTTCTCTCTCTCTCTCTCTCCTTCTCTCTCTCCTCTCTCTCTCTATCTATCATTCTCTCTCTTCTCCTTCTCTCCTTCTATCTCTCACTTCTCTCTCTCCTTCTCTCTCTCTTCTATCTCTCTCTATCTATCCTTCTCTCTCTTCTCTCTCTCTCTCTCTCTCTCTCTCTCTCTCTCTCTCTCTCTCTCTCTCTCTCTCTCTCTCTCTCTCTCTCTCTCTCTCTCTCTCTCTCTCTCTCTCTCTCTCTCTCTCTCTCTCTCTATCTCTCTCTCTCTCTATCTCTTCTCTCTCTATCTATCTCTTCTCTCTCTTCTCCTCTCTCTCTCTCTCTCTCTCTCTCTCTCTCTCTCTCTCTCTCTCTCTCTCTCTCTCTCTCTCTCTCTCTCTCTCTCTCTCTCTCTCTCTGAATGGAAGCGGACAGTGCCGGTTAGGTGTTAGTTGGACAATGCCTACACACTGTAAGAAAAAAAGCTGAAAGAAAACGGTAAATGTCTGGCATCAATGGTTGCCAAATACTGTCAAATTACAGTAGAATCAAATACATTTACAGATTACAACCTTTATTTAATGGTTAATATTTTGATAAAAGGTCATTTACTGTATTTTTATGGCATTTACACTTAAAGTAGAAAAACAAAAGTAATCTGTAAAATAATACAGTGAATTTCCTGTGAAAAAACATACATTTTTTACAGTGTAGGCTAACTGTCCACTTCCATTCATTGTGCTAAGCTAGGCTAACGTGCAGACAGATAGCTTTCTACTGAACGCACAGAGAGGAAACTGGTATCTATCTTAGTGTCTCTCTCTGGAGAAGACGGTAAGCTAATTTCCCAAAATATTGGCGTGTTCCGCAGGCGTTTCCCCCCTTGAGGTGTCTGTTGAGTCAAGAACGAGAATTGGATGCTGGAATGTTAAAACAGTGGTTCAGGAGGTAGAGCAGTCGTCTGGTAATCTGGAGGTTCCTGGTTCGATACCTGCTCCTCCCGGGGGAACAGCGTGTCAAAAGACACTTAACCCCTGACTGCTCCCGATGAGCAGGTCGGCACCTTGCACGGTTGCCTCCGCCATCAGTGTGTGAATGAGTGGGTGAAATGTGAGGAACAAAATTGTAAAGCGCTTTGGATAAAAGAGATATATAAAATGCACCATTTACTTTTTTTTTTTTTTATTATAGCAGACTGGAAACCTGGCACAACTAGTGAATGAAATGCAACGTCACAACTTACATTTACACTTAGTAATTTAGCTGAACGTTTTTATCCAAAGCGACTTACAAGTTTTGTACGACAAGTCAGCAGGAACCTGAGTGCTTCAGTGTTGAGTGCATTGATTGATTGATTGATTTTTATTGTGGAGTAAAAGACAGCATCCAAGGGATAAAAACATGAGAAAGTGCAAGCACTTATTTCCATCATGGTCCCTGATTTTGGACATGGACAGACATCATAAAACATAGAGCATCATATATAGGCATATAGCATAGGAGCATGAGTAGGAGTATTTCAATCATACCTGTTCTGAAGGATCAGATTAAACCGAATATATATATTTATTTATATATATATATTTAATTGTATTTGTATATCCCCTGATATCCCTTGTATATTCCTTGTACAATATGCATTGAATATCCCTTCTAGTCTACTGAACATCCCATAATAGTCTCCATTCTACCATTGGACGAGACCTTGGTGCCAGGTCGCCATACCCCTCAGACCAGGTTCAATCGTACCGCTCAACATGTATGGACAAGTCCTAGTTCCGCGTAGGAATATGTCTACCGCACCACTAATGGTACTATTTGTTCATAGTGCGTATATATACTGCGCTATTAAAGTAGAGCTTTCTTTTTAGTCCAGTTCCTTACCCTCCAACAGAGTGACAGACGCAAAAGCCTCCCCGCGAACCACGTGTGGGCAGTAAGGCCAATTCGGCCCAGTATCGGCATTGAGACATCGTGTATATTAATATTTGAATAGTCATATTTGGCACTATATCGTCGAGTTGGACGTATTCTATTAAGCTAATAATAGTCTATTCATATGTAGTGCCTCGTGCGGTAAGAGTTCTATAGTAATCAGCACCCCCATCGTTTCGGGCATCAGCTGGACGCTTATCCAGGGTGGTTGACCCCACGTGAAGCTGCACCCGAGGAGCTCCAGGCCAAAGAGCGAGTGGACCTGTATATTGGATTATTCTACCGACGACGGCTAGCCTTCCCCGGCTTGGATTATGCTTTGAGTACTTTGATTATTCTATGGATAAAGGCCAACACTGCGGTGTGTTGGAAATACCCCCCCCGGAGAGGACGACAGGTGAGAAGACGCTCTACACGACGAGGTCGCCTCACGTCTCTCCATCGTGGACCGGAGGACGCCGGCCACAGAGAGTCCAACTGCTTTCATCTGTGGATCGAGGATCGCTGGGCACCGGGTCGCACGACTGTGGGCTCTCCCAGGATACCCTCGGCCAGACGGGATACAGCCAGACTCTACCCCCCCCCCCCCCCCTCCAGCTGTCCTACAAGCAGTCGGAACCTTCCCCTAGTGTATCCAGCTATATAATCATTCAAGTATCATTGCTATTGTTCCCTAAATATTCCAGGTTGTATATTTGCTTCCTGCGCAATCAGAGATTGGACATTCGATATTGATCTACCTACGAATACTCATTTGCCATAAAAGTGCATACTATTTCAAATCATAAATGTAATTAAGTGATCGTTGTACATACCTTTTGCTATGTATTATTATTAAACGCAGACTTTCGACTTGGTACATTTGTGTTGGATCCGTTTCATCAGGTGGGAGTGTTTATCATAATTATTTATACCTAGTACTGGGTGGCCAGAGTCTAAAGTACAAGAGGTAGTGGTAGTAAGTATCATATCTAACAATACAGTCAGGGAATTGTACCCCTCAGTTACAATTGGTCCTTCGAGCCGGAGGGTAATCAGTGTAATATTAATATAGTGTTATTAATATTAAAATGGCCTATGATGAACACTCCACGAAACGATCCTCCTAACCAACAACGCCCGCGGCGCAAACGACAGCTCCCTCAGTACCTAGAGGCTTACGCTGTCAGTCAACAACCTAGTCTTCTACCAACAGTAAACGCGGTAAAACTAGAAAGTAAAATTATGTCTAACCCTAACGACCAGGCTACCCCGACCATAGAGGCCCCTATGGGTTCTAACGTAACTGACCCAGCTCACGGTGGGGACCAGGGGGAACCCGGCTAATCTCTCCTACCCTCCTACAGCCACTAATACACCTGTCACAGTACGGGGAGGCTTATGGAATTGTCAATCAGCAGTCAAGAAAGCTGACTTCATTACTGCCTACGCCCATAGTCTAAATCTGCAGCTCCTGGCTCTAACTGAGACCTGGATAACCCCCAATAACTCATCAACACCTGCAGCATTATCTACAAACTATAACTTCACTCACACACCTCGACCTTCCAGACGGGGTGGAGGCACTGCCCTCATGACATCTCCTTCATGGGCTATAAACGTAACACCACTCCCAGAACTGTCACTCTCCTCTCTCGAATATCATGCAGTATCTGTCTCTAATCCTTTCAATCTCACCATTGTTACACTATACCGCCCTCCAGGTACACTCGATCACTTCACAGATGAGCTGGACATGCTTCTTAGCTCCTTACCGGAAGATGGTACCCCTCTCCTTCTACTGGGCGACTTCAACCTGCCTGACTCATCTCAGTCAGTCATAGTAGTCTCCCTCCTACAATCGTTTGACCTGACTCCCACTGCCATGCCTCCCACCCACAAAGCAGGCAACTCCTTGGATCTCATATTTTCCCGTAACTCCAGCATCATTAACACCACGGTAACTCCCCTACATGTATCTGACCATTCCTTCATATCCTTCTCACTAACTCTCATGCTTAACCGAAAGGTCTTCACCCCAACTCAAACAGTCTCACTCAGACGCAACCTGCCCTCCCTATCCCCCTCCACCCTCTCCTCTGACATACTATCCGCTCTACCTTTGAGTGACACCTTCTCTGCTCTCTCCACAGAGATGGCAACCTCCACCCTCCTTTCAGCCCTTGCAACCTCCTTCGACAAGCTCTGTCCCCTCGTTGAGAAACCTGCCCGCCGTTCCCCACCCAGTCCATGGCTGACAGATCCAGTGAGAGAACAAAGACAGGTCCTGAGAGCAGCTGAAAGGAAGTATAGAAAGTCACGCCTCACTGCTGACATCGACACATATCACAACCTCTTGTTAACATTCTCCAAAACCATCACTAATGCCAAAGCTTCTTTCTTCCACCATAGGATCGAGGCCTCTGCCAAGAATCTTCGCAAACTGCATGCTACCATGTCCTCCCTCCTCACTCCCCCCCCACCCCCCCCTCCCTCATCTTTCTCTGCCGAAGACTTTGCGATCTTCTTTGAGGAAAAAGTGGAGAACATCCGCAGCTCCTTCTCCCAACCCCCACCCATTCCAAATGCTGAATCGAGAACCTCATCCTTCACTCTGTCATCTTTCTCTCCCATTACAGAAGCAGAGACCCTGACACTGGTAACGTCAAACCGTCCGACTACTTGCCAGCTGGACCAGCTACCCTCCCCACTCCTCCAGACCATAGCACCAGACATCCTCCCATTCCTAACTGCAACCATCAACTCCTCACTCAACTCGGGGGTGGTCCCCACCTCCCTAAAACAAGCCAGAGTCACGCCGCTCATAAAAAAACCAACCCTGAACCCTACCGTCATAGGCAACTACCGTCCTGTCTCTCTTCTCTCCTTCCTTTCTAAAACACTTGAACGTGCTGTATCCAACCAACTTACTGCTTATCTCTTACAGAATGACCTCCTAGACCCTAATCAGTCAGGCTTCAGGACTGGTCACTCCACAGAGACAGCCCTCATTGCGGTCACAGAGGCACTTCACTTAGCAAAAGCGAAAGGCCTCTCCTCTGTCCTGATTCTCCTAGATCTATCTGCAGCCTTCGACACAGTCAACCACCAGATCCTCCTTGCGGCCCTCGCAGGAATGGGAGTGGCTGGCTCTGCGCTGACATGGCTGTCATCATACCTCAATGACCGCTCCTACCAAGTGTCATGGAGAGGGACCCTGTCGGCCACCCGCCCCCTGCGGACGGGTGTCCCCCAGGGCTCGGTTTTAGGACCCCTTCTCTTCTCCCTCTACACTAAATCACTGGGTAACATTATCACGTCTCATGGCTTCTCCTACCATTGTTATGCCGACGATACTCAACTCTTCCTCTCCTTCCCTCCCTCAGATATCCACGTCTCTGAGCGGATCTCGGCCTGTCTGTCCGACATCTCAGCCTGGATGACGTCCAACCACCTCAAACTGAACCTAAGCAAAACAGAATTGCTCCACCTGCCGGCCAAATCCTCCCCCCTAACCGACCTTTCAATCACAGTCGAGAATACAGCTGTGACTGCGTCCCCGACCGCCAAGAACCTTGGTGTTGTCCTCGACGACCAGTTGAACTTCTCTGCTCACATCGCAGCGACGACCAGAACCTGCCGATTCCTCCTGAGCAACGTCAGAAGGATACGCCCCTTCCTGACAAAAGAAGCCACCCAACTCCTCGTCCAATCAACAGTCATCTCCCGCCTCGACTACTGCAATGCACTGCTCGCTGGCCTCCCGGCCACTGCCACTAAGCCTCTTCAACTCATTCAGAACGCAGCGGCCCGCCTGATCTCAAACCTACCGAAGTCGGCCCATGTCACCCCACTTCTTAGGGACCTGCACTGGCTCCCCATTGCTGCACGAATCCGCTTCAAGGCCCTCGACCTAGCATACCGTGCGGCAAAGGGAACCGCTCCCGCCTACCTCCGGTCAATGGTCTCTAACTACACACCCTCAAGACCCCTACGCTCTGCATCTTCTGGCCGCCTCAGACCTACTCCTATCCAAGCTCCGGGAGGGTCATCAAAGAGAAGTCGCCTATTCTCAGTCCTTGCCCCACAATGGTGGAATGAACTACCCACCCCAGTTAGGACAGCCGAATCACGTCCAATCTTTCGCCGTCGACTAAAGACGCACTTCTTCAACCATTATCTGAAAAAAAAAAAAAAAAAAAAACAATAAAAAAAATCTAACCCTAACTAACCGTACTGTCATGCACTTGTCCTAATAAACTAACCTACACTGTAGCACTCAACACTTTGATGAACATTGTTGCTCAGCTGATAGAGTTGTGCCCTTCCTGATGGCTTGTCGTACAGAACTTGTAAGTCGCTTTGGATAAAAGCGTCAGCTAAATGACTAAATGTAAATGTAAATGTAACCAGACATGACTTTACACCCCGCCAATACCGAAGAAGTAGTCCCCGACGAGTCCCGGGAGGAAGACAACACTACCGAGAGAGAACTCGGCACGGAAGAAGATGAGGAGAGCACCGTGGAGATAGAGCTCCAAGACTCCGCACGGAGTACCCCAAGGGACGGCTCCCCTATACAACCGTCTTCTCCCAGCGAGGCAGAGAGGACACTACAGCAGGCATTCCTCGTCAGCCTGAAAGCCTCTACTGAACGCGATAGACTCCAGGGTGAACGCGATCGATTGCAGATACAGCAACGGAGCGAAGAAGAGCACATACGCCTGGAAATAAGACGCATTCAGATGGAAGAGAATATGGCAATTCTGATCGCTCCGACGAGACTGTGCTTTATTTTGTTAATTTTTATAGTATTAGGAGTTTTATTTGCACCAACTGTTGGTGCATTATATGTGTATGACCGTCAGTCAATCATTGACATTGGATTAAGAAAAACTTACCGTTTGGATTGCTCTCTGGATCGGATCGCTGAACAGCAGAAATGGCCCGCCGAGATCCTTTGTTATGCCGGCCATGGCCAAGACCAGAAACCGCCGCGAAGACGAGGAAAGAGAGCCGGGGTCCGGAACAGACTGAGGTCCAAACGACACAGAACCACATTGCCCAGCATATTGTTGGCCAATGTGCAATCGATAGGAAACAAATTGGACGACATCAGAGCACGGATCCAATTCCAGAGGGACATTCGGGATTGTAACGTCCTCTGTTTCACAGAAACTTGGCTGAGTCCAGATGTCCCGAATCACGCAATAGAACCGGCAGACCACTTCTTCGTTCTCCGCAAAGACCGGACGGCAGAAGAGTCACTAAAGACGAGAGGAGGCGGCATTGCCTTCATGATAAACAAGGAGTGGTGCGATTTAGGCAACACAAAGGAACTGTCTAACCACTGCTCCCCAGACCTGGGCCCTCATGCATCAACGTGGACTTTGAACTTGACCTACTTCCACACGTAAGCACGGAATGTAGAACTAGCGTACGCACAGGGAAGTCGGCATTCATCACACGTGCGTACGCAGGCTCTATGGTCCTCCGTGTTGATGAATACCACTTTGTTCTACCGTCAATGCTCGTGCATGATTATCCATATATGGTCATGAAAATGAGGAAACACCCCCCATGGGATGTGAAATAATGGACCGACCCGAGCGGGACTCCGAGAAACTCCACGGAGAATTCACTGCTGTCGAACCAAGAAGACACTATCGCGTATTATGATTTATGGGATAAATAAAAGGCGGACTTGTAAACGGTGATGTCAGATATCAACGGCTCCCTAAAACCATTGCTGCAATTCTGCCTGGACAGCTCAAAATACTAATAAAGACCGTTCGTTGACCACTGTTTGGCGCTGGTTGTGTGTCATTATAACCGTGCTGTATGAATGCCTTTATTAGTTGTGTTCGATTGGCTATATGATTTTTAGAGGCATCTATTTTGTTGTCGGCTAATAAAGACTGCGCTGGAATATGACTGCCTTTTCCCGTGTTGTTTGATTAATACCCACGGATTAAAGTTCTCCTCAATTCTATTCCAAATCGCGATGGATCTCCCGTCAATTTTCTACCTGCTGCATATGATTTCTAGAGGCATACTACAATCTATTTTGATGTCAGTATTGGGTAGCCTATATAAACAATATAATACGAGAGCATAGAACAATGAATCTCACTGCATGTATGATGTATCCTGCCTTTCAATACATGAACTTGAATCCCATCATATAGTCTGTCCACTATCTGCATGGTGTCATTGCAATGCGTTTTCTATTCTTTCTTGTACAGTAAAAAGGGGGAAGAACACTATATTCATATGACTTATTCTGCTTACAGCTTCGAAATTCCACTTGTTTCGTTTAACGTAAAGCCTTTTAAATATAATCAAAACGTTCCCGTGTTTCGGCGGTCTGTGCGCAAAATAATAACGAGTTGAGCTTTATGATTTATGATGAATTGAAAATGGGGGACCCTGATGTAAACAAGACGAAAGTTGGTCTGCATCCCCAATTAACAATTGTATGTACTGAGCTGTACTGTACTGTACCCATTCTGCAATCTGTTAATAAACTTTTCAATCAATCAATCAATCAAGCTACGCGGAGCGCAGTCAGTCAGTAGCCTACACCCCGTATATTCCGATAACGCTATATAAACCATGAATGAATGAATGAATGAAAACTTTATTAACAGATTGCAGAATGGGTACAGTACAGTACAGCTCAATACATACAATTGTTAAGGGGATGCAGACCAGAGAAAGACTTTCGTCTTGTTTATATCAGGGTCCCCCATTTTCAATTCATCGTAACATATATGACATGCTGCATTCATTCTGAGAGAAAGATCTATTATTCCAAATGCTATTTATAGGGTTTTGACCATAATTACACTACTGTTGCTATCTTACAATGAACTATAATGAACTACGGTTCATACAGAACATCCAGTGTTATTATGCACAGAAGCTCATTTCCTTGTTGTAATAATATATTCTACCACTGGGAGCTAGGTACGCCAGGTCTGAAATGTGCGTAGATGTACGCACGAAGTCAAGTTCAAATCGAAATTGATGAATCCCACTCTTTGCTTAGAAATGATCGTACGCACGGGTTACGCACAGATCTGTGCGTAGAACACGTTGATGCATGAGGGCCCTGGAGTTTATCACGATAAAATGTCGACCCTTCTTCCTCCCAAGAGAGTTAACGTCCATCATCCTCATCGGAGTGTACATTCCACCACACGCAAACACTGGGGTCGCACTTTCAAAACTTCACGACGAGGTAAACAAACTCCAGGCAGCTAATGTTGACGCTGCCATTTTGGTCTTGGGGGATTTCAACAGCGCGCGTCTTAAAAAGGTGCTGCCGAATTTCTATCAGCATGTGACCTGTCCCACCAGAGGCGAGAACATATTAGACCATGTATACTCGCAATTTAAGAATGGGTACAAGTCACAGGCTCTTAGTCCATTCGGTAAAAGCGATCACGCCGCCATATTCCTTTTGCCAAAGTACAAACAGAGTCTCAAGCGAACGCCGGTGGTCTCGCGAGAGGTTAAGCGTTGGGCCGTGACGTCAGTGGAGTCACTCCAAGCAGTGCTGGGAAGCACAGAATGGAGTGTATTCCGTGATAACACAGCCAATATTAACGAATACACCGAAACGGTGATTGACTATGTCTGTACTCAGGTAGAAGTAATAATCCCCTCCACCAAAATTAATATCTACCCAAATCAAAAGCCCTGGGTAGACAAATCCGTCCGTGAGGCTCTGAAAGTGCGCACATCAGCATACAACACCGGGCTGGTGACAGGCAACATGGAAGAACACAAGATGGCAAGATACAACGTCAGGAGAGCAGTAATAGAGGCAAAACGGCGTTACAGGGATAAAGTTGAACTTCAGTTTGAACAGGCTGACTCTAGAGGCATGTGGCAGGGCCTCAGAACAATGACAGACTACAAAGGAACCCCCCTCAAACTGAACAGTGACATCTCCTTAGCAAATGATCTCAACTCCTTCTATGCGAGGTTTGAGGCTGTGAATAACAACACCAGCCTACAAACCACGGCAATGGGGGGGGGGGGGGTCTGCTGATGGAGACTCAGTGTTCAGGGTAACAGAGCATGAGGTGAGACGGATCTTTAAAAAAGTGGATATCAGGAAGGCAGCAGGACCGGACGGCATCCCCGGCCGCGTCCTAAAAGTCTGTGCCGACCAACTGGCCCCGGTATTCACTGACATCTTCAACCTGTCCTTGGAACAGGCTGTCATCCCCACCTGTCTGAAGAAGTCCACCATCATCCCTGTACCCAAAAAATCTACGCCCGCTTGCCTCAACGACTACCGCCCTGTAGCCCTCACCTCCATAGCCATGAAGTGCTTTGAGAAGCTAGTGAAGGGCTACATCTGTTCCTCCCTCCCCATCAACCTGGACCCTCTGCAATTTGCATATCGCCCCAACAGGTCCACGGAGGACGCCATAGCCCATGTGCTGCACACAGCAGCATCACATCTGGACAAGAGGCAGGGGAACTATGTGAGAATGCTGTTCATCGACTACAGCTCAGCATTCAATACCATAGTCCCCTCCAAACTCATAGCCAAGCTCAGGGACCTGGGCTTGAACTATGACCTGTGCCAGTGGGTCTTGTACTTCCTGACGGGCAGACCCCAGGTGGTAAGAGCCGGCAACTGCACCTCCTCATCCATCACGCTCAACATAGGGGCCCCCCAGGGCTGTGTTCTGAGCCCCCTCCTCTACTCCCTGTACACACATGACTGCGTAGCACAGCGGAACAACAACACCATCATCAAATTTGCTGATGACACAGTAGTGGTGGGCCTGATCTCTGCCAACGACGAAAGGGCCTACCTGGAAGAGGTAGAGAACCTGTCACAGTGGTGTCAGGAGAACTGCCTCTCCCTGAACGTCAGCAAAACAAAAGAGATGATTGTGGACTTCAGGAGGTCGGGGGTCAAGGACTACAGCCCCCTCAGCATCGACGGGGCACCGGTTGAGAGAGTGAACAGTTTCAAGTACCTCGGAGCCCACATATCCAAGGACTTGACATGGACCACACACATTGACAGTGTTGTGAAGAAGGCACGACAACGCCTCTACTTCCTCAGGCGCCTAAGGAAGTTCCAAGTCAGTCAGAAGATCTACTCATGTACAATAGAGAGCATCCTGACCGGCAACATCACCTCCTGGTTTGGGAATAGCACTGCACAAGACCGTAGCAGACTACAAAGAGTGACACGTTCAGCCGAACGCACAATTGAAGGGGGGCTTCCCACCCTCCAGAACATTTACAACAAGCGGTGCAAGGGGAAGGCTAAGAGAATTATTAAGGACTCGAGCCACCCGAACAACTGCCTCTTTGAACTGCTGCCGTCAGGCAAGCGATACCGGAGTCTTAAGGCGAGCACAGAAAGACTCAGAAGGAGCTTCTATCCCCAGGCCATCAGGCTGCTAAACGAACAATAATCGCTAAACGAAAATAATCACTATGCAACAACCATCAAATGCACACAGCACACACACCCACACGCACACACTCACTCAAACAAACAACACACTGCAGCACCCACTCTCCACACTTTAGATCACACAAACACACTTACACTTTATATTTATTGATAAAGGATTTGCACTACAACTCGTACACCTACTGTGAATTGTACCTAAACTGCACCTCGTCCATTTATGCCTTGCACTATATAGTATTGTATATTAGTACACTGCACAGTATTGTATATTGTATGGTAACTACGTCTACGAACATTGTACATATGTCTAAACTGAACACTGTGACCTCTTTTTTACTCTTTTTTACTTCTAATTTTTACTATGTTTTTATTTCATACTTATCTTGTCATGCACAGTCTCTGGAGCGCAACAGTAAGAAGCATTTTGTACAAAAGTATTCTGTACTTCTGTATGACAACTATTAAAGAAACTTGAAGAAACTTGAAACTTGGCAAGAGACCGGGCCGACGCCCAGCGCGCCGCCACCGGTGCCCAGAGAGAATCGGATCTCACCAAGCGCGAAGCCGAGCGCGACAGAGCACAAGCGCAACTAATAGAACAGCTGATCAGAAGGACAACACCCCCTCCCTCCACCAGAGGCTCCAGGAACTCGTCTAGACATCACTCCAGGGCGGCATCCCCTAGCCGAGTAAGCGACCCTGAACTTGACCAACAGACGAGGTTTATACCCCCCGCAGACCCCCTTCCCCAACCGGTCCAAGCGAGACCCAGCCACCGGGAAGGAGCAGCATACACTGCGGAGAGGCTAAATCAGAGACTACAAGCCCTGGATGACCTAACGGAAGACGAAGAGGAAGAGGAGGAGAACCACGCCCGACGACAGCACAGTACTCTACCGGACCAGGAGGTCCAGTACAGCCCAGGCTATACCCCCGCGGAGCTGCGCTACAGACCCCCGACGCTATTCACGGGTGAGCACGACGCACGACCCGCACCGAGGAACAGCACCTGGACCAGCGGGCCATGGTACACAGCCGGTACCAGCCCACGCCAAGGAGCAGGAGGAGACTCGCCTAGGAGGCCTCTCCCCCAACGCTCGCCGATGTATCAACAATCCGCGTCATACATTGGCACACCTATGGTACCAGACTTCACCCAGGAGAACCGGGCCCAGTATACGGAGCTCCGCATGTGTCTGGAGACAATGTTGGTGGATGTCATTGATGAACGCCATAAATACGCGATACTACTGAAGCATTTAAAGGTACCCCGCGCGCACAACATAGCGCTCGCCTACGCCACTTCCACGACCCCATACACCGCAGCGCTGGTAGCGTTGGACCAGAGATATGGACGTATATGGGAGTACGTGATCCAGGAGATCAGGCACATCGACCGCCTACCCCCAGCAACAGACAATCGAGCACTGGACGACCTGTCCATCAGAGTGCAGTCCCTGGTAGGGATGCTGGGAGCGCAGAGGGAAAAGGGTAGGCATGAACTATACGCCAACTCAAATGTAGAGAGGATCTTGGAGAAGCTACCGCCCGCCCGACAGGAGCGCTTTAGGCGGCAGAGAGACCACCGAGACCCTAATGGCCCCGAACCGAACCTCCTCGATCTAGCCGACTTCCTGGCGAGAGAAGTCAGCAGCTTACGGCTAGATACATTCGGACGGAGCACCCCTGGCTCCAGAGAAGGAACCAGGAGACTAAATGATGGAAGAAGATCGGTGACTGTCATGCACCAATCGGAGTCAGTGCCAAGCAGTAGGAGCCACAGTACCCCCTCAAGAAAGGAGAAGTGGAAGATAGTGTGCCCCTACTGTGAGAAAGAACACTGGCTGTCACAATGTGACTCATTCCCCAAGATGAATGCGGAGGAAGCGAGTCAATGGATAAAGTCCAACAGACGCTGTTTTCGCTGTGCGCGATCACACATGGCAGCCGAATGCCGCTTAAAGAAAAAGTGCAGTCGGACATACTCCACGACAGTAACAGACGGCGGCCTCCACCCGCACCATCAAGCAGCAAAGCAAGCGTCATGTACATCGACCCCGCCAGCAGCAGCGGAGCCAGAGTGCTCTTAAAGGTAGTCCGTGTGACATTGAGCTACCAGAATAAAGTCATGGACACTTACGCCGTCCTTGATGACGGGTCAGAGAAGACCCTTCTGCTCGCGTCCGCTGCGGCCCAGCTAGGGCTGCGGGGGAGCGAAAACCAAATGACAATTCGGACAATAAGAAGAGATTTGAAAACGATAAAGGGCGAGAATGTCTCATTCTCTATCGCAGCAAGCGGCCAGCCCGAGCGACGGTACAGGATTACAGACGCTTTCACCAGCCAAGAAATAGGACTGTCGCGGTACACATACCCCGTAGCCAAGCTGATGGAGAAATATGTACATCTACGCAAGCTACCGATCCCACTCATAGACGGTGCTACCCCGACACTGTTGATAGGCTCCGACCATGCAGACCTCATTGTCCCGATAGACCGGGTTCATACCGGACCCAGAGGCTGTCCTGCAGCAGTCGAGACCCGCCTAGGATGGACTCTCCAAGGCCCACTCGCCAAATCTCTCAACCGAACCACAGCCACTAGCTGTCTCCACTCCCGAGTCACAGAGGGAGACACCGCACTCCTGCAGCATGAAGAGAGGCTATGGACCTTAGAACAAATGCCCTTTAAGAACGAAAAGAAAGACATTCGCTCTAAAGACGACATCTACGCCATTAACCTCCTCGAGACGGGAACAAAGAGAGTCCCAGTCAGCGGCGTGTTGAGATACGCCACGCCACTCCTGCGGCGGGAAGGGATGCCTACCTTTCACGCAAAGAAAGACGCAACAGAGCGGTACCTACTAAACACAGAGCGGCGCTTAGCCAAGGACCCCGCCCAAGAAAGTGTATACCGCGCTGAGATTGAGAAGCTCATCACAGCGGGACACATCACAAAGATTGACATTAAAGAGGCCGACCAGACGACTGAATCGTGGTACGTGCCCCACCACAAGGTTCATCACAACGGCAAAGACCGCATCGTGTTTAACTGCAGCTACCAGATCGGATCCCAAAATCTGAATAAAGAGCTATTGCCCGGTCCTACACTCGGCCCCTCCCTACTAGGCGTACTACTCCGCTTCCGCCAGGACAAGGTGGCTATCAGCGGGGATATCAAAGGGATGTTCCTGCAGGTGAGATTAGTAGAGGAGGACAAGCCCCTGTTGCGGTTCCTATGGAGAGAGAGGCCAGGAGATGAGCACCCAGCCATCTACCAATGGGAAGTCCTCCCTTTCGGAACTACATGCAGCCCATGCTGTGCTACATTTGCACTACAGAGACATGTCGCAGAGGACCCAGCAGCGGACGAAGAGGTCCGACACAGTGTGAAGAACAGCTTCTACGTAGATAACTGTCTACAAAGCGTTTCGACCCAGGAAGAAGCCGAGGCTCTCCTACTTAAACTCCGCGCCTCTCTGATCAAAGGCGGCTTTGATCTCAGGCAGTGGGCCAGCAGCGATCCGCACGTACTGCGCAGCCTCTCCTCCGAGGACAAGGCAGCGAGCAGCGAGACCTGGATGGCCACAATCCCAGGAGAAGCCCAAGAGATGACACTAGGACTAGTGTGGTGCTTCAAAACAGATTCGCTCCACTATAGACACAAACCCCTGACCACGGAGCAGGGAAGGTCGACGGCAATACCGACCACCAGACGGAGTGTGTACAGAACACTCGCCCGACAATATGACCCGTTAGGATGTATACTACCGTACACCACCAGGGCAAAGATGATTGTACGAGCATTGTGGGACAAGGACCAGGGCTGGGACGACCCCATTCCCGCACACCTTGCATCCACCTGGAGAGAGTGGGAGATGGAACTCCACTCACTCCCAGGCGTTAATATACGCCGAAGCTACTTCCCACCCACGGTGAGGCCAGAGACATGTAAAATGGATCTACACGTCTTCAGTGACGCCTCCGAGGTCGCCTACGGATCAGTAGCCTACTTGCGGGCCCAAGAAGAGGGGGGAGAGATCTACACAGCATTCATCCTCGCCCGCTCGAGAATAGCCCCACGCAAGCAACAGTCTATCCCACGTCTAGAGCTCTGCGCAGCCCTCGCAGGAGCGCATCTAGCCACGCTCATCCAACGTGAGCTCACCATTCCGGTGCATAGAACAATCCTGTGGTCAGATTCCACGACAGTACTCGCCTGGATCAAATCGGATTCATGCAAATACAAAGTCTTCGTGGGAGTCAGAGTCACTGAGATTCAAGAGTTAACCGGAGAGTTAACCGGAGAAGCAAACTGGCGCTATGTTGATACAAAACACAACCCAGCTGACGTCATCACCCGGGGAATGTCCCTAGATGACTTAACCCGTCATAACATCTACAGTGACGGACCAGCATTCCTCAAGCTCCCGGAAGGAGATTGGCCCACGCCCACCCCGAGGGAAGCAAGTGACGAGGAGGCTGAGAATAAGAAACCCATGTTCTGTGGATTGAGCACTGTTGTCTCCGCAGACCCCAACATAGACGATTGCATTACCATAGAGAGTGCGCAGCAACGGACATTCCTGCGGCACCACCCAGAGATTAAGTCCCCCGCTGATATGTCAGCAGCTGACTACGAGGAAGCAGAACTGCTTCTACTGCAACGAGCCCAGAGAGACTCGTTCCCCGATGAACTAGACTGTCTACAGGGAGGAAAGCCCGTCCCATCAGACAGCAGATTGATTCATCTGGCCCCCGAGAGTGACACACATACCCTCATCAGAGTGGGTGGTCGCCTGCGGAGAGCCCCCAATTTACCGGATGACATTAAGTACCCGATCGTATTGAACAGCCGACACAAGGTCACAGAGCTGATTATAAAGAAATACGACGAGGATGTACACCACGCAGGAGCAGAGAGAGTCTTCGCGGAAATCAGACGTCGTTACTAGATACTTCAAGGAAGAGAGGCGGTGCGACGCTTCCAGCGAACCTGTCTAGACTGCCGAAAGTGGCGCGCGCAGCCCAGCATACCACGGATGGCTGACCTACCTCCATGTCGCCTCCGACTCGGCGACAAGCCATTCCACTCAACAGGCATGGACTGTTTTGGCCCGCTGCACATAAAGAAAGGAAGAGGCACCGAGAAGCGGTGGGGTATTGTATTCAAATGCATGACCACCAGAGCGATACATATCGAGCTCCTTCCGACCATGAGCGCAGACTCATTCCTTATGGCCTTCCGAAGATTCACATCACGGAAAGGAAAACCGTCTACATTATTGTCCGATCACGGGACATACTTCAAAGGCGGAGAAAGAGAGCTGAGGGAGAGCTTCCAAGCTATGGGCCCAGAACTTAAGACCCACCTCGCTCCAGCCCAGATTGACTTCCAATTCAACCCCCCAAACGCACCCCACTTCGGTGGAACTTGGGAACGAGAAGTACGTTCTATAAAGACAGCCCTGTACGCAGTACTTGGGGCCCAGACTGTGGCGGAAGAAGTCCTAATGACAGTCCTCACGGAGATTGAGGGAGTATTGAACTCAAAGCCCCTCGGTTACGTCTCCAGTGATGTAGCAGATGTCGACCCAGTCACCCCCAACACCCTCCTGATGGGGCGGCTAGATCCCGCGTTACCCCAGACAATGTACCGGCCTGAAGAAGCGAACGGCCGACGAATGTGGAGGTACAGCCAAGTATTAGCCGACAAGTTTTGGAGCAGTTTCCTACTGCACTACCTACCGTCTCTACAGACCCGCCAGAAGTGGGTACAAGAGAGAGACAATTTGACGGAAGGAACAGTCGTCATGATTATTGACCAGTCACTACCCAGAGCTATGTGGCCGGCTGGCCGCGTAAGCAAAGTGATCACCGGTGCCGATGGCAAGGTCCGAGCAGCTGAAGTACTCGTCCAGGGGCGCATTTACACCCGTCCTGTGGCGAGGCTCATAGAACTGCCCCGACTCCCAGACACAATCGATGATGACCATGACCCTATGACTTTGTGAGTTGACTGACCCTTACAGCGAACCCTTGAGTGGTAGACAGTGCGGTTAATCTGTCTCTGCTTAACTAATTGGGTTGGGACCAATTAGGGGGCGGCTGTTCTGAAGGATCAGATTAAACCGAATATATATATTTATTTATATATATATATTTAATTGTATTTGTATATCCCCTGATATCCCTTGTATATTCCTTGTACAATATGCATTGAATATCCCTTCTAGTCTACTGAACATCCCATAATAGTCTCCATTCTACCATTGGACGAGACCTTGGTGCCAGGTCGCCATACCCCTCAGACCAGGTTCAATCGTACCGCTCAACATGTATGGACAAGTCCTAGTTCCGCGTAGGAATATGTCTACCGCACCACTAATGGTACTATTTGTTCATAGTGCGTATATATACTGCGCTATTAAAGTAGAGCTTTCTTTTTAGTCCAGTTCCTTACCCTCCAACAGAGTGACAGACGCAAAAGCCTCCCCGCGAACCACGTGTGGGCAGTAAGGCCAATTCGGCCCAGTATCGGCATTGAGACATCGTGTATATTAATATTTGAATAGTCATATTTGGCACTATATCGTCGAGTTGGACGTATTCTATTAAGCTAATAATAGTCTATTCATATGTAGTGCCTCGTGCGGTAAGAGTTCTATAGTAATCAGCACCCCCATCGTTTCGGGCATCAGCTGGACGCTTATCCAGGGTGGTTGACCCCACGTGAAGCTGCACCCGAGGAGCAGTGGCGTCGTTAGCCCTGGGCTTCCGGGGCTTTAGCCCCGGATGTTTTTCTCCTAGCCCCGGATCTAAAAAAAAAAAAAAAAAAAAAAAAATTATTTTTATTTTTTTTATTTTATTTTTTTTTATGTCAGCATCCCCATTGTCTGTGCTGAATGTTTGTTACTGTTTGGTATTTTTTGTTGGTTTTTAGTACTTTTAAACATTTTTAGTAAGTAGTTTTCATTTGATCCTATAATTCTTTCATTCACCGATTTGTGGACTTTTTTTTTAGTGTCCTGAAAGGCGCCTTATAAATCAAATGCATTATTATTATTATTATCATCCAGGAGGGAAAAGACACTTTGGATAGTAGGGACTGCATCTCTGCCTGTCCTGACCAGGAAACACTTTGCAACTGTGATCTCCTCTGGCAATAGTTGGATATTGTAATGTGTGGCGAGGGGTTGCAGCAATTCCACTGAGAGAAACTGGTCTGAGGCTGGATAACATGCCTGTATGCTTCTCATAAATTGTTATCCAACTCATGAGAACCTGCTCTCAAGCTCTTGCAGCATTCTGTCGACGACTGGATAGAACAGTCTCTGTCTCAGCTGATCTCCTGAGCTGAGGTCTGAGCTTGTGCCACAAGATGACTCAACTACATACTCGTCCATCCTTTTCTGCTTCCTCCTTTGGCTGGTAGTATGTTCCTCAATCCAAAGGCCATTACATATGGCCTTTGTCCTGTCATACATGTCCACTGCCATCTCTGATGTGCGATAACCTTTGAGTGTGTCCTGCACTGTGCTTTTAAATAGTACAGATATTGAAGATGTGCACTTTAACGCAGCAGCACCTGGAGCCATCCATACCCATGTCCAGTGTCCTATAATAAGCTTTAATCGAACCTCGGATAGTCCGGTTGGTTTGGGGTGGTGTGAAAGCTCATTCACTCTTGCAAGTGAACCCTGCTGCGGTTCATTTGAGATGTGAATGCAAAGCGGACCAAAGGCAGGAAAAGACCCAAAAATCGAATATTTTTTTAATGAGAAGACTGAAACATATGTATATAATGAAACACACAATAGTTTTTTTTCGATTGCCTAAGCATGATTTTGAAAACGGGGCCCGGTGTTTCAAAACACACAATTAGCACAACCACACACACAATTATCAGAACACCTCAGATCCTTTGCTAAATTAAACACTTGTCAAAACCATACACTAATTTTGTTACCATATGAAACACACATTACATAATGACTTAATTCTGTTTGAACCAGTTACACACACTGCTGTGCTTAACCTAAAACACATTTAGCAATTCTACTTCTCAGTGATTAGAGTACTGTAAGTGAAGTACGCAGATAATGTGCAAATATACAATAAATTCACCAAACACTACACAAGACCAATGCTGTAGACTGATGAAAATATAATTTATTTATCTACATATACCCAAATCAATGATGCAGACTGATGAAAAAAATAACATTTTCTCTCCATATAACCAAATCAGTCAACATTTCAACATGGAGAATCACAACAATACATGTCCCAGTTTTCATGCTACTATGTGCATAACACTGTAAGCTCAGCAAATATCAGACAAACATAAAATACTGTATCCAGTACAGGTTAAAATTACAGTAACACAATTTTTTTTTTGAAAAAATGTAAACAGAAAATACTAGACATTATCTCTTTGCCTAGCTGGATCTGGCAAGATAATTTTTTGTTGTGATTCTCCATGTTGACTGATTTGGGAAAATGGGAGAAAATGTATATTTTCATCAGTCTGCATCATTGGTTGTCTTGTGTAGTGTTTGGTGAATGTATTGTATATTTTCACGTTCTCTGTGTACAGTACTTCACTCTCCTTCCATTTTGGTTGAAGACAGGTGAACTCACCTGCTGCATTTTTATAGTGCTTAAACCTGATTGTGTATCTACAATTAACTGTGTTTTTATTTTGTTATTGGTGTATATGTGTATGTATGTACAGTATATGTATATATATTATATGTATATATATGTGTATATATGTATATTTGTACTCCTGTTGGGGCTTCTTGGACCAGATCAATGTTTTATCTGGCTAAATAAATAAATAAATAAGAAACTGATGATTTGGTCCTGTTAACTTTGAATTTTCTAGGGACTGCCCATATCCCTCTCATGGACCTGGACCTCACTTTGAGAACCTCTAATGATTCTAGTTATTCAGTATTCATCTCTAATTAATCTAAAATTGCATATTTCTGTGCTTAAAAAAAAAAAAAAAAAAAAAGGGGGGGGGGGGGTGACCCCCCCCCTCCACCCCCCTGGGCTGAAGCCCCCAATGTTTTCTAACCCTAAAAACGCCCCTGCCGAGGAGCTCCAGGCCAAAGAGCGAGTGGACCTGTATATTGGATTATTCTACCGACGACGGCTAGCCTTCCCCGGCTTGGATTATGCTTTGAGTACTTTGATTATTCTATGGATAAAGGCCAACACTGTGGTGTGTTGGAAATACCCCCCCCGGAGAGGACGACAGGTGAGAAGACGCTCTACACGACGAGGTCGCCTCACGTCTCTCCATTGTGGACCGGAGGACGCCGGCCACAGAGAGTCCAACTGCTTTCATCTGTGGATCGAGGATCGCTGGGCACCGGGTCGCACGACTGTGGGCTCTCCCAGGATACCCTCGGCCAGACGGGATACAGCCAGACTCTACCCCCCCCCCCTCCAGCTGTCCTACAAGCAGTCGGAACCTTCCCCTAGTGTATCCAGCTATATAATCATTCAAGTATCATTGCTATTGTTCCCTAAATATTCCAGGTTGTATATTTGCTTCCTGCGCAATCAGAGATTGGACATTCGATATTGATCTACCTACGAATACTCATTTGCCATAAAAGTGCATACTATTTCAAATCATAAATGTAATTAAGTGATCGTTGTACATACCTTTTGCTATGTATTATTATTAAACGCAGACTTTCGACTTGGTACATTTGTGTTGGATCCGTTTCATCAGGTGGGAGTGTTTATCATAATTATTTATACCTAGTACTGGGTGGCCAGAGTCTAAAGTACAAGAGGTAGTGGTAGTAAGTATCATATCTAACAATACAGTCAGGGAATTGTACCCCTCAGTTACAATACCGATACTGATTGTTCAAATAACACAATCGGCCGATACCGATATATGTGCAAAAAATATATATATTTTTGAGAAATAAATAATTATAATAATAATAATAATGTTCTATTTATGATGTTCTCTCCTCTCTTACATAGTACTGTATATTTGTATGTCTCTAAATGTTTTGATGAATTGAAAATGGAGGACCCTTATGTAAACAAGATGAAAGTATTTTTCTGGTCTTCATCCTCTTAGCAGTTGTTGTATTGAGCCGTACTGTATTGTACCCATTCTGCTAATCTGTTAATAAAGTTTTCAATCAATCAATCAACCAGACAAATGTATAGAAAAGCTTTTATTGTAACATTCTTTCATATAACAAAAATGCATATTATTGTTTAAGAAAATGTTTTAGCCCTATGCTTGACTATTATTTTAGGCATGGCACAACAAATAAAATAATAATAATAATCAAATGAATAAATAAAATATGAAATAAATAAATAGGCTACACGTCTCTCTTTTTGTGTTACAAATTGTGCTCACTGATATGAACATAGGCCTCTTTACTTACTAATGAAATGAATAGAACACATCGTAAAAGGAACGTTGAAGCGCAGAGATTTTAGAGCGGCTTCGCACATCGTTTTAGCCTACAGTACCTCTTAAGAAAAAGCGGCGTGTTTTTCTTCATAAAGAGAAGCATCTCAGCTTTGTCGCCGCAGCTCAGTCTGTTTCTCTCCTCATCTATAATATGAGACGCAGCACTGAACAGCCGCTCGCTGTCCGCGCTGGTGCACGGAGCAGATACTGTAGGTACCTGTGCGTGCCATTTGTGTGAGTACAGGGAAACGGCCGTGATTATTGTTCCAATATTCAAGTGCACTCTCGTTTCTGGGAATGGAGAGACCTCTGTGAGGGAAATCACCCCCCGGCGATCAATGATTGTAGATAGTCAAGGATAGACTTGATAAACACAGGTTTCTTTGTCAAGAGTACATGGCTGAATGACCCGACGACGGGGACACCAGCTGGTGTGTCCCAGGTGAGCTCTCTAGAGTCCACTCAGGCGTGGCTCTTTATAGGGCTGAGAGAGGGGAATTCTGGGTAGTCCTGACCACACGGTCTGTGTCGATGTCCTTGCCTCTAGCAGTGTGGTCTTTGTAGTTCTGACCCCACAGTCTGTGTCGACGTCCTTGTAGTTCTGACACCACAGTCTGTGTCGACGTCCTTGCCTCTAGCAGTGTGGTCTTTGTAGTTTTGACGCCACGGTCTGTGTCGACGTCCTTGTAGTTCTGACACCGCGGTCTGTGTCGACGTCCTTGGTCTTTGTAGTTTTGACCCCACTGTCTGTGTCAACGTCCTTGGTCTTTGTAGTTTTGACCCCACGGTCTGTGTCGACGTCCTTTGTCTTTGTAGTTTTGACCCCACGGTCTGTGTCGACATCCTTTGTCTTTGTAGTTTTAACCCCACGGTGTGTGTCGACGTCCTTGGTCTTTGTAGTTTTGACCCCACGGTCTGTGTCGACGTCCTTGGTCTTTGTAGTTTTGACCCCACGGTCTGTGTCGACGTCCTTGGTCTTTGTAGTTTTGACCCCACGGTCTGTGTCGACGTCCTTGGTCTTTGTAGTTTTGACCCCACGGTCTGTGTCGACGTCCTTGGTCTTTGTAGTTTTGACCCCACGGTCTGTGTCGACGTCCTTGCTCAGAAGGCAGGGCCCTCACCCAGGGAATCACGTCGGCAGCCGATGCCTCAGATGCGCTAATTCCTCGAGTCAATTGTTCAAACGGAGAGAGAGAAGTGTGAGGAGGACGTTTTCAACTAATCCCCACTGGTGCACAGTGAGAGTTACGGGGGGGAGGTCATAATCTGCGTAATATGCAGCGAGTGTGCGCTTCTGTTCTAGAAGGCTTTCCGGCATATAAAAAGTACTGTTCCAGCGCATGGGAACATCTCACTGGAGCCGTTTTAGTGGAACCCCCAACTGGGTCTCCTGCAGAGCCTGTAGGCGTGAGTATGCGAGTGGGGACTGCTTAAAGTGACCCACTATTCTCCTGCCTATTGCCACCACATCCAAGACGCTCCTCTGACTCCCCCTGGTGGACGGCCAGCTGGAGAGTATGTGCCGTGACGCTCCTCTGTCTCCCCCTGGTCGACGGCCAGCTGGAGAGTATGTGCCGTGACGCTCCTCTGTCTCCCTCTGGTGGACGGCCAGCTGGAGAGTATGTGCCATGACGCTCCTCTGTCTCCCCCTGGTGGACGGCCAGCTGGAGAGTATGTGCCATGACGCTCCTCTGTCTCCCCCTGGTGGACGGCCAGCTGGAGAGTATGTGCCGTGACGCTCCTCTGTCTCCCCCTGGTGGACGGCCAGCTGGAGAGTATGTGCCGTGACGCTCCTCTGTCTCCCCCTGGTGGACGGCCAGCTGGAGAGTATGTGCCATGACGCTCCTCTGTCTCCCCCTGGTGGACGGCCAGCTGGAGAGTATGTGCCGTGACGCTCCTCTGTTTCCCCCTGGTGGACGGCCAGCTGGAGAGTATGTGCCGTGACGCTCCTCTGTCTCCCCCTGGTGGACGGCCAGCTGGAGAGTATGTGCCATGACGCTCCTCTATCTCCCCCTGGTGGACGGCCAGCTGGAGAGTATGTGCCGTGACGCTCCTCTGTCTCCCTCTGGTGGACGGCCAGCTGGAGAGTATGTGCCGTCACGCTCCTCTGTCTCCCCCTGGTGGACAGCCAGCTGGAGAGTATGTGCCGTCACGCTCCTCTGTCTCCCCCTGGTGGACGGCCAGCTGGAGAGTATGTGCCATGACGCTCCTCTATCTCCCCCTGGTGGACGGCCAGCTGGAGAGTATGTGCCGTCACGCTCCTCTGTCTCCCCCTGGTGGACGGCCAGCTGGAGAGTATGTGCCGTGACGCTCCTCTGTCTCCCCCTGGTGGACGGCCAGCTGGAGAGTATGTGCCGTGACGCTCCTCTGTCTCCCCCTGGTGGACGGCCAGCTGGAGAGTATGTGCCGTGACGCTCCTCTGTCTCCCCCTGGTGGACGGCCAGCTGGAGAGTATGTGCCGTGACGCTCCTCTGTCTCCCCCTGGTGGACGGCCAGCTGGAGAGTATGTGCCGTGACGCTCCTCTGTCTCCCCCTGGTGGACGGCCAGCTGGAGAGTATGTGCTGTGACGCTCCTCTGTCTCCCCCTGGTGGACGGCCAGCTGGAGAGTATGTGCCGTCACGCTCCTCTGTCTCCCCCTGGTGGACGGCCAGCTGGAGAGTATGTGCCATGACGCTCCTCTATCTCCCCCTGGTGGACGGCCAGCTGGAGAGTATGTGCCGTCACACTCCTCTGTCTCCCCCTGGTGGACAGCTAGCTGGAGAGTATGTGCCATGACGCTCCTCTGTCTCCCCCTGGTGGACGGCCAGCTGGAGAGTATGTGCCATGACGCTCCTCTCATGCACCCAAAACTGGTGAGTCCACTGTCCTCCATCGCTTTAGCCATATTCTTGCCATTATCCCTCACGACAGCGTGCACCTGTGATTTGTCGATTTTCCATGTGTGGAAAACATTTTCTCGAATGTTGCAGAGATATGAATGAATGAAAATGAATGAATGAATGAATGAATGAATGAATGAAAAAGTTTATTTTTGAACATGTAATTCTCCATATTCCTTCAAACAAATCACGGTATCTAGCTCCGTCAAACCAAACAATCATAACAACAATTTATTTAAATTTCTTTAATTAAGAAACATTAAAAAAAACATAAAAAAAGGAATTATAAACAAAAGGTCAAGAGCAATGTGTTTGGTTAGCAGACGTGTCCAAAAAAGGAGTAGAGGGAAGCTAAACTTATTGATCCCTACCCCCTTACATTTATATTTGTTCTTTCATTAATTTGACTAGATATAACATAATTTAGTATATTACAATATAGAATATACTTTTACTTATAATATGAACAAATATAAATTGATTCACTTGACAGCACTACATAATATAACATAACTTTGTTTATCCTCATTACTCATTTCTGTATTTCTCTAATGTGTATTTTTTTAGCTGCTTTTTAAATTGTGCCATATGTTTACTCAGTTTGATGTATTCAGGTAAATTATTCCACAACTTCACTCCACAAACAGATATGCACATGCTTTTGGTTGTTTAAGATTCCCTCTCCCTCTTAAGTTATATTCTCCTTCCCTGTCTCTGAACCATTTTTGAATGTTGCCTGGGATTAGTTTGTATCTGGCTTTGTATACAATGAGGGCAGTTTTGAAATCCACTAGGTCCATACATTTCAATGCTTGTAGCTTTATAAATAAGTTATTGGTGTGTTCATATTATCCTACATTGTTGATTATTCTTATTGCTTTTTTTTGCATGGTGCATATTGGCTGTAGAGTGCTTTTGTATAGGTATTACCCCACACCTCCGCACAGTAGCTCATATATGGTAGGAAGAGTGTACAGTACAGTGTATACAGTGTTTTATATATATATGTATATATTTCCACGTATCCTGCCGTCTCTGCCTCCTCTCTTCCTTGTCTGCAAATTGCGTTCTCACCCTCACAGCACCCAAATCGTAACACGATCCTGGCTGAGAAAGGAGGTGTCTGTGTCCTGTTTCATTCCTAATGATACCGCCGCTGATGCTTCAGTAACCAAGGCCTTAGATGGGCTGCGCTCAGACAGGAATTAGCTGAGAATTCCGGTGTCAACGAGTGTTTAAAAAGCCTGTTTGGTAGATGGAAAACTGTTGCTGTTACTGTAATCATGGCCCTCATTATTTGTATTATTGGCATTTTTGCTCTTTGTGGTTGTTTTTTGATCCCTTGTGTCGGATGACTTATTTCCAAAGCCATTGACAGGTAAATTTCTGTCACCATGATTAACTATATTGAAGGACAATGTCTCATTCCTCCCCAGTCTGTTAATGACATTTCTGATCTCTCTGACGATGACGATGTGTAGAAAAACCATAATGATTGTTTTTCCATTTCAGTTTTCGTTGTTTGATCGCCTTTAATGGTTTTAGGGCATGGTACATACATGGTACATACTGGTATATACATGGTACACATACTGGTACATACATGGTACATACATACACGGTACAGATATGGTACAGACATGGTAAATACAGGTTATGCTTTTTATGTGAGGGAAATGTTTATTTCAGGGTGCTTTGCTCTATCCATGTTCTAAGACCATTAGGTTAAAACAGCATGTAGCCGGTATATCTTTAGGTTAACACACAAACAGCATGTAGCCGGTATATCTTTAGGTTAACACACAAACAGCATGTAGCCGGTATATCTTGGTTACCACACAAACAGCATGTAGCCGGTATATCTTTATATAATTGATTAATGTTTTGTACAATATTTTATATGATGTTGTTGATACTTTTGGTGTTCAATGTAGAAAAATCACATGTTCACCCTCTTAATGCTTTGTTACCCTTTAAGAAACACTGTCATTATTTCTTTTTTTTTAAACTCAAATTTTATTCAAATTTTTCACAGTTTACAGTACAGTTGACAGACAAAAATAATAATATATTCCAACAAACATTCAACATAAATGATAAGACTAAAACAAAAAAGTGTGACATGGGTTCAATGACCGCGCCCTTGAATTTCTTTCCTCCTTTATCTTTCGCCTTCTTGTGTTGTATTTGTTTCTTCCTCTGTGATGTCGTTCTCGTTCCCCTTATAGTCCTCCCATTTTCCCCACCTTTCCCCAAATTTTTCTTCTTGTGTCTGTGAGTGATGGGGCCAGTGGCGGGCGAGGATGCGAGCTTCTCTCGCGGTTTTCTGGACAGCTTCGGTCCCTCGCTGGCTCACGGTGGCGACGCATCATCATCCCACCGCGTCTCGCCGGAGTCATTAGCAGTTTAAAGACAGCACAACTGCACAGCGGAGGAGTGCTGCAGAGTGCTGCAGAGTGCTTCCGCGTTTTCCCTGATTGGCTGCGACAGCCGCAGAGCGGAGCGGAGCGGCAGAGCTTGCGTCACCTGGCAGCGCTGCGGTCGTGCGATCCTTGGTGACAAGTTCGAATCCCATCAATTTTTTTTTTTTTTTTTTTTTAACATGTATTCTTTCGCCGGTTAAGGTTAGGCATGGTTAAGGTTAAGGTTAAGGTTAGGCATTGTTTCGGAGTTGGTTAAGGTTAGAAGGGTTAAGTTTAGGCGCTGTTAAGGAGCTGGTTAAGGTTAGAGTTTGTCTTAGAGAATGGCAATATTCTTTCTATGGTTAAGGTTAAGGTTAGGCATGGTTAAGGTTAAGGTTAAGGTTAGGCATTGTTTCGGAGTTGGTTAAGGTTAGAAGGGTTAAGTTTAGGCGCTGTTAAGGAGCTGGTTAAGGTTAGCGTTTGTCTTAGAGAATGGCAATAGACAGCCTATTTCCGCACTGCCGCTCTCTCGCGCTGCCGCGGTCACATGGTCACATTGTCACATTCTTGCACTCCTCCGCTGTTAAAAAGCAACACCTATACACGGCTGGCCCCGCAGGGGTAGAGGTGCGTGTTTCTTCTGACTCGAGTGACACTGACACACTTAATTGGAGCGAGGCATTAAATGAACAACATTTAAAAAAAAATTTACCATGATCTTTGAAATGCGGGACATTGTGCTGTTGCAGCGGGATGCGGGACAAACGTCACCCTACTACCGGAGGACATTGAAGGACCCAAACCATCACGCTTTTTTCCTGAGATGTTGCAAGAAGTCCTGGGCAAATAATTGCTAACTAGCCCCCCTTGAGTGTGACAGAGCACACGGCGCTCTCACTTCTAAGCCGGCTACATTTACATTTACATTTAGTCATTTAGCTGACGCTTTTATCCAAAGCGACTTACAAGTTCTGTACGACAAGCCATCAGGAAGGGCACAACTCTATCAGCTGAGCAACAATGTTCATCAAAGTGTTGAGTGCTACAGTGTAGGTTAGTTTATTAGGACAAGTGCATGACAGTACGGTTAGTTAGGGTTAGATTTTTTTTTATTGTTTTTTTTTTTTTTTTTTTTTTTTTTAAATTAAGATAATGGTTGAAGAAGTGCGTCTTTAGTCGACGGCGAAAGATTGGACGTGATTCGGCTGTCCTAACTGGGGTGGGTAGTTCATTCCACCATTGTGGGGCAAGGACTGAGAATAGGCGACTTCTCTTTGATGACCCTCCCGGAGCTTGGATAGGAGTAGGTCTGAGGCGGCCAGAAGATGCAGAGCGTAGGGGTCTTGAGGGTGTGTAGTTAGAGACCATTGACCGGAGGTAGGCGGGAGCGGTTCCCTTTGCCGCACGGTATGCTAGGTCGAGGGCCTTGAAGCGGATTCGTGCAGCAATGGGGAGCCAGTGCAGGTCCCTAAGAAGTGGGGTGACATGGGCCGACTTCGGTAGGTTTGAGATCAGGCGGGCCGCTGCGTTCTGAATGAGTTGAAGAGGCTTAGTGGCAGTGGCCGGGAGGCCAGCGAGCAGTGCATTGCAGTAGTCGAGGCGGGAGATGACTGTTGATTGGACGAGGAGTTGGGTGGCTTCTTTTGTCAGGAAGGGGCGTATCCTTCTGACGTTGCTCAGGAGGAATCGGCAGGTTCTGGTCGTCGCTGCGATGTGAGCAGAGAAGTTCAACTGGTCGTCGAGGACAACACCAAGGTTCTTGGCGGTCGGGGACGCAGTCACAGCTGTATTCTCGACTGTGATTGAAAGGTCGGTTAGGGGGGAGGATTTGGCCGGCAGGTGGAGCAATTCTGTTTTGCTTAGGTTCAGTTTGAGGTGGTTGGACGTCATCCAGGCTGAGATGTCGGACAGACAGGCCGAGATCCGCTCAGAGACGTGGATATCTGAGGGAGGGAAGGAGAGGAAGAGTTGAGTATCGTCGGCATAACAATGGTAGGAGAAGCCATGAGACGTGATAATGTTACCCAGTGATTTAGTGTAGAGGGAGAAGAGAAGGGGTCCTAAAACCGAGCCCTGGGGGACACCCGTCCGCAGGGGGCGGGTGGCCGACAGGGTCCCTCTCCATGACACTTGGTAGGAGCGGTCATTGAGGTATGATGACAGCCATGTCAGCGCAGAGCCAGCCACTCCCATTCCTGCGAGGGCCGCAAGGAGGATCTGGTGGTTGACTGTGTCGAAGGCTGCAGATAGATCTAGGAGAATCAGGACAGAGGAGAGGCCTTTCGCTTTTGCTAAGTGAAGTGCCTCTGTGACCGCAATGAGGGCTGTCTCTGTGGAGTGACCAGTCCTGAAGCCTGACTGATTAGGGTCTAGGAGGTCATTCTGTAAGAGATAAGCAGTAAGTTGGTTGGATACAGCACGTTCAAGTGTTTTAGAAAGGAAGGAGAGAAGAGAGACAGGACGGTAGTTGCCTATGACGGTAGGGTTCAGGGTTGGTTTTTTTATGAGCGGCGTGACTCTGGCTTGTTTTAGGGAGGTGGGGACCACCCCCGAGTTGAGTGAGGAGTTGATGGTTGCAGTTAGGAATGGGAGGATGTCTGGTGCTATGGTCTGGAGGAGTGGGGAGGGTAGCTGGTCCAGCTGGCAAGTAGTCGGACGGTTTGACGTTACCAGTGTCAGGGTCTCTGCTTCTGTAATGGGAGAGAAAGATGACAGAGTGAAGGATGAGGTTCTCGATTCAGCATTTGGAATGGGTGGGGGTTGGGAGAAGGAGCTGCGGATGTTCTCCACTTTTTCCTCAAAGAAGATCGCAAAGTCTAAGGGACAGAGGCTGAGAGCCGTGATTATTCTCGAATATCATGCAGTATCTGTCTCTAATCTAATAAATATTATGGAGGATGTGGTTGATGGCTTTAACAAATTCTTTGTATGTGGGACCAGAATTGGCAGCAAGACAACAGAAGGTGGGGTTGTTGAGGATAGCGGGGACAGAAATATAAATACTATCTTTTTGGCAGCAGTGGATGAAAAATAAGTCACAGAGACCGTAAGAAAATGCTAAATAAAACGTTATTGAAGGAATTGCAAAAGCCACTAACCCACATCTGCAACTTTCTGTCATTTCAATCCGGTAAATTCCCCAACAATATGAAAATAGCTAAAGTGATACCACTGTTTAAAACCAGAGATAGGGGTGCCTGTGTGGCGCACCACGTAACTGCACTGCAGACCTAAGCGGTCGACCCGGGTTCGTCTGCCGAACCCGACGTACATTTGCTGCATGTCCTCCCCCCATATCTTCTCCCGACATTCCTCTATCTGCTCTCTGTCGGTCATGCCTGACCTAAGAAATGCAAAAAAAATTATATAAAAAAAAATGAAATACGGAGATAGACACCATTTCACAAATTATAGGCCTGTTTCTTTGCTTTCCCAATTCTCCAAAATACTTGAAAAGCTATTTACTGACAGACTAGACACATTTATTGAAAAACACAACCTGCTGACAGACAGTCAATATGGATTCAGAAAGGACAACATTATTGGCACTCATGGAATTAACAGAAGAAATCACAAATTGTATCGACAAAAAGTTTTTTTGTTTTTGGTAAATTTTTATTGTTTTTTTACTACCGGGCAGTCCGGTAGAGAGAGAGAGTGGAAGAATGGGAGATAGACGGGGGAAGACATTCGGCAAGGGTCGCCGGGTCCGGGAGTCGAACCCGGGACGGCCGTGTTGCGACGCAGCACATTACTTGGTTTGCCACTCGGGCGCCCCTAGTATTTATTGACGTAAAAAAAGCTTTTGAGGGCGACAAGGCGGCAAGGCGCTCACCACTAACGCAGGAGATGCTGGGTTCGAGCCCAGCTCTCTGCGTTGCTACCAGCTTGGCTGGTTGTTCATACTAACACAATTGGCAGTGTTAGGGGTGGGAAAGCTGGTGGGTGGGGATTGGACGTTGTGGACAGCGACTCCTACAGGTCGGTTGGTGCGCCTGTACAGCAGAATCAGGAAGTAACGGGGGCAGCGTGAGCCTCCCACGGTCCCACGCGTTACTCCTCGCCACTGAGAGATCGCGCTGTACAGGTGAAAAGATGCGACGGCTGCCTCCTCGTGTACCGGAGGGGACACGTGATGCAAGGCTTCATCCTCACTGCAGCTGACCAGTGGGAGGCATAGTCTAGCAACGTTCGAGACAGGGGAGGGGAGAATTGATGGGAGAATTGGCGAGGCGAAATTGGGATGAGAAGAAAATTGAAAAATAAGGAGAAAAAGTGGGGGAAAAAAAGCTTTCGACACCATTGTTCATGATATTTTATTCCATAAATTATAAAAGTATGGTATTAGGGGGATTGGGTTGAGCTGGATGAGGAGCTATCTAAGAAACAGGAAACAATTTGTGCAAATAGGTGAACATAAATCAAACTATATGGATATTACTTGTGGGGTACCTGTAAGGGACCAATCAGCCAGACAAGGAGGACACAGTGGTTTTGGCAAAAAATAAGAGTTTTATTTTACCCATTTCAAAAACAGCCAAAGAATAAGGGTTTTATTTACCCATGCAAATACATATTTACTAAATATAACATAAATGGTCCAAATAATAAAGCAGGACAGAACAGACCTGAACAGAACAGAAGACCAAGACAAATGAGAATTCAAAACTATATATAGGCCCTGGCCAGATACATTAACCTAAGTGGGCTAATTGATCATTAATATTTTACTAAATAATATCTTACAATTCTGATTAATCTAATAAACAATAAACACACAACACACAACACTACTACCAAACTGAACAACCAATAAACTTAATTAATAAGGAAATACATATAAGGAAACTAAATTACAATACAATAAACCCCCCCTGACATCTCCCGGACATGGTTCGGTCCACCTCCCCCATCCGGCTATTTAGAGTGGACCAGTCGCAGCTGCAGAGCGAGAAACAAACAATGAATGACATGCATGCACTTAAACCATGATGTAAGTCAAATAATAAAGAATGGATATGATATCAGTACGCAAGTCTATAGGGGTCCCCACACGGCGAGCGATTTTAGCCAGGCGACCGATTTTTTTAGCGAGCCGACCGACAGAATTGTATCGCCTTCATTGTTATGAATGAGAGAACACACACGGCAGGAGATTTTGAAGCGACGGTCACCAAGCTATTTCTGTCGCCTCGCTAAATATCGCCTCAATCCTATTTTTTGAGGCGACGGCAGGCAGGACAATGAGGAAATAACATGACTTCTACAGTAGAAGTAGTGCAGAAGTTCTACTGGTGTATCATTTGTACACCTTTAATGTATCATTCAATACATTCATTGATCAATAACCTACGTATTATTACCATGCTACTTATGTTCATTATTATTAACGGGAACAATTTAAATAAATAACGTTAGTTTGAGAAGCTATAGTGGCCGCTTGTCATTAACTAATAAATGAACAATGCGCCACGATGCACCTACTAGTGTTTTAATACTCGGGTAACTAAATAAGTTGTGGATGTTGACAGAGTTTAATGTCCAGGCTGCAGCTGATGTAGTTTGTAAGGTTTATTGTCCAAAGAAAATTATGGTTGAGAACAAAACAGTTTGCGTCTTCCGTGAAAAAAAACATTCTCTTTCAGCAGGTGCATAATATTACTTGTCCAATCGGTGGTAATGAACGTATCGTAGCGATCAGGCATGCAGTAATGTCAGGAAGAATGAGGAGAGGTTGTATTCGAATATGGTGGTTTAATTCCAGCTCAATATGGGTTTTACAGGTTAATACTCTCTTGTAACGCACAACACAGCGGCAGCAACCCGCTTCACGACAACCTAACGTCCGGTCCCGGCGGTCCGCCCTCCTATATCTCCCGGGGGGAAACACCCCCAGCTAAACAGAGCGACACATAGCTTATTATACCTGAACGGTCGCCTCTGGTGTGGGGGGCTAAGCGATTGTCATTGAGCGACAGGCGATCACATCGCCAGGCGACGTCGGTCGGCCGCCGTGTGCAGACCACTTAAGTGTCGTGTGTCATTATGTGAAATAGAAATTGTGTATGTGCATCATGAATGTAAACGTGTACAAACATTAAACTAAACAAACAATACGGTGAGGGAACAAGTTAACATGTGCGGGTGCGGTGCACAGATTGATTGATTGATTGATTGATTGAAAAGTTTATTAACAGATTGCAGAATGGGTACAGTACAGTACAGCTCAATACATACAATAAGGGGATGCAGACCAGAGAAAGACTTTCGTCTTGTTTACATCAGGGTCCCCCATTTTCAATTCGTATCCGTCACAGTACCAAAGGGTCAGTATTAGGGCCCAAACTGTTTATATTATACATAAACGACATATGTAATGTAATGTATCAAAAATATTGAAATTTGTCTTGTTTGCAGACGATACAAATATTTTTTGTTCCGGGGAACATTTGCAGGAGATTTTGGGGATGATCACTACAGAAATGAATAGATTTGAATTGTGGTTAGACAAAAACTAATGACTAAATCTGGAGAAAACAAAGATCATGCTGTTTTGAAAACATAACACAAATGTACAGGTAAACCTGATTATAAACAATAAACACATAGAAAGAGTTTATGAGAATACATTTCTTGGAGTAATCATAGACCACAAAATAATTTGGAAACCCCATGTAAGCCATGTCCGAGCTAAACTGGCAAAATGCACTGTAATTCTAGGGAAAATTAAACGCATAATTGGATCATAAATCATTACACACTTTATACTGTACTGTTCACTGTTTTTACTGTATCTGTCTTACTGTGAGGAGGTCTGTGGAAATAACTACAAGTGCACCCTACAGCCAATATGCATATTACAGAAAAGAGCAATAAGGACAATATTGTTCTGCGGTGGGACTTGCTGCTATAATACCTAGTGAAACGGATTATTGGAGTGTAGAGGCCTGCTTTGCTGGGGCTATTAATTTTTGCATGTACAGTGCGTGTGTGTGTGTGCGTTTGTGTGTCAATCAATCAAACAATCAATCAAATCCTTTACTTAACCAGATAAGCATCATTGTGATTAAAATCTCTTTTTCAAGAGCGATCTGGCCAAGCAAGGCAGCAGAAAGTTTCAACATAAAAAAGAACATCACAATAAAATACAGATAAAACATTTACAGCAAGCTCCAATTTCAGGCAAATTATCAAACAGGCAAATGATCAAACACAGTTGCACTGTCCGAGGGAACTGAGTTCGTAGGATTTTAAAATGGCTTTGAATTCTCCGAGGGTGACCAGTCCTGGTAATTTTAGGTCCTCCTGTATCTTGTTCCAAGATGAAGGAGCAGCATATTTAAAAGCCCTTTTTCCCAATTCAGTTCTCATAATGGGGAACTTCCAGTGTTAGAGCAGCTTGAGAACGAAAGACATACTTATATTGCTTTGTGCACAGAAGCACACTTAGGTACGAGGGAACCAGTTTAAGCAGAGCTTTGTGCACAAGAGAGAGCCATCGAGAAAATCGCCGTATTTGTAGAGATGGCCGGGTAACTTGCAATGGTATATAGGGTGCAATGGTGCACTCGATTTCCACATCCCGTGCTCGCACGCTGAGGCTGCCTCACTGGATGCTCCACCAGAGGGAAGAACACACTCGACCACTGTTATTCCCCGTTCAGAGCCGGCTACAAGGCAGTAGCCGCTCCGCCATTAACGGGGTCCTCAAGCTCGAGCGACCACGACTCCATCTTGCTATTTCCGGCATATCAACAGAGATCACGTGACGCCGTCGTGTCACGCGAGACAAAGAAGTGGACCGACGAATCAGAGGCCACGCTCCAGGACGTGTTTACAGATACGGATTGGGATATGTTCAAAGGAAGCGCCAGTGACGTCAGCGAGCTCGCAGACACAGTGGTGAGCTACATTACAACAATAGCTGATGGTATTGTCCCCAGAAAAACGGTGCGGGTTTTCCCAAACCAGAAACCGTGGGTGGACAGCACTATTAGAGCAGCTCTGAACTCTCGTACCACCGCCTACAACCTGGGTAGAGAGTCAGGAAACATGGAGGAGTATAAGGCTTCAGTCTATACTCTACGCAAGGCTGTTAAACTTGCTAAGAGGACATATGCTGACAAACTGGAGACACAAATGGCACAAAACGACACAAGAGGATTATGGCAGGGACTGAAGACAATAACTGACTATAAAGTCAGCGCCCCCTCAATGGGGAGCGACGACGCCTCCCTCGCGGACAAGCTCAACATCTTCTACGCTCGGTTTGGTGTAGACAGTGGCGCTGCTGGCTCTCCGGCTAGTGACGTCACTGGCGCGTCGGCTGTTGTGGAGGGGGGGGGCAACCGCGGGGGGGCGGGGACGCTCTCTCGTTGTCGGAACACAGTGTGAGAAGAGCATTTATGCAGGTGAACACCAGGAAGGCTGCTGGCCCAGATGGCATAACAGGACGCATACTCAAGTCCTGTGCCAACCAGCTGGCCCCAGTGTTCACCGCCATATTTAATCAATCCCTGGCGGAGTCAGTTGTCCCTGCCTGCTTCAAGATGTCTACCATCATCCCTGTACCGAAGAAACCCTCCCCAACATGTCCAAATGACTACAGACCGGTGGCACTCACCTCTGTGGTCATGAAATGTTTCTAGAGGCTGGTCAAGGACCACATTTGTGCCTCCCTCCCCAGTGATATGGACCCTATGCAATTTGCATACAGGACAAACAGGTCCACCGACGACGCGGTCTCCCAGGTACTGCACAGCACCCTCTCGCACCTTGACCGTCAGAAGGGGGGCTATGTGAGACTGTTGTTCATTGACTACAGCTCAGCGTTCAACACCATAGTCCCCACCAGACTGGTGGACAAGCTGATCGAGCTAGGTCTGAGCTCCGCCCTGAGCGCCTGGGTACTGGACTTTCTGAGCGAAAGACCCCAGGCGGTCAGGGTGGCGGGTCAGACCTCCAACACCATCACCCTGAGCATCGGGTCCCCCCAGGGCTGTGTTCTGAGCCCCCTGCTGTACTCACTCTACACACACGATTGTGTGGCCAAGTTCAGCTCCAACTCCATAGTGAAGTTCGCAGACGACACGCGGTGGTGGGGCTGATCTCGGACAACGACGAGAAGGCCTACCGGGAGGAGGTTGAGGTACTGGAACGCTGGTGCCAGGACAACAGCCTGCTCCTGAACATTGGTAAAACCAAGGAGCTGATCGTGGATTATAGGAGAGGACAGCAGGAGACGCACACACCACTGATGATTAACGGGGCTACCGTGGACATGGTGAGCAGCTTTAAGTACCTGGGGGTCCACATATCAGAGGACCTGACATGGTCAACACACATAGACACAGTAGTAAAGAAGGCGAAACAGCGCCTCTACCACCTGAGACAGTTAAGGAAGTTCAGAGTATCGGGGAAGATACTCCAGTCCTTCTACTCAGGAGCGGTAGAGAGCATCCTGACCGGAAACATCACTGCCTGGTATGGAAACAGCACGGCACAGGACAAGAAGGCCCTACAGAGAGTGGTGCGCTCAGCCGAGCGTACCACGGGTATTGCACTACCCCCCCTGCAGGTTCTATACAACAAGAGGTGCAAATCCAGAGCCTGCAGGATAATGAAAGACCCTCACCACCCCAATAACAGCCTGTTTCAGCTGCTGAGGTCAGGCAGACGCCTGCGAACCCCAGCTACTAGGACAGAGCGGCTTAGGCTCAGCTTCTTCCCCCAGGCCATCAGAGCCCTGAACAATGAACATTGAGTGCTCAGAACATTGAACTATCCACACACAAGCACACATGAACACACACACGACACGCACGCTGTGCACGCTCACACACGAGCAGCCACTTAACACTTTAACATGAGCGGGCACACACTCATGTCGCACACACGCACACTTATGGCCAAAAGGAAAGGACACTTTAAAAAAAAGTATGCAAATGAAATTAACGAGAATGCGCAGTTTAAGAGTGAATGACGTATTTCATTCATGGGAACCCAGTTGCGAATACTTCGACGAGTTACGGAGACCGTTTCACATGTTCAGGAATCCAGAGGAGGATTTCCATAAATCTGTTGGTATGACATTTTTACCAAGATATTTACCAAGGCACTTACGAACACGTTCAAGAATGAGGACCATTGTGTTCAGGACCAATTTGATTGATTTCCTTTCTATTGTTTTGAACTATGCATTAACACTTTGAGCGCCGGGCCTGACTATAGTCGGGTTAACTCGCCGCACGTTGAGCGCCAGTGTGACGGATCGTATTGGTTCACTCTGCGTCGATGTTAAATGCTAATGCTAATGGGAGTCGAACAGGGGAGCTCCCGCTCCGCGGGCGACGACATAGACCGCTGCACTAAGAAGTGAATCCACTGCTATGTACCGTACCTATGCGTCTATTAACCCTGTTATTAGGAAGTGAGTTTAATTTACCAGCCCGTAATGCCACAGTCACTTGTCAACACCCCTGTTTCTGTGACTGTGGATATACTCACAGGCTTCCCCGTTACACCAGGACCCCCGAAAACCTGAGTATAGTCGGGTTTTCATCGTTATTTCTTTTATTCGATATTTCCATTCATAAACATGCAGGCAGCTGTGTGTTATCACTGGGGATGGGTCTGAGATCGCAAAAGTCCAATACCGCCGCCTCGCTATTGCACTCCATTTGAAACGATGTGTCTAACTAGCCGGGCAGGCGAAGCGCTTATAACACATGCATTGACGAGGGTCGGGGTTCCCCCGGATCATGTTCAGTGCTGGATTACGTTGGAAACACGATCGCGATCAGTATTTGGAATATTCTTTTCGTGACAGATCCTGGTCAAGGTAAGGACTATATGGTATCAATATTGCGTTGATCCAATAATTACTTCCCCGCTATCTGTATTCTGTATTCCGTTGGTGGCGATCGAAGCATAGAACCCCCCCCCCCCCCCTTTCATGCATGCATGATGAAACATAATACCGATAATCTAGCGTTGATCTCAGATTGATTGTTGATCCAAGCGAGGAATGGCACGCTTCCTAGTGAAGTGCACTGAAACGCTGTTTAGCGGCGTTTCTGTGAGGATTCGCCTGTTCCCTGAGCTCTTCCCTGTCTACTCTCCTTCACCAGCCCCCACCCTTGGACTACCTTCACGCAGCTGTCATAGTTTGTGATTAGCGCCCCAGAGGGCTTTATATACCTGGACCTCCCTTCCAGTCCTGGTCGGGTCGTTCTGTATCTGTGTTCACTCTGTGTTCATGGAGTTCTGTACGTTACCATCCTGTACGTTACCATCACCTGCCGCGTCTCCGGCGTGAGACGACGTGCCAGCCATCACCACCTGTCGCCGTTTGCCTGGAGTGGGACACCGTCTTCGCTCTCTAATTTTCTACGGGAGGTTGCCAGTGTTCCCACTCCAGACGTCAAGCCGGCGCGCCATCGCTCCCTATTTCCACGAGAGGATGGCGTCTCTTCCCCCCGGCCTCCGCCGTCGGGCCCCTGTCTCCGTGCCCGGCCCCCCCGAGGAGGAGGAAGAGGATCTCCGTGCCTGGAGTGGGACACCGCCTTCGCTCTCTAATTCTCTACGGGAGGTTGCCAGTGTTCCCACTCCAGACGTCAAGCCGGCGCGCCATCGCTCCCTATTTCCACGGGAGGATGGCGTCTCTTCCCCCCGGCCTCCGCCGTCGGGCCCCTGTCTCCGTGCCCGGCCTCCGCCGTCCGGCCCCTGTCTCCGTGCCCGGCCTCCGCCGTCGGGCCCCTGTCTCCGTGCCCGGCCCCCCCGAGGAGGAGGAAGAGGATCTCCGTGCCTGGAGTGGGACACCGCCTTCGCTCTCTAATTCTCTACGGGAGGTTGCCAGTGTTCCCACTCCAGACGTCAAGCCGGCGCACCATCGCTCCCTATTTCCACGGGAGGATGGCGTCTCTTCCCCCCGGCCTCCGCTGTCGGGCCCCTGTCTCCGTGCCCGGCCTCCGCCGTCGGGCCCCTGTCTCCGTGCCCGGCCTCCGCCGTCGGGCCCCTGTCCCCGTACCAGGCCTCCGCCGTCGGGCCCCTGTCCCCGTGCCAGGCCTCCGCCGTCGGGCCCCTGTCTCCGTGCCCGGCCTCCGCCGTCGGGCCCCTGTCCCCGTACCAGGCCTCCGCCGTCGGGCCCCTGTCCCCGTGCCAGGCCTCCGCCGTCGGGCCCCTGTCCCCTTGCCAGGCCTCCGCCGTCGGAACCCTGTCCTCATTCCCTGTAAGCAGCTCTGGCTCTTAGCCTTGTCCCTTAGCCCTAGTCCCTTAGCCTGTTCGCCTCTTAAAGGCACAGTGCCACATTTTCCTTATTTCCTTGACTCTAGTGTTTTTGTGTTCTCCCCTGTTCCTCTCTCCAGTGCCCCTGGTCCTGGTCCTTGACATTTAGCCCTGGCCCTGTCCCTTAGCCCTAGTCCCTTAGCCTGTTCGCCTCTTAAAGGCACAGTGCCGCTTTTTCCATATTTCCTTGACTCTAGTGTTTTGTGTTCTCCCCTGTTCCCCTCTCCAGTGCCCCTGGTCCTGGTCCTTGACATTTAGCCCTGGCCCTGTCCCTTAGCCCTAGTCCATTAGCCTGTTCGCCTCTTAAAGGCACAGTGCCGCATTTCCCTTATTTCCTTGACTCTAGTGTTTTTGTGTTCTCCCCTGTTCCCCTCTCCAGTGCCCCTGGTCCTGGTCCTTGACATTTAGCCCTGGCCCTGTCCCTTAGCCCTAGTGGCCTAGTCCATTAGCCTGTTCGCCTCTTAAAGGCACAGTGCCGCATTTCCCTTATTTCCTTGACTCTAGTGTTTTTGTGTTCTCCCCTGTTCCCCTCTCCAGTGCCCCTGGTCCTGGTCCTTGACATTTAGCCCTGGCCCTGTCCCTTAGCCCTAGTCCCTTAGCCTGTTCGCCTCTTAAAGGCACAGTGCCGCTTTTTCCATTTTTCCTTGACTCTAGTGTTTTTGTGTTCTCCCCTGTTCCCCTCTCCAGTGCCCCTGGTCCTGGTCCTTGACATTTAGCCCTGGCCCTGTCCCTTAGCCCTAGTCCCTTAGCCTGTTCGCCTCTTAAAGGCACAGTGCCGCATTTTCCAGTTTTCCTTGACTCTAGTGTTTTTGTGTTCTCCCATAAAGGGACTGTTCCGCCTTTTGTTCTATAATAAAGATTTGCCCTGTTTTGGCTTACTCTCATATCTGTCTTGTGTTGTCCGATTGGGGTCGGTTACAAACCATAACAGTTTCCTTGGATTACACAGCATTACTCTAAAACTATACTCATATTCACCACGGTATAAAACGGGAATGTATGAATGAATCAGTTTTTTGCATCTTGACCGGAAGAAACTCAATGCCAATCAACTATATTATTAGATCCATAGCTATAATATATAATATAGCTTTAGGCCTGCAAACACAGCCACGTATCCCCATGTTAATAGGCGAGGTAAGGTAAACAGCGACACCTGGCGCTGAAAGTGTTAATGCACTTCCATTATCAATTGTGTACATTTTGTCAATAGATACATATAAAGACTTGTTGTTGCTCAGTTTGAATGTGATTAATCAATCATGTGTTTGTGAGCGCTAAATGTCTGCAGTTGTAGCAGCAAAACGTTTTTTAATAATTATTTAAAGCATTACCCTAAATGAAGACGGAAGCTTTGGGTTTGTTTTTATTGACATTTATTTTGGTCATTTGCCTAGGAAAAAGCTGAAACTCATCCAATTTTCTGTGGTCAACTAAAAACACACAAAAACACCAGTCGCTCCCTATTTCCACGGGAGGATGGCGTCTCTTCCCCCCGGCCTCCGCTGTCGGGCCCCTGTCTCCGTGCCCGGCCTCCGCCGTCGGGCCCCTGTCTCCGTGCCCGGCCTCCGCCGTCGGGCCCCTGTCCCCGTACCAGGCCTCCGCCGTCGGGCCCCTGTCCCCGTGCCAGGCCTCCGCCGTCGGGCCCCTGTCTCCGTGCCCGGCCTCCGCCGTCGGGCCCCTGTCCCCGTACCAGGCCTCCGCCGTCGGGCCCCTGTCCCCGTGCCAGGCCTCCGCCGTCGGGCCCCTGTCCCCTTGCCAGGCCTCCGCCGTCGGAACCCTGTCCTCATTCCCTGTAAGCAGCTCTGGCTCTTAGCCTTGTCCCTTAGCCCTAGTCCCTTAGCCTGTTCGCCTCTTAAAGGCACAGTGCCACATTTTCCTTATTTCCTTGACTCTAGTGTTTTTGTGTTCTCCCCTGTTCCTCTCTCCAGTGCCCCTGGTCCTGGTCCTTGACATTTAGCCCTGGCCCTGTCCCTTAGCCCTAGTCCCTTAGCCTGTTCGCCTCTTAAAGGCACAGTGGCCTAGTCCATTAGCCTGTTCGCCTCTTAAAGGCACAGTGCCGCATTTCCCTTATTTCCTTGACTCTAGTGTTTTTGTGTTCTCCCCTGTTCCCCTCTCCAGTGCCCCTGGTCCTGGTCCTTGACATTTAGCCCTGGCCCTGTCCCTTAGCCCTAGTCCCTTAGCCTGTTCGCCTCTTAAAGGCACAGTGCCGCTTTTTCCATTTTTCCTTGACTCTAGTGTTTTTGTGTTCTCCCCTGTTCCCCTCTCCAGTGCCCCTGGTCCTGGTCCTTGACATTTAGCCCTGGCCCTGTCCCTTAGCCCTAGTCCCTTAGCCTGTTCGCCTCTTAAAGGCACAGTGCCGCATTTTCCAGTTTTCCTTGACTCTAGTGTTTTTGTGTTCTCCCATAAAGGGACTGTTCCGCCTTTTGTTCTATAATAAAGATTTGCCCTGTTTTGGCTTACTCTCATATCTGTCTTGTGTTGTCCGATTGGGGTCGGTTACAAACCATAACAGTTTCCTTGGATTACACAGCATTACTCTAAAACTATACTCATATTCACCACGGTATAAAACGGGAATGTATGAATGAATCAGTTTTTTGCATCTTGACCGGAAGAAACTCAATGCCAATCAACTATATTATTAGATCCATAGCTATAATATATAATATAGCTTTAGGCCTGCAAACACAGCCACGTATCCCCATGTTAATAGGCGAGGTAAGGTAAACAGCGACACCTGGCGCTGAAAGTGTTAATGCACTTCCATTATCAATTGTGTACATTTTGTCAATAGATACATATAAAGACTTGTTGTTGCTCAGTTTGAATGTGATTAATCAATCATGTGTTTGTGAGCGCTAAATGTCTGCAGTTGTAGCAGCAAAACGTTTTTTAATAATTATTTAAAGCATTACCCTAAATGAAGACGGAAGCTTTGGGTTTGTTTTTATTGACATTTATTTTGGTCATTTGCCTAGGAAAAAGCTGAAACTCATCCAATTTTCTGTGGTCAACTAAAAACACACAAAAACACCAGTGTATGTGTCAGTGTGGACAAGGCCTAAATGTAAACAAGGTGACGTGATACTGTTGAAGTTGTCAGGTGCCAGTGCTATTGACATTATACACATGACGCCGAAAGTTGGATGACATCCCACTGTCATACATTTCTGCCCAGAGAGGAAGTAAACTAACCAGTGCTACCTATACTAGTATTATGTTCCGTAACATATTGAATAAATAATATGATATTATTGTTTACCACATATATTTTATTCCCTTTTATAAATAAGAACCAAAAATGAGTTGAAAAGAGTTCAATCATTTAATTCCTGTGCAGCCTTGTTTGTTCACTGTGTCCATGGAAACAACAATAAACACAGCCATAAAGGTGTGGTTTCCTTTTGCAGAACATATAGTCTGTTTACTTGTCTTGTCTTACTTGTCTGATAATTATATCACTGCATAACTCATAAATGTTCAGCTTAATGTCCGGCATGTGCGTGCGTGCGTGCGTATTTGTACTTGTGAGTGGAGAGTTCAGTGTTCTGATGGCCTGAGGGAAGAAGCTGAGCCGGAGTCTCTCTGTTCTCGTAGCGTGTGTATACGTAGGCGCTTGCCTGACCGCAGCAATACCATAACAACCACGAAAACACCATAACAACAGAACTGTTTTTCAAGTTTTGTTTTATTTGTCACATACAGGATAAGGTACATTAGTTTCAAGTTTCTTTAATAGTTGTCATACAGAAGTACAGAATACTTTCATACAAAATGCTTCTTACTGTTATGCTCCAGAGACTGTGCTAGACAAGATAGTATCAAATAACATAGTATAGCATGTAAATTAGAAGTAGAAAATGTGGTCACAGTGTTCAGTATAGACATATGTACAATGTTCGATGCAGAATAGACGTAACTGAGTTACCATATAATATACAATACTATGCAGTGTACTAATATACAATACTATATAGTGCAAAGCAGACATGGGATGAGGTCAAATTTAGGTACAATTTACAGTAAGGTGTACGAGTTGTAGTGCAATCCTTTATCAATAAATATAAAGTGTGGGGAGTGGGTGATACAGTGTGTTTGTTTAAAGTGAGTGTGTGCGTGTGGATGTGTGTGCTATGTGCTTTTGATGGTTGTTGCATAGTGTTTATTGTTCGTTGAGCAGCCTGATGGCCTGGGGATAGAAGCTTCTTCTGAGTCTTTCTGTGCTCGCCTTAAGACTCCGGTATCGCTTGCCTGACCGCAGCAGTTCAAAGAGGCAGTTGTTTGGGTGACTGGAGTCTTTAATGATTCTCTTACAGTGAAATGCTTGGTTCTGTGTGACCCTCCTAAGATTGTGCTTCATACTCATCTTTGTGAAAAATATTGTGCTTCATTTCAATGCAAAAAAATGCAAAAAGGAGGTAGAGATGTAGCGTTCAAAAGTGTCTAAAGCAAAAGTTAAAGGTGAATGTTTAAAGTGAGTGTGTGCATGTGGATGTGTGTGCATGTGGATGTGTGTGCATGTGGATGTGTGTGCAATGAAATGTAGAATGGATGGGTTAGTGTTGCATAAAGTCAGAAAGTCATAGAGCATCCTGATGGCCTGGGGATAGAAGCTCCTTCTGAGTCTCTCTCTACCGGCCATGAGACTCCGGTAGCGCTTGCTTGACCACAGCAGTGCAAAGAGACAGTTCAAGTTTCAAGTTTCTTTAATAGTTGTCATACAGAAGTACAGAATACTTTTGTACAAAATGCTTCTTACTGTTGCGCTCCAGAGACTGTGCATGACAAGATAAGTATGAAATAAAGACATAGTAAAAATTAGAAGTAAAAAAAAGAGGTCACAGTGTTCAGTTTAGACATATGTACAATGTTCGTAGACGTAGTTTCCATACAATATACAATACTGTGCAGTGTACTAATATACAATACTATATAGTGCAAGGCATAATGGACGAGGTGCAGTTTAGGTACAATTCACAGTAGGTGTACGAGTTGTAGTGCAAATCCTTTATCAATAAATATAAAGTGTAAGTGTGTTTGTGTGATCTAAAGTGTGGAGAGTGGGTGCTGCAGTGTGTTGTTTGTTTGAGTGAGTGTGTGCGTGTGGGTGTGTGTGCTGTGTGCATTTGATGGTTGTTGCATAGTGATTATTGTTCGTTTAGCGATTATTGTTAGTTTAGCAGCCTGATGGCCTGGGGATAGAAGCTCCTTCTGAGTCTTTCTGTGCTCGCCATAAGACTCCGGTATCGCTTGCCTGACGGCAGCAGTTCAAAGAGGCAGTTGTTCGGGTGGCTCGAGTCCTTAATAATTATCTTAGCCTTCCCCTTGCACCGCTTGTTGTAAATGTTCTGGAGGGTGGGAAGCCCCCCTCTAATTGTGCGTTCGGCTGAACGTGTCACTCTTTGTAGTCTGCTACGGTCTTGTGCAGTGCTATTCCCAAACCAGGAGGTGATGTTGCCGGTCAGGATGCTCTCTATTGTACATGAGTAGAAGTTCCTAAGGATCTTCTGACTGACTTGGAACTTCCTTAGGCGCCTGAGGAAGTAGAGGCGTTGTCGTGCCTTCTTCACAACACTGTCAATGTGTGTGGTCCATGTCAAGTCCTCGGATATGTGGGCTCCGAGGTACTTGAAACTGTTCACTCTCTCAACTGGTGCCCCGTCGATGCTGAGGGGGCTGTAGTCCTTGACCCCCGACCTCCTGAAGTCCACAATCATCTCTTTTGTTTTGCTGACGTTCAGGGAGAGGCAGTTCTCCTGACACCACTGTGACAGGTTCTCTACCTCTTCCAGGTAGGCCCTTTCGTCGTTGGCAGAGATCAGGCCCACCACTACTGTGTCATCAGCAAATTTGATGATGGTGTTGTTGTTCCGCTGTGCTACGCAGTCATGTGTGTACAGGGAGTAGAGGAGGGGGCTCAGAACACAGCCCTGGGGGGCCCCTATGTTGAGCGTGATGGATGAGGAGGTGCAGTTGCCGGCTCTTACCACCTGGGGTCTGCCCGTCAGGAAGTCCAGGACCCACTGGCACAGGTCATAGTTCAAGCCCAGGTCCCTGAGCTTGGCTATGAGTTTGGAGGGGACTATGGTATTGAATGCTGAGCTGTAGTCGATGAACAGCATTCTCACATAGTTCCCCTGCCTCTTGTCCAGATGTGATGCTGCTGTGTGCAGCACATGGGCTATGGCGTCCTCCGTGGACCTGTTGGGGCGATATGCAAATTGCAGAGGGTCCAGGTTGATGGGGAGGGAGGAACAGATGTAGCCCTTCACTAGCTTCTCAAAGCACTTCATGGCTATGGAGGTGAGGGCTACAGGGCGGTAGTCGTTGAGGCAAGCGGGCGTAGATTTTTTGGGTACAGGGATGATGGTGGACTTCTTCAGACAGGTGGGGATGACGGCCTGTTCCAAGGACAGGTTGAAGATGTCAGTGAATACCGGGGCCAGTTGGTCGGCACAGACTTTTAGGACGCGGCCGGGGATGCCGTCCGGTCCTGCTGCCTTCCTGATATCCACTTTTTTAAAGATCCGTCTCACCTCATGCTCTGTTACCCTGAACACTGAGTCTCCATCAGCAGACCCCCCCCCCCCCCATTGCCGTGGTTTGTAGGCTGGTGTTGTTATTCACAGCCTCAAACCTCGCATAGAAGGAGTTGAGATCATTTGCTAAGGAGATGTCACTGTTCAGTTTGAGGGGGGTTCCTTTGTAGTCTGTCATTGTTCTGAGGCCCTGCCACATGCCTCTAGAGTCAGCCTGTTCAAACTGAAGTTCAACTTTATCCCTGTAACGCCGTTTTGCCTCTATTACTGCTCTCCTGACGTTGTATCTTGCCATCTTGTGTTCTTCCATGTTGCCTGTCACCAGCCCGGTGTTGTATGCTGTTGTGCGCACTTTCAGAGCCTCACGGACGGATTTGTCTACCCAGGGCTTTTGATTTGGGTAGATATTAATTTTGGTGGTGGGGATTATTACTTCTACCTGAGTACAGACATAGTCAATCACCGTTTCGGTGTATTCGTTAATATTGGCTGTGTTATCACGGAATACACTCCATTCTGTGCTTCCCAGCACTGCTTGGAGTGACTCCACTGACGTCACGGCCCAACGCTTAACCTCTCGCGAGACCACCGGCGTTCGCTTGAGACTCTGTTTGTACTTAGGCAAAAGAAAAATTGCGGCGTGATCGCTTTTACCGAATGGACTAAGAGCCTGTGACTTGTACCCATTCTTAAATTGCGAGTATACATGGTCTAATATGTTCTCGCCTCTGGTGGGACAGGTCACATGCTGATAGAAATTCGGCAGCACCGTTTTAAGACGCGCGCTGTTGAAATCCCCCAAGACCAAAATGGCCGCGTCAACATTAGCTGCTTGGAGTTTGTTTACCTCGTTGTGAAGTTTTGAAAGTGCGACCCCAGTGTTCGCGTGTGGTGGAATGTACACTCCGATGAGGATGATGGACGTTAACTCTCTTGGGAGGAAGAAGGGTCGACATTTTATCGTGATAAACTCCAGGTCTGGGGAGCAGTGGTTAGACATTTCCTTTGTGTTGCCTAAATCGCACCACTCCTTGTTTATCATGAAGGCAATGCCGCCTCCTCTCGACTTTAGTGACTCTAATGCCGTCCGGTCTTTGCGGAGAACGAAGAAATGGTCTGCCGGTTCTATTGCATGATTCGGGACATCTGTTTGGGTGGCTAGTATCGATCTCTCAGATCTGTAATTAAACAAAGCGGCAATACTTTCAAGCAAGGACTTTCACCCCTGACTACAACTTGGCCCAGGTCTTGTTTACTGTTGTATCATATTAGCTGGGTCTTTCTGACTTTTGTCCTAACTAGCTTTCACTGTCAAACTGCCAAGAACATCATGTACTTTTTAAATCTGATGATGCGATGTGTGTTAGGTTTCTTAATATTGATAAACCAAAAAGAACAGTGTTTAGCAACGTCATTTACTGGTATTGTCTCATCCACCGTGGATAAAACATTGAAATCCAGGCACTCAATGTATACGTTCAGTAAATTATAAAGCTACATTGTGCATAAATAAAACCTTCAGGAATTGCATTATTTTTGTCACAAGATCATTAAACAATGAATTGTGAAGTCACGTTATTTTACAAAATCTCCAATTCTTGATTTACTTGATTGATTTTTATTTATCTCGAACCAACACACATAACTATCACAACAAAATTGATAAAAGCTAAATAAATATACATACAGTACATACACATACTACATACATATATCTACATACACACATACATACAAACACACATATATACGTATACACACAAACACACTCACACATACACATAAAAAGAAACCAAAACATAGCATTTGGTTCGAGAAGGGGCAGAAAGAAGCGGTGCTTATCTAGTCCTGCCCCTTCCTTACATCACACAATTTACAGATTCTTGCTCTCTATCTATAGTAAATGATAAAAAAAATAATTAAAACTGAGAGAAGAAAAGAAAGCAGTATTTGCAAGAAATAGAATATGTCATAATCATAAGAAGTAACAGTACTACTCTAGATTTTCCTCTTTCATGTATTTGTTGTTTATAACTGTTTTTACATTTTCTAATATAAAAAAAAAAGACAGAGATGCCCATTTGCTTCAAGGTGTTTCAGGAGCAGTTTCCCTCTTAACCCGTAGATACCATCTCTGCCTGTGAACATTTTCTGAATGTTACTAGGCACTGTATTATTGATTACTTAGTTTAAACATAATTTGCGCTGTTTTGAATTTAACCAGGTCAGTGAATTTCAAAGTTTGATTCTTTAAAAACAGAAGGTTAGTGTGATCTCGATAATGGCATGATGGACTATATCCTTATCGCTCTTTTCTGTAACATGCAGATCTTTTGTAGGTTGGTTTTGTAGGTGTTTCCCCAAACTTCAATACAATATGGTACAATAAGTGTGCAGTATAAGGTGTAAAGTGCCCGCTGGTTCAAAAACTGTCTTGTTTTACCCAATATTCCAACACTTCTGGATATCTTTGAGCACAAGTATCCTATGTGGGGTTTCCAGCAGAGCTTGTCATCCACTAGCCCCTTTCACACTGGCAGGGCTCCTCCAGCTCCCGCTCCGTTCTGGAGCCTCTGAACCTTGGTGCTCTCTGGCCAACCAGCCCGTGTTTACACCTATTTAAGCAGAACCAACGTTCCACTGTCCTCCGTCATCAACGGGGGGGGCGTTACGCAGGCGGAGGTAAACACAACCATATGGACACGACAGTGACAAAATGTGCCCTATATAAAACAGCTTCAGAGGTTCGGCATTGCACCATGCTGATCCACTCAACAGGTAGCGATCTCAAGATGAGATCAGATTCAAATGTATTGTCATTATACAGTACAATACATCATCCAACCAGAGTGGATAAAGAAATGCATAAATAAACATTTTTAAATTTAAACCTGGGACTATAAGCTGCACTAACTAGTTGAGCTAAAGGGTCTGACGTTGACTGCAACTGACTAATCCCTAATTTACACTTGTCAAGAGCCAATGGCGCAGTCTTCAGTATTGGCATTAATAAATCAGATGTCATCATGCTAATATGTCATCTTCTACAGTAGGACTTACTTCTATGATAATAAAACAAGTCATTTGAATAATAGAAGCCTACGTTGCTGGAACGATTAATTTTGAACGTATACAGTACGTGTGTGCATTTGTGTGTGTGCATTTGTGTGTGTGCTTGCGCGCCGAGTCTCACTTTCACTTTCTCCACGCATATTTATTTCTGAAGCATTTATTTATCCACTCTGGTTGGATGGTGTATTGTACTTGTGCTGTATAATAACAATACATTGAAATCTAATCTCGTTTTGAGATCAGTCGCAAATCGCTTCCTGTTGTATGGATCGATTGAGTGCAATGCCAAACCTCTGCTGTTCACCGTTTTCGCTTGTCCTGACAGCGTCTATGCTTTTACCAACGCGTTCGTGTTTCCGGGTTCCCGTTTTGCGCTCTGATTGGCCACTGACCTACGCTAGTACGCCCCCCTGATGAGGAGGAAGAGCTGTGGATTTTAATCGGCAGGAGAGAGAGAGAGCTCAAAGCCGTATAGAATATAATAGCCCCGTGGTGCGGTCGGAGGCAGCTCAAACTACCTGTGTTGTAATAAATTAATTGATTGATGTTTAACTTGTCCGTGTGTGTGTGTGGCCAGTCCTTTCGACTAGCAAACGTTGTCTGTATTTAACGTTACCTCAGGATACCACTGTAATTGTAGCAAACGTTGTCTGTATTTAACGTTTACCTCAGTTGGTAAGCTATTTAGCTAATGTTGTTAGCATTGGATAGCATCAACGCTAGCTGGCTACAGCCCAGCACCATGCCAGCGGAATACTATTTACTAAATTATGGAGGCTTTTTAATCGTCAAGCTAAGAGAGGATTTGTCATGATCAACTGAAGGGGTATGCTATGGAACAATATGTGCTTGGGTTTTCAGAAAAAGGCCAGCTATGTGACGCTAATTATTTAGCTAATATTGTTAGCATTGGATAGCATCAACGCTAGCTGGCTACAGCCCAGCACCATGCCATGGGAATACTCATAGCGAGGGGGGGCGTACTAGCGTAGGTCAGTGGCCAATCAGAGTGCAAAACGGGAACCCGGAAACACGAACACGTTGGTAAAAGCATAGACACGTCCTGACAGCCTACAATATGACACGCCCACTGATGATGTCATGGTTCGCAAGGGGAAAAAAATCCGTTCCAGCTGAGCACAGATTTTTCACATTCCGAACCAATTATTCCCGGTGTGAACGCGCCTGTGACAGGCCTAATGACTTGATCTCATACACTCTATACATTTTAACATTATCAATTTCCAAATACATTTCGATATTTGTTTTATGATTTCCAAATAGCATTACTTTAGTTTTGCTCCGATTCAGTGATAACTTATTTTCATCTAACCAACATTTCAATTTGGACAATTCTGTATTGGCTCCAGCTGTTGCAGGTCAACCCCAGAGCATAAGATATTTGTATCATCCGCGAAGACAACACATTTCAGTATTTTAGACACTTTGCAGATATATGTATAAGATGAACAATTTGGGTCCTAAAACTGACCCTTGAGGGACCCCACCGATAATGTTTGAGCCGCCTGATGTGCTGAGTGACCCATCTGAACAAATTGTTGTCTATTGCTAAAGTAGCTTCTTAGCCAGTCAAGGGGTACCCCTCTGACACCACACCTTTCCATTTTCCCAAGTAAAATGTTGTGATCAATTGTGTCGAAAGCTTTTTTTAAATCAATGAATATTCCTAGAGCATATTTTTTTTCTCTCTATACACGTTGTTATTTCCTCGACTAGCTCCATCAACATACTCGTGTATGTTGTGTATGTCATAAATGTCACTATGAATTGAAAATGGGGGACCCTGATGTAAACAAGACGAAAGTCTTTCTCTGGTCTGCATCCCCTTAACAATTGTGTGTATTGAGCTGTACTGTATTGTACCCATTCTGCAATCTGTTAAATAAAGTTTTCATTCATTCATTCATTCAATGCCACGGAGGTGGATCTAGCAGATCTAAAACCATATTGACTTTCCATAAGAATATTTCGTTTTTCAATGAAATTGTCCAGTCTTTCATCATATAGCTTTCAAGAATCTTTGAGAACTGGGGCAACAACGATACTGGTCTATAATTGGTGAATAGGTGTTTATCTCTGGCTTTAAATATTGGAATGACTTTAGCTATCTTCATTTTACGTGGAAATATTCCCGTTTTGAATGACAGGTTGCATATGTGTGTAAATGGATCCATCTGTGGACGTTTTAATTTGTTTACTATTTCAATTATTTCCTTTTTTTCCACAGTTCCCAAAGACATTGATTCTGCAATGTTCTCTCCACCTTTGTGCTCAGTACACAAAGGTGTACCAGTATTGTTTATTTCAGCAGCCAGTCTAGGGCCCACATCTACAAGTTGTTAAATCCCTCCACCACCTCGTTCATAATTTAAGTTTTCCTGTCTTTGCAACTCATAATATACAAATTCATATCCATGGAATAAAGTACCCTATAAGCCACAAACCAGACAAAGAACAGACATGATATGTCTGGTCTGTACTGTTTTGACAACATAATTCATATTAAGTGATTTGTCCATAAGGTATCCAATCCAACCAGGCCCGGACTGGCCATCGGGAGCACCGGGAGTTTTCCCGGTGGCCTGGCCTGCACAAAAAAAAAAATATATATATAAAAAAAAAAAAAAAAAAAATTTTTTTTTTTTTTTTTGCCAGGCCATTGTTTCTAGTTGTGGCGGCGGCGCGGCGCGATAGTTAGATGTTAGATAACCTAGGTGGGTGGGGAACAACCAGGATTTCACTGTCTGCGACAGAGTTGGAGAACTATCTGACTCTCTCTCCCTCACGCGGATCACACACACACACACAATGGAGCCGTGCTGCCGCTTGTGATTGGTGGAGGCGGGACCAGGCGATACAACTGATTGACAGCGGAGGCGGCGAATGGAATGGCAGACGGCACTCAGATGCAGAATAACAGCCAGGCAATGAGACTGTTATGGTTTGTAACCGACCCCAATCGCACAACACAAGACAGGTATGAGAGTAAGCCAAGAACTGGGCATTTATTGAAAACAAACAAAAAAGCGGCACAGTCCCTTTAAGGGAGAACACAAAAATACTGGAACAAGGGAAAAGGGCAATGTGCCTTTAAGAGGCGAGCAGGCTAAGGGGAAGGCTAAGGGAGAACACAAAATACTGGAACAAGGAAAAAGGGCAATGTGCCTTTAAGAGGCGAGCAGGCTAAGGGGAAGGCTAAGGGAGAACACAAAATACTGGAAACAAGAATTAGGGAAAATTGGCACTGTGCCTTTAAGAGGCGAGCAGGCTGAGGGGCTAAGGCTAAAGGACAGGGCCAGGGCAAGGACAGGGCAGGAACAGGGGCACAGGAGAGGGGAACAGGGAAGGGGCTAAGGCTAAAGGACAGGGCCAGGGCAAAAGACAGGGCAGGAACAGGGGCACTGGAGAGGGGAACAGGGACAGAGGCCCGGGGAGGCGGGCTGGAGACAGGGACAGAGAAAACAGGGTAAGGCCTTGGACAGGGCGAGGGCCAGAGCTGCTTACAGGGATGGAGTAGGAGCGCGCAGGCTAGACGTCTGGAGGAGAGCGCGCCGGCTCGGAGAGACGCATCCTCCCGTAGAGAATTAGAGAGCGATGCACGTCTGGAGTAGTAGCGCGCCGGCTATAAGTCTGGAGTGGTGCGCGTCGGCTTGAAGAGCGCGCCGGCTCGGAGAGCGCGCCGGCTCGGAGAGACGCATCCTCCCGTAGAGAATTAGAGAGCGATGCGCGTCTGGAGTAGTAGCGCGCCGGCTAGAAGTCTGGAGTGGTGCGCGTCTGGAGTTGTAGCGCATCTGGAGTAGTACCGCGTCGGCTAGAAGAGCGTGCCGGCTCGGAGAGACGCATCCTCCCGTAGAGAATTAGAGAGCGATGCACGTCTGGAGTAGTAGCGCGCCGGCTAGAAGTCTGGAGTGGTGCGCGTCAGCTTGAAGAGCGCGCCGGCTCGGAGAGCGCGCCGGCTCGGAGAGACGCATCCTCCCGTAGAGAATTAGAGAGCGATGCGCATCTGGAGTAGTAGCGCGCCGGCTAGAAGTCTGGAGTGGTGCGCGTCTGGAGTTGTAGCGCATCTGGAGTAGTACCGCGTCGGCTAGAAGAGCGCGCCGGCTCGGAGAGACGCATCCTCCCGTAGAGTATTAGGAAGCGATGCGCGTCTGGAGTGGTGCGCGTCTGCTGTAGGAGCGCGTCTGCGCGGGGTCTGGAGTGGGGCGCGTATGCTGTAGGAGCGCGTCTGCTGTAGGAGCGCGTCTGCGCGGGGTCTGGAGTGGAGCGCGTCTGCTGTAGGAGCGCGTCTGCTGTAGGAGCGCGTCTGCGCAGGGTCTGGAGTGGAACACTGGAATACCTCCCGTAGAGAATTAGAGAGCGCAGGCTGTGTCCCACTCCAGGCAAACGGCGACAGGTGGCGAAGGCTGGCACCTCGTCTCACGCCGGAGATGAACCAGCATACAGATAAGATAGATACTGTTATAGAGAATCTCCCGTAGGAGCCTACAGATAGAGAACGACCCGACAAGGGCTGGGGGGAAGATCGAGGTATTTAAAGCCCACTGGGGCGCTAATTAGAACACACATCAGGTGCGTGATGGTAATTGATACTTGACTTAGAAGTGTGTGTTCGGCACGGACCAATCAAACACAGAATGAAAGGTAGTCCAAGGGTGTGGGCTGCTGAAGAGCAGACGAGAGTAAACGAACGCGAGGGTGGGGGCTGGAGAGGTGAGGAGACAGGGAATAAAAGGTCCAGGGAACAGGAATTAAAGGTCCAGGGAAGAGGCGAACCTCACAGTACTCACAGTACCTTAAAGGAACGGAGCGAGGCAGGGAATGCAATAAATAAACAACGACAACGTGAGGGTGGGGGCTGGTGAGGTGAGGAGACAGGGAATTAAAGGTCCAGGGAAGAGGCGAACCTCACAGTACCCCCCCCTCCACGGGAGCCACCGGGCGACCCAAAAATACAGACAGAGTGGCAGGGGACATAAACAAGGCAACAAACAAAAAAATACTGGGCCATGCTAGCAGGGGAAGCTACACCAAAAGTGGGGCTAGCAAAGGGACAGGGTAGCTGAGGGGTAACTAGGGTAGCTGAGGGGTAACTATGGTAGCTGAGGGGTAACTAGGGTAGCTGAGGGGTAACTATGGTAGCTGAAGGGTAACTATGGTAGCTGAGGGGTAACTATGGTAGCTGAGGGGTAACTAGGGTAGCTGAGGGGTAACTATGGTAGCTGAGGGGTAACTAGGGTAGCTGAGGGGTAACTAGGGTAGCTGAGGGGTAACTAGGGTAGCTGAGGGGTAACTATGGTAGCTGAGGGGTAACTAGAGGAGCTGAGGGGTAACTAGAGGAGCTGAGGGGTAACTAGAGGAGCTGAGGGGTAACTAGAGGAGCTGAGGGGTAACTAGAGGAGCTGAGGGGTAACTAGAGGAGCTGAGGGGTAACTAGAGGAGCTGAGGGGTAACTGCCAGGGCACTGATAGCTACAGGGCCTATGCTAGCTGTAATGCTACATTAACATAGAGGCTGCGCTAGCTGCCGGAGCTAGGCTAGCAGACAGGGCTGGAACAGCATGAGAGAACAAGCTAGCTGGAAGGACAGTCCTAGCTGTGGGGGAACTGACCTTGCTAGCTGAAGGGGCAGTCCTAGCAGTGGGGAAAACTGACCTTGCTAGCTGAAGGGGCAGTCCTAGCAGAGGGAGAAAACTGACCTTGCTAGCTGAAGGGGCAGTCCTAGCAGTGGGAGAAAACTGACCTTGCTAGCTGAAGGGGCAGTCCTAGCAGTGGGAGAAAACTGACCTTGCTAGCTGAAGGGGCAGTCCTAGCAGTGGGGAAACTGACCTTGCTAGCTGAAGGGGCAGTCCTAGCAGTGGGAGAAAACTGACCTTGCTAGCTGAAGGGGCAGTCCTAGCAGTGGGGAAACTGACCTTGCTAGCTGAAGGGGCAGTCCTAGCAGTGGGGAAACTGACCTTGCTAGCTGAAGGGGCAGTCCTAGCAGTGGGGAAACTGACCTTGCTAGCTGAAGGGGCAGTCCTAGCAGTGGGAGAAAAACTGACCTTGCTAGCTGAAGGGGCAGTCCTAGCAGTGGGGAAACTGACCTTGCTAGCTGAAGGGGCAGTCCTAGCAGTGGGAGAGAACTGACCTTGCTAGCTGAAGGGGCAGTCCTAGCAGTGGGAGAAAACTGACCTTGCTAGCTGAAGGGGCAGTCCTAGCAGTGGGGAAACTACACAAAAAGTGGAGGCCAAGCAGAGGGACCGGGTTAGCTGCCTGGGCATGGCTAGCTACAGGGCCTATGCTAGCTGCAAGGGCTGCATTAACATAGAGGCTGTGCTAGCAGCCGGGGCAAAGCTAGCAGACCGGGGCCATGCTGGTAGTAGAGGCCTGGCAAGCTGCAGGGGAGCTAACGAGGCTAACAGGGAAGCTAACAGGGGAGACTAACAGGCTAAACAGGGGAGCTAACAGGGAAGCTAACAGGGGAGACTAACAGGCTAACAGGGGAGCTAACAGGGAAGCTAACAGGGGAGTCAACAGGGGAACTAACAGGGGAAACTAAACAGGGAAGCAAACAGGGGAGCTAACAGGCTAACAAGGACAAACTCAACATACACTGTCTGTGCTGGCTGGGGTCGTCGACTGGTCGGGTCGTACTGTTATGGTTTGTAACCGACCCCAATCGCACAACACAAGACAGGTATGAGAGTAAGCCAAGAACTGGGCATTTATTGAAAACAAACAAAAAAGCGGCACAGTCCCTTTAAGGGAGAACACAAAAATACTGGAACAAGGAAAAAGGGCAATGTGCCTTTAAGAGGCGAGCAGGCTAAGGGGAAGGCTAAGGGAGAACACAAAATACTGGAAACAAGAATTAGGGAAAATTGGCACTGTGCCTTTAAGAGGCGAGCAGGCTGAGGGGCTAAGGCTAAAGGACAGGGCCAGGGCAAGGACAGGGCAGGAACAGGGGCACAGGAGAGGGGAACAGGGAAGGGGCTAAGGCTAAAGGACAGGGCCAGGGCAAAGGACAGGGCAGGAACAGGGGCACTGGAGAGGGGAACAGGGACAGAGGCCCGGGGAGGCGGGCTGGAGACAGGGACAGAGAAAACAGGGTAAGGCCTTGGACAGGGCGAGGGCCAGAGCTGCTTACAGGGATGGAGTAGGAGCGCGCAGGCTAGACGTCTGGAGGAGAGCGCGCCGGCTCGGAGAGACGCATCCTCCCGTAGAGAATTAGAGAGCGATGCACGTCTGGAGTAGTAGCGCGCCGGCTAGAAGTCTGGAGTGGTGCGCGTCGGCTTGAAGAGCGCGCCGGCTCCGAGAGCGCGCCGGCTCGGAGAGACGCATCCTCCCGTAGAGAATTAGAGAGCGATGCGCGTCTGGAGTAGTAGCGCGCCGGCTAGAAGTCTGGAGTGGTGCGCGTCTGGAGTTGTAGCGCATCTGGAGTAGTACCGCGTCGGCTAGAAGAGCGCGCCGGCTCGGAGAGACGCATCCTCCCGTAGAGAATTAGAGAGCGATGCACGTCTGGAGTAGTAGCGCGCCGGCTAGAAGTCTGGAGTGGTGCGCGTCGGCTTGAAGAGCGCGCCGGCTCGGAGAGCGCGCCGGCTCGGAGAGACGCATCCTCCCGTAGAGAATTAGAGAGCGATGCACGTCTGGAGTAGTAGCGCGCCGGCTAGAAGTCTGGAGTGGTGCGCGTCTGGAGTTGTAGCGCATCTGGAGTAGTACCGCGTCGGCTAGAAGAGCGCGCCGGCTCGGAGAGACGCATCCTCCCGTAGAGTATTAGGAAGCGATGCGCGTCTGGAGTGGTGCGCGTCTGCTGTAGGAGCGCGTCTGCGCGGGGTCTGGAGTGGAGCGCGTCTGCTGTAGGAGCGCGTCTGCTGTAGGAGCGCGTCTGCGCGGGGTCTGGAGTGGAGCGCGTCTGCTGTAGGAGCGCGTCTGCGCGGGGTCTGGAGTGGAGCGCATCTGCTGTAGGAGCGCGTCTGCTGTAGGAGCGCGTCTGCGCGGGGTCTGGAGTGGAACACTGGAATACCTCCCGTAGAGAATTAGAGAGCGCAGGCTGTGTCCCACTCCAGGCAAACGGCGACAGGTGGCGAAGGCTGGCACCTCGTCTCACGCCGGAGATGAACCAGCATACAGATAAGATAGATACTGTTATAGAGAATCTCCCGTAGGAGCCTACAGATAGAGAACGACCCGACAAGGGCTGGGGGGAAGATCGAGGTATTTAAAGCCCACTGGGGCGCTAATTAGAACACACATCAGGTGCGTGATGGTAATTGATACTTGACTTAGAAGTGTGTGTTCGGCACGGACCAATCAAACACAGAATGAAAGGTAGTCCAAGGGTGTGGGCTGCTGAAGAGCAGACGAGAGTAAACGAACGCGAGGGTGGGGGCTGGAGAGGTGAGGAGACAGGGAATAAAAGGTCCAGGGAACAGGAATTAAAGGTCCAGGGAAGAGGCGAACCTCACAGTACTCACAGTACCTTAAAGGAACGGAGCGAGGCAGGGAATGCAATAAATAAACAACGACAACGCGAGGGTGGGGGCTGGTGAGGTGAGGAGACAGGGAATTAAAGGTCCAGGGAAGAGGCGAACCTCACAGAGCCAGGTAGTGAGGGACTCGGGAGAGATACAGTAGAGCGAAAGTCAATTAACGTTGATGTCAAGATGGACAGTGGAAGAAAGAGAAAGGGTGGAGGAGAGAGGGATAAAACAAAAAAAAGAAAGGCCCTTACAGGAGAGAGTGGTTAACTGTATTATAATAGTAAATAGAAAAATATGTTGTGCTCTTGCTTTTTTCTTTTTGAAGGTGGAGAGAGTAGCATTGCTAGTGCCACAACCGTTTTATTTGAGGTCCATAACAGTACATTGTACTAAGCAATTGTTGGCTCATTAGTTTGTGATTCACATGCACTCAAATTCACCAGAATGCAGGAAATTAAGTCTTTGTAACAAAAAAATTCCTGGTGGGGGACCCCCAGACCCCCCGCTTAAAAAGTGGCCTGATTGGGGCTATATTTCGCGCTATATCTCCCGGTATGAATTATTTCCCCAGTCCGGCCCTGAATCCAACCCACGGAGACACGCTGGCTTTAATATTTAATAGTTGATAACAGTAAACAGAACAGTGAATATTACAATACCATGTGATTCCACGCATTACAGTATGTGCCATAATCAACTGCTGAATGCAACTACCGGTAAGGCCTTGAAGAGAGTCCAAATTAGACTAAAGAGAGATTTCACAATGGATGTTTGTAGAAACCGCAGTGGAAATTCCCAGAAGTGTAAAGGTTACTAGCTCACTCCCTGCATGCAGTAGTAGGCTATATAAGGTCTCCAGGACACTACATGTGACAGAATACACAGCGCACTCAGGACAGATAAATATTTACAACACAGAAGATGGATATCCCCAAAAAAATGTGGTAAGTGTTACTTGAAACATAATTGAAGATGTTTATTTCAACCTGCCCCCCTCCCCTTCTCTCTCTCTCTCTCTCTCTCTCTCTCTCTCTCTCTCTCTCTCTCTCTCTCTCTCTCTCTCTCTCTCTCTATATATATATATATATATATATATATATATATATATATATATATATATATATATATATATATATATATATATATATATATATATATATATATATATATATATATATATATATACTTGTGCACCTTCTGCCAGTGTTTTAAATATATTAATTATTTATATTTTTTTTATTAAACAGTTCAAAATGTGTTATACTTATGTGATCCTGTTGTTCTAAGGTTCTTTGCTGTGGTCCTGGTGGTCTGTCTGGTGGACGAGGCTCACAGTGATGGTAGGATCTCTCTCTCTCTCTCTCTCTCGCTCTCGCTCTTGCTCTCTCTCTCTTACATACACACACACACACACCACAGGCTTTGACTCCTTCTAATGCTAGCTATGCTGTAGGTGAATTCCGATGACTACAATAAGTATGGATTCACGCATGATTTAAGCACCTTTCTAAGTCATACGTACTGGGTAGTGGGTATAGCCTAAAGCCATTATGTGAAGCATCTCCTTACATCTCAAAGCTTTGAGATGGGGTAGTGTTTTTTGTGTGTTTTTATTGATGTACAGAACAAATAGCAATTATTTGGCCCCACGGGTTCCCTATCACCTTAAAAGAACAATCGTCTTCCCCAGAGAGAGACAAGAAGATAGATCCCTAACGTGCAGCCAGATAGCTTTCTACTGAACGCACAGAGAGGAAACTGGTATCTATCTTCTTGTCTCTCTCTGGAGAAGACGGTGAGCTAATTTCCCAAAATGTTGGCGTGTTCTTTTAAAATACACAGCTGGATTATTTGGGGTCATGGAGATGGTGGGAGAACCTTGCATGTTTGTCTCGTGCTTTTCTCAGGGATCAAATTCTGTTTTCAAAAACATCTCATCTTGTAAATGTTTCAGTTTCTAGGAAACAAACACGTCAAATTAGAACAAATGGGCAGATGTTGTAAACAAGGTTCCACTCGTCTATCCTCGATGGATTCCTTGAGTCAGGCATTTCCGCTATACAGGCTCTGAATACACAAGGCTTATCGTCGACCTGAAGCAAAGTGGGGGAAAAGCATATGATACTAATTCCGGTTCTAATCATATGATTTGGCCGTCGGCGGTAATGGCCCTTACACATCTAAATGAGAATCTTGTTGGCAAATGAAGTAGATTCAAGATTCAATATTCAAGAGGTTTATTTTTCACATACATACCAGGGCATAGAGTGAAATGCGGGTGGTCATGCCCGCATCGATTGTGCAATAATACTAATAATAAAATAGACATAGAAAAACAGGTAATAAGAAGACATAAGACGTGCATGATAAAAATAGACATGCTAAATTCCTGAGAAGGCACTGGGTCCTATGTACACTACTACAATATATAGTTTTAACTCTGTCATTATGCTATACTTGCTATATCTAAACTATACTATACAAGAACCACATCGGTTCTTTCCTTAAAGTGACCTTTATATTCCTCATTCCTTTAAAGTGACCTTTCCATTTTGTTTAAAGTGACATTTTGTTTAAAGCGATTGTTTAAAGCGATTGTTTAAAGCGATTGCAGCATGTGTGTTGTGTGTGTGTGTGTGTGTGCTCATGTGTACTTGTGTGTGGAGAGTTCAGTGTTCAGTGTTCTGATGGCCTGGGGGAAGAAGCTGAGTCAGAGTCTCTCTGTTCTTGTTGCATGTGTACGTAGGCGCTTGCCTGAGTAAAAGATAACTGAAAGAGTTCTCTTCCTGTTCCAGCCCGCGGGGCGGCGCCGCTGCGCTCCAGGCGTATGGTCGGCGGCACCTTGGCGCCACACGTTCCGTGGCAGGCCATGGTCTACCTGAGTGACAGCATCATGGACGGGGGCTTCGCGGGAGGCGCGCTCATCTCCGACCGCTGGGTTCTGACCGCTGGCAGGAATCTGTTTGTCAGGAACAGTCGCCAGGACACTCTGGGAAAAGAGCCGACCGTCCCCAAGGTGTACCTGGGCATCTCACATCGACACGAAGCCACCGACTCCACGGAGGTTCCGGTGCAGAAGGTGAGCGTGACGTTGCTGCCCGTGTAGGGGAGAGCGGGGGACGTTGTCACACTTTTTACTCTAGTGTGAATTGCTCATCATCAAAACACCTTTTAATAGTCATTCCTACATTAAATTGAAGCTTACTAAGATGTTGGCTTGAAATGTGTATCCCTCTGCATTTTCCAACGTATTGTAACAAAGAGTTAATCACCGATCAAAGACACTCTGACACATTGTGACAACCAACCCCATCACGGGGATGGTTGTCACACACTATGGGGTTGGTTGTCACCATGTGTTTTAATGGGAAAATCTTAAAAAGAAGGCAGAACTAAATTTGAAAGTTTAATTGCATTGACAAGTTGACAAATACATAACTTAATGCATCTTAACATGAACATAAACAGGAAACACATCTTTAGGCCTTCCTATATAACAAAATAAGAACACAATAAATCGGCCTAACAATAATAGCCTACACAACATGAATGAATGAATGAATGAATGAATGAATGAATGAATGAATGAATGAATGAATGAATGAATGAATGAATGAATGAATGAATGAATGAATGAATGAATGAATGAATGAATGAAAACTTTATTTAACAGATTGCAGAATGGGTATAATACAGTACGGCTCAATACACACAATTGTTAAGGGGATGCAGACCAGAGAAAGACGTTTGTCTTGTTTACATCAGGGTCCCCCATTTTCAATTCATAGTTGTAACATGTGACAACCAACCCCAAATAAAATGTGACGACCAACCCCAACTGGAATGTCTTGATAGCATCAAGGCTAACAACTAGTTAGCTAGCTAACAACAATCTAAACTATAGCTATCCCTTCACACTTTTTAAGGGTAATAATTGTTTCATTATAAACCAATTGTGTAAAAGCCTAGAAGAAAAATACTGAGGAGCGGAATATTTACAAATGGACATGAAAAACACAAAAAGGCCTCTCACCTCAAATTCAGCTGTTTCACTCCAAATATGACAATGTACGTGAACTCTGACCCCAATTCTGGACATTTAAATACCAAAGTATGGGAGACAGGATCCTCTGGTGGTGAAATATAATGAATGTGACAACCTACCCGTGTGACAACGTCCCCCGTTCTCCCCTATTCCCTGAAAGGGTCCGCTTTTCAGGAGTAAGATTTCACGAGATTTAATTTGTTACAGCACTTACTGACAGCTTACAGTACTGTATGTTAATGCTATTCAGTGAGGGGAGTGGCTGGGGGGATTGTAGGGGGCTATTGTTAACGCCCAGCAGAAACAGGCAGAGGTGTTAATTCGAGCCTTTTCTCCGAGAGGCGTTTTCACAGCTTAAAGCAAACAGAAAGAAAATAAAAATTATGGGCAGATTCAAATGAGTACATCTTCTTCAAATATTCTCAGACTTCAACTTATGACACATAATTTGAAAGTTTATATGCTGTACTTTCACAATCTGGAAACATCGGAACATTTTTAATGGAGACATGTGGCATCAATTGCTGGACACGGTCACATATGCATACAAGTATGTACATGTATGGTGAAAGGTTGAATTGAAGTGAATAAAAACAAACAGACAGACAGATTGACACCACTGTATTTTTTTTGTTTAACATTTGGTTTTGATTTGGTTTCATGGGCCCTTGGCATGTCTATTTTATCATGCCTATTTTATGTCTATTTTATTACCTGTTTATTATGTCTATTTTATTATTTAGTATTATTGCACAATCAAAGCGGGCATGGCCACCCGCATTTCACTGTATGCCCTGGTATGTATGTGACAAATAAACCTCTTGAATCTTGAATCTTGAGATGAAAATTTGTGTTAAAAAAAAATAAAAATGTACAAAAACCACAGAATACGCTCTGCTCCCACAGGTGGTTCTCCATCCAGGCTTCCAGAACCAGTCTGACTGGGACAACGACCTGGCTCTGATCCAACTACAGAATCCAGTGGCTTTGGGGGATAAAGTGACACCCATCCCCCTGCCAGAGAGAAACCAGGGCCTGGATGTGGAAAGGGGGTCAGGGGTCCTCGCTGGCTGGGGCTGGGGGGTCCACTTCACCTACGCTCAGTCCATCAAACACCTGGTGCTGCCCCTGGCCAATCACGACTCTTGTAAGGAGGCGTATGCGGCCAGTAAAAACACACCCTCAGTGGACGACAACATGTTTTGCACAATGGCCACTAAGTATACCGAGAACGTGTGCCGTGGGGACGCAGGGGGGGCCCTGGCGGTCAGAGGCCCTGGTGGGGACGTGTACGCAGCAGGAATCCTGTCTTATGACAAGGCCTGCTCCGCAGACACATTTGCAGTCTATACCAAGATTTCTGCTTATCTGCCCTGGATCAACAGTGTCCTTCGAGGAGACAGCGAAGGATCGGCCACTCTGCGCTCAGCGGTCATGTCTGAGATGTACTCCAGGCAGCCTTAGATAGAACCCCTGCATCTGTGCTCAGCGGTCATGTCTGAGATGTACTCCAGGCAGCCTTAGATAGAACCCCTGCATCTGTGCTCAGCGGTCATGTCTGAGATGTACTCCAGGCAGCCTTAGATAGAACCCCTGCATCTGTGCTCAGCGGTCATGTCTGAGATGTACTCCAGGCAGCCTTAGATAGAACCCCTGCATCTGTGCTCAGCGGTCATGTCTGAGATGTACTCCAGGCAGCCTTAGATAGAACCCCTGCATCTGTGCTCAGCGGTCATGTCTGAGATGTACTCCAGGCAGCCTTAGATAGAACCCCTGCATCTGTGCTCAGCGGTCATGTCTGAGATGTACTCCAGGCAGCCTTAGATAGAACCCCTGCTCTGTGCTCAGCGGTCATGTCTGAGATGTACTCCAGGCAGCCTTAGATAGAACCCCTGCATCTGTGCTGCTGAGTACCGCAGTAATACACTAGTTAGTACAATACACACAAATGCTATTGATGTTAAATTAATGTCTAATAAAGATTGGTCATGTGTTATGATAAATGATATGATGTGGTCAATTACGATTAACTGTGGTATTATTAATTAGGATGAATCAAGTCAGAGTCTGAAAGGGATTTGCCATAGTTAGTGAACTCTTCATTGAATCAGACAATTATTTAACAATTCAAAGCTAATGTGTTATTATTATTATTTATAGATGATATAGTATTATTGCCCAATAGTGACCCTCATGTTTTCTCTAGAGCTGAGTGGAGACCAGAATAGCACTAAAGGTGTTTCAAGGGATCATACAGTATTTCATCATAATGCAATGACCAGCTTGGAGCCGACTTATTGTTGACTGAGTTAAAGTGAATGGCTATAATATTATATATTATAGTTGTTGTTGTTATTATTAGTAGTAGTTCCATAGTATAATTATGTATAGACTTTTCTTTGGCAATGGGATTGGGTTTCTTCATTGAGCGGTTATCCTTATCCTTAGGGCACAAATATCTTGTGTTTTATTATAAATTATATTATGTTATTAAATACAATTATTATTATATATTATTATATTATTATTATTATTATAAAATACGTTTTGTTTTCAAAGTGTTAAAGAGCGTGCAGAAACTCAACATTGTCCCGTGTTGTGGATTGAACACGGTACTGCCTCGGTAAAGCATGTATCACCACACGGTACTGCCTCGGTAAAGCATGTATCACCACACGCTACTGCCTCGGTAAAGCATGTATCACCACACGGTACCACTTTTGTACTTATATAACACCATAATATCCAAGTGAAATCAGGATACGAATAGTAATTATTTGTATAGCACCTTTCATACAAGAATTGCAGCTCAAAGTGCTTCACAGAAGCAAAAAAAAAAAGGATAAAAAGACAGGCATAAAATCAGCACAGAATTGGCAGATCAAGAGCAATGTATGAAGTGCAGACATAAAATAAGTATAAAGAGCATTAAAATAGAACATTAAGTCACATGTTTTCAGCACTATTGGTCCCAGTCTGCTTTCCATCATAAACTTCTCTTTGGTCTCTGGCAAGGTCCCCCGCCTATTTCAAACAGCCAATCGTTCAGCCGCTTTTAAAAAAGCCAAGTCTGGATGCCTCGTTACTAAGTAACTATCGGCCCATCTCCAAATGAACATTTAAGTCCAAGATTTTAGAAAAAATGGTTGCCAACCAGCTTATATCCATTTTAAATGAACACCACATTTTTTACAAATTCCAGTCAGGTTTTCGTAAGCAACACTCCACGGAGACTGCACTTTTAAAAGTATGAATGAATGAATGAATGAATGAATGAATGAATGAATGAATGAATGAATGAATGAATGAAAACTTTATTTAACAGATTGCAGAATGGGTACAATACAGTACGGCTCAATACATACAATTGTTAAGGGGATGCAGACCTGAGAAAGACGTTTGTCTTGTTTCCATCAGGGTCCCCCATTTTCAATTCATATAGACATTTATGACATACACAACATACACGACATTTATGGCATAGGGACATATAGGTATTTAGTACTGATACATTTGTGACATAACGGTATTCAAATATACAGTACTGTTACCCCTAGATCCTGACAGAGTATATACATATGATGGGGAGGGGACTGTACATTAGGAGGGGGTGGGTGGGTTGGAGGGAAATATACATACGGCGGGGAGGGAATATATACATGCGGTGGTGAGGAGACTGTCTATTAGGAGGTGGTGGGGGTTTTGGGCATTTACGGTGGCCAGTTTCGAATTGCAGCCTCCCGTAGGTGCTCTTTAAGAGCGGTTTTGAATGTGGGCAGGGATTCACATTCCTTTACAGCTTTGGGTAGGGCGTTCCACATTGTTGTGGCATAATTGCGAAACGTGTTTAGTCCCTTGTTTGAGCCGAATCTGGGTTTAACATGATTTGTTGAGCTTCCTCTGGTGTAGTGGTTGTGGTATTCACTGACCTTTGGGAAGTATTTTGACATGTACATGGGCACCCCGGTCGTATAGTGTATTTTGTAGACCAGGCCCATTGCAAGTTGCTGTACTCTGTCGTCTACTCTAAGCCATCCTAGGTTGGCAAAGTGGGCAGGGGTGAGGTGGGTTCTGGGGTTCAGGTCAAGTAGTAGTCTGACCAGTTTGTTTTGTGATGTTTGTAATTTTGTTTTAAGCGCCTTTGAGGTGCTTTGGTACCATGAGGTGCACGCATAGTCATAGTACCCTTGAATGAGTGCTCCTGCCAGAGTCTTCAGGGTATTCTTGTTTACCAGAGAGGAGATCCGGTACAAGAATCTAGTTCGTTGGTTGACTTTTTTTATTACATTGGATGCCATTTTGTCACAGGAAAGATTTGCCTCTAATGATCTAATGATGTCCGCCGACTCTGGTAGATGCTCCATTTTAGTGCTACTGGATCTTAGACCCTGTCCACACGAGCGTTTGGATTTAATATGACCGAAGTTTGAAAAAATAAAACTCCGTCCACACGGTGAACACAGGTGAACAACCGTGTATAACTGCGTACTCACGGCAGATCTGGGAACCCAGCAACCGATACATTTAGTACAATGCCAAAACAGTAGGCGGCGATGTTGTTCAGACATGAAGGCCATTTCAACCAATCAGAAAAGGCTGAACGCTCACTAAACTTCCTGTTGGGTCGCGATCTGCCATTAATTCACTGAAGAAGAAGAAGTAAACTTCCTGTTTAGAAGCACAGCTGGACCCTATTGATCATTTTGCCAACGGAACATATATTTTCAGCAAAGAAAGAAACTGCAATAAACAAACGGATACATTCACTGTGTTCTGCCTCTCATTTTGTTGATGAAACAAAACCATCAGCAACACAATTTACCACCAAGAGCGGATAGTTTAGTCTCACAAAAGACCGCCGGTGTTGTTAGCTACATGCTAATGTGAATGGCTATATCCATGTATAGTATATAGCTTAAATGCTAACGTAATGTGGTAACGTTACCGATATGAAATGGATGTAAACGTTATTTAACACATTGCAGAATGGGTACAATACAATACGGCTCAATACAAACAATTGTTAAGGGGATGCAGTCTGGACTGGGTTCCTTATAACAATAACTTGACAACACATGAGTTTAGTTTAGCTGCAGCTACATGTTTACTCTCAGCGTCAGGTCAGGAATGCGACAAGACATCAGTCGATCACAACACTCTTCAACACAGACGATACGTTTCGAACAAAAGTTTGTTACAATCATTTTCATATAACGCTACTTGGGACAGCTCTGCTGTAAACACTGGTGTAGTTGGCTCTGCTATAATCTCTCTACCCCGCGGTCTGCCGTGAACATGGGAAATAATTGCGACAGCTCTGCTGTAAACACTGGGAATAACCTCGGGTCCTATGCCCACACGCAACTGCAAAACCGCACAACTTCACCCTGGCCACCGGTTTCAAAGACCGCGGTTGCAGTGTAGCAAATCCCCGGTTGTGTGTGGCCGAACAGTGCAACTGCGCATATACAATCATGGTTACATTAAAACCAGCGTTCGTGTGGACGGGGCCTAAGTGTTGCATTTGACACTGTGGATCACAACATTCTGCTAAATAGGCTCAGAGATTGGGTGGGTGTCACAGCGAGTGCACATGAGTGGTTTAAGTCCTATCTCTCAGGTAGATGTTTCTCAGTCGGAGTAGGCCCCCATGTGTCTGAGTCTGTTACCCTTGGTACTTGGTCCGATTTTATTTTCACTGTATTTGCTCCCATTAGGACACTTATTAACGCTTTTAAAGGCATCTCCTACCACCTTTATGCGGATGATATCCAGCTGTATTGCTCTTTTAACCCTGATTGCCCTGATGATTTAAATTCTAATCTTATTGTTTTAAATTAGGGTCTGTCGGCCATTAAGGCCTGGTTAGCTAGCAACTTCCTCCAGCTAAATGAGGCCAAAACCGAGGTGCTCATCGTGGCCTCTGATGAATGAATGAATGAATGAAAACTTTATTTAACAGATTGCAGAATGGGTACAATACAGTACGGCTCAATACATACAATTGTTAAGGGGATGCAGACCTGAGAAAGACGTTTGTCTTGTTTCCATCAGGGTCCCCCATTTTCAATTCATATAGACATATATGACATACATGACATACAGATAGTCAGTACTGCTACATCTATACATTTATGACATACCAGATTTGCAAATACAGTACTGTTTGTGATACAGAAGGAGTCAAGCAAAGGGAGTATATACATTTGACGTAGAAACTGTACATTGGAGGTTGGGTGGGGGGGGTTGGGTACATTGGGATATTGACAACCATACTGGGTAATTTACATTGGAGGTGGTTGGGGGGGGGGGGGGGCGGGGGGCATACTGTATAAACAAGTAACACTGTACATTGAGGGGGGGGGGGGAGGAGACACTGTACAAACAAACACAATTGTACATTGAACTATTGACAAAACCATACTAGGTAAATGACTGTACATTGGAGGGGGTTGGAATGATTGGGTTAGGATATTTACAGGGGCCAGTGTTGAATTGCAGTCTCCCGTAGGTGTCCCTTGAGAGAGGTTTTGAAAGTGTGTAGTGATCCACATTCCTTTACAGCTTTGGGTAGGGCGTTCCACATTGATGTGGCATAATTGCGAAACGTGTTTAGTCCCTTATTTGAGCCGAATCTGGGTTTGACATGATTTGTGGAGCTCCCTCTGGTGTTGTGATCGTGGTATTCACTGACCTTTGGGAAGTATTTTGACATGTACATGGGTACCTTGGTCGTGTAGTGTATCTTGTAGACCAGGCCCATTGCAAGTTGTTGTACTCTGTCGTCTACTCTAAGCCATCCTAGGTTGTCGAAGTGGGCAGGGGTGAGGTGGGTTCTAGGAGTAAGGTCAAGCAGTAGTCTGACCAGTTTGTTTTGAGATGTTTGTAATTTTGTTTTTAGCGCCTTTGAGGTGCTTTGGTACCATGAGGTGCAAGCATAGTCGTAGTACCCCTGAATGAGTGCTCCTGCCAGAGTCTTCAGGGTGTTCTTGTTTACCAGAGAGGAGATCCGGTACAAGAATCGAGTTCGTTGGTTGACTTTTTTTATTACATTGGATGCCATTTTGTCACAGGAGAGATTAGCCTCTAGGATGGACCCCAGGTAGGTAATTTCATCTTTCCTTGTGACAATATTGTCACCCACTGTAACTGAGAAGCCGTCGGTCTTGCTGAGTTTGTTATTTGAACCGAAGAGAATGGACTCTGTTTTGCCCATGTGTAATGATAGTTTGTTATCAGCGAGCCATATGCAGATTCTGCCTAGTTCCGAGCTGAGGGTTTTTTCAACCTGTAACTTGTTCTTGTCAGAGACCAGCAGGGCTGAGTCGTCCGCAAACAGGAACAAGTTGCAGTCACAAGCTGACGACATGTCATTTGCATAAATTAGGAACAGTAGCGGTCCTAGTATGCTTCCTTGTGGAACACCACAGCTCACTGTGAGGGGGGGGGATAGGGTACCGTTTACCTCCACCATCTGTTCCCTCCCCTCAAGGTAGGATTGCATCCAGCTCACTGATAGACTATCAAAACCAATTGCTTTTAGCTTGTCAATCAGAATGGAGTGATTGACCGTGTCAAAGGCCTTTTGTAGGTCCAGCATGACCATGCCGCAGTATTTGCCTGCGTCCACCTCTTGTTTGATGTGGTCATTCAAATAGAGAAGGCATGTGTCAGTGGAGTGGGATGTTCTGAAGCCAGATTGGAATTCGTAGATTAGATTTTTTTCCGCTAGGTACTTTTCGACCTGTTCGTAGACTATTTTTTCCATGACTTTCGAGATGGAGGTGAGAATAGAAACAGGGCGGTAGTTGCCTGGGTCTAATTTGCTGCCCTTTTTGTGCAGAGGGGTCACCCTCGCAATTTTGAAGTCCTTGGGGACGTGTCCCTGTTTTATGGAGAGGTTTATTATGTGTGTGATGATTGGTGTGATGGCGGCTGCTGAGTCTCTGAGGAATTTGGAGGGGATGTTGTCATGGCCAGTGGCCTTGTTAGGTTGGAGGGCGCTCAGTTTATTGAGTACCTCATCTGTTGTTACCGTTTCCAGCTTGAAGTCGTCCTTGCGGACCCCTAGGTTTTTGTAGAAAGCTACTATGTGTTCTACCACCCTGGATGGCGTTGCATCCAGGGTGGCTGGTTGCCTTGGGCCCCTAGAAACTAATGTGAGCCCCAACTTCAGGAACCTTGGGGTAAACTTTGATCAGGCCATGCACCTCGACACTCACATCAAGTCGGTGACCCGCACCTGTTTTTTCCATCTCAGGAACATTGCTAAGCTCAGGTTGATTGTTTCCCACTCTGACCTAGAATTGATTATCCATGCCTTCGTTTCTTCTCGTCTAGACTAGAGTTGTTCCGATACCGATACTGGTATCGGAAAAGCCGCCGATACTGGCTAAAATGCTGGTATCGGTATCGGCGAGTACCCTCTAATGCTGCGCTCCGATACCATATGACGTAATTTATCAACAACACTGTGGTCTGTTGAGTAAGCATTATAAAACAAACGTGTGCTTAATCGATTAAAGTGTCAATGCCATTTGTCATTTTAACAGCAGATACTTTCTTAAATGTCATCGTCCCGACAGAGCGGTGTTGACGGAGAGCTCATGGGTTCGCTTGGTGGCTGGTGTTATTAGCGTCAGCTAACCGAAAGCTAGCTTTAACATTACCTTGGCTAAAGTTGGGGCTATTCATATAATCCAGCAATAATGGCTGCAGACCTGCAAGCAAATTACAGCAAGTTGGCAAAGGAGTATTCCAAGTTAAATCACAATGTCACCAGTAACGTTACAGTCTTCTATGGTCTTCCCATATACCGGTAGCTCATGCTAGCTAACGGCAACGTCGTCATTGCACAATTGCACGTCGCGTACACAATTAATGACATGTTGCGGACAGCCATATCGGCGACAATGTTTAGCTTTTAGTGCCAAATGATAAGAGTCTGAGGCGGAGTCTCAAAAGAGAATGTTGAATATTTATTGTGCAAAAATCACAACAGATGCGACTGCCGACTGCTACTGAACGGAGCCTTGTAGACAGACTGAGTAGGGTATATCTGCAATTCTGCAGAGCCAGTGGGTAGCGAGTGCAGCAACGTATAATGTCCGTGTGGATCATTGGAGTAGGGTATATCTGCAGTGCTGAAGCCCCATACTCATTGATTAATGATACTAATACAAATCTATACAATCACCTGTTGAATAAATACCATTACTTTCTAGTTATGACTAAAAAACAGTATATATAAAACAGTATTTGTTAAAAAAAAAAAAAAAAATATATTTATAAAAAAGATTTATAATAGTTTTTTTTTTTTTTTTTATGTATGCACTGGTATCGGATAAGTATCGGTATCGGCCGATACCCAAAGCTTAGGTATCGGAATCGGATCGGAAAGGAAAAAATGGTATCGGAACATCTCTAGTCTAGACTACTGCAATTCGATGACATAGCCGCTTTGGAGTAAGCCGTCGCTAGAAGTAGTTCATAAGTCTCTCGTTAAAAGTGTGCCGTCCTTTGATATTACCATATGGGAATCTCCACAGTAAACACAGCAGCAGGAGGAGGAGGAGGAGGAGGAGGAGGAGGAGAGCTCTGTGTATCACAGGGGAACCCTCAGAAAAAATAAACAACGCACCTCCTCCGTTCCTTGGTGCTGAGCCAAACTGTAAAAACAGTAGTACATGAAACAAAGCGGGGCTCGCAACTCACTTTTGATGCTCCAAGGTGTTTTAATTGTGACAAATAATAGAGCAGCAGATACAACGTTTCGACCCTTCCGGTCTTTATCAAGTATATCCTCACAGGGCGGCTACGTGGCGTAGTGGGCAAGGCGCTCACCACAAAATCTGGAGACGCTGGGCTCGCCTGTTCGAGCCCAGCGCTCCACATTTGCTTTCAGTTTAGCTGGTCGTCCGTACTAATACACATTGGCCGTATTACGGGGTGGGAAACTGATGGGTGGGGATCGGGCGTTGTGGACAGCGACTCCTACAGGTCGGTTGGTGCGCCTGCGCAGTGGAATCAGGAAGTGTCGGGGGCAGCGTGAGCCTCCCACGCGTTACTCCTCGCCACTGAGAGATCGAGCTGCGCAGGTGAAAAGATGCGACTGCTGTTACCTCAAGTACCGGAGGGGACTTGTGCTATGTATGACTTAGTCCACATTGCAGCCGGCTTGTGGGAGGCAAGAAACAGCGTCCGTGACAGGGGAGGGTTGATTGGATGATACGAAATTGGGATGGGAGAAAAATATAGAAAATGGGAGAAAAGGTGGATCAAAAAAAAAATCAAGTATATCCTCACATCCCCTGTTCTCCAAGACAGGCACCACAGGATGCAGTGCAGTGTGGATGTGAGTCTAAGTTTATTATTATTATTATTATTATTATTATTATTATTATTATTATTATTATTATTATTATTATTATTATTATTATTATTATTATTATTATTATTATTATTATTATTATTATTATTATTATTATTATTTTTACCCAGGGACAGTGCACATTAATCAACATCTTCAGTTTCCACATCAATGTAAATGTGCCAGAGTTAGCTAATGAGCTAGTTTTCATCGGTAGTCCCTGCCTACCATGATGCATGTCTTTATGGTGTGGGAGGAAACCAGAGCAAGGAGGAAACCCACGCGAACAGGGAGAGAACATGCAAACTCCACACAGAAAGGCCCCCTGCTGGGGTTCGAACAAGTTGTATTCTATCCTATTCTCTACGCTCGCTCACGTGTTCGATAAGAGTCGGACAATAACGAGCGAACGGCGTGGCTGGTATTATTGACAGACTCTGAACGGACAGGCTTGTCAAACAGTGTTAGTAAACAACACGGAGGTGGAAATGAGGATCACGTGACGAGTGCTGTGTGCTCAGCTGCGAGGTTGTGTGCCCTCTCTCCTCCGCCGTCGCCAGGTAACCGTCCCATCTCTCATATTTGCCGTCCTGGACGAGCACGTGGCAGGCCTTTCAGCGGGCCACAATACCCCAGACACCACGTACCATGTGACATGTCATCAATACCCCAGACACTGTGTACCATGTCATCAATACCCCCCAGACACCGTGTACCATGTCATCAATACGCCCCAGACACCGTGTACCATGTCATCCAAAAGGCCGTTCCGCTGGTGGTCGATAGGATGTGCCTTATTTGCGATGGATTGGTTGACAATGTGAGTTCACTCAACCGTTAATCATATTTCTCATCCAGTGTTATGACGGCTGTTTGATTAGGTAGGGTGTGACGTAGGTTTGTCATTATTATTGTATTTATGTACCTTATTATAAGGAGTTGAGTTCATCCACGAGAGAGGCATCGGCTGACTTTATAATCAGCTAGCGTTTGTACTCCCCGTCATAAGCCTCTCGTGTCGTTCTGTGCCATCTGTGTCTCTGTCTTGTTGAAATCACCGGCTACGGTTATAGCCGTGTCTGGATGTTTGTTTTGGTGCTGGGCTCAAAGAGTCCTGTAGGTCTGCCCTCTGCTTGCGGTGGGATGTATACAGCTGTGATTATTATGGCTGTGAATTCCCGTGGGAGATAAAACGGGCGACATAGGATGGTTAGATGTTCAAGGTCCGGCGAACAGAAGCGGGAAATAATCTTTACCTCCTTGGGGCTACACCAGCCGTTGTTTGTCAAGAAGCAGACCCCTCCACCTATGGACTTTCCCGACTCTTCAGAACGATCGGCGCGGAAGACAGACAAGGAATCAGATGGGATGATGTTATGATCCGGTGTTGATGGCTTCAACCATGTCTCCGTGATTCCACTTCTCCTTCCTCTGTGCTTACGTTTGATCGCACCGCCGTTAATGATCCCTTGGGGGAAATTCAGGCATCATAGCAGCATGGGGGAGGGGAGGTACAGGTAGTAGAAGATATGATACAGGTCGTAAAATCATCGTACAGTGGAGAAGTAAAAAATAAAACTAGAATAAAAAATAGGCAGTGTAAACAATATAACAATATAATTAACTCTGGGCATGCGCAATTTGCGTATAAGGGTAAGTATCCAAAGCGACTTACAAGTTTTGTACGACAAGTCATCAGGAAGGGTACAACTGCCACCAAGCCTCTTCAACTCATTCAAAACGCAGCGGCCCGCCTGATCTCAAACCTACCGAAGTCGGCCCATGTCACCCCACTTCTTAGGGACCTGCACTGGCTCCCCATTGCTGCACGTATCCGCTTCAAGGCTCTCGACCTAGCATACCGTGCGGCAAAGGGAACCGCTCCCGCCTACCTCCGGTCAATGGTCTCTAACTACACAGCCTCAAGACCCCTACGCTGTGCATCTTCTGGCCGCCTCAGACCTACTCCTATCCGAGCTCCGGGAGGGTCATCAAAGAGAAGCCGCCTATTCTCAGTCCTTGCCCCACAATGGTGGAATGAACTACCCACCACAGTTAGGACATCCGAATCCGGTCCAATCTTTCGCCGTCGACTAAAGACGCACTTCTTCAACCATTATCTGAAATAATGAAAAAAATTATAATAATAAAATATAAATCTAACCTAAGTGGCGTAGTGGGCAAGGCGCTCGCCACGAATGACGGAGACGCTAGGGCTTGCCTGTTCGAGCCCAGCGCTCCACATTGCTTTCAGTTTAGCTGGTCGTTCATACTAATACACATTGGCCGTATTAGGGGGTGGGAAACTGATGGGTGGGGATCGGGCGTTGTGGACAACGACTCCTACAGGTCGGTTGGTGCGCCTGCGCAGTAGAATCAGGAAGTGTCGGGGGCAGCGTGAGCCTCCCACGCGTTACTCCTCCCAACTGAGAGATCGAGCTGCGCAGGTGAAAAGATGCGACTGCTGTTACCTCAAGTACCGGAGGGGACACGTGCAATGTATGACTTAGTCCACATTGCAGCCGGCTTGTGGGAGGCAAGAAACGGCGTTCGTGACAGGGGAGGGTTGAATTGGATGATACGAAATTGGGATGGGAGAAAATATAGAAAATGGGAGAAAAAGTGGATCAAAAAAGAAAAATATAAATCTAACCCCAACTAACCTTACTGTCATGCACTTGTCCTAATAAACTAACCTACACTGTAACACGCAACACTTTGATGAACATTGTTACTCAGCTGATAGAGTTGTGCCCTTCCTGATGACTTGTCGTACAGAACTTGTAAGTCGCTTTGGATAAAAGCGTCAGCTAAATTACTAAATGTAAATGTAAATGTAAGTAGGCAGTATAAAAAAGGTCAAGGTGCAAGATGAGGGTATGTATGCCCTCTATAATTATATTTTCCCTACAATAAATATAGTTACCATATATATATAATCTAATAAACTAAAATCTAATCTAATATAGTATATAATCAAAAAAATGCTAAATAAAATGCTAAATATATTGTGACAGATCTCCTCCCCTTTCCCATGGATATGTGAAAGATACTTCTGCCACGGAAGGAGAGTCAATTCGGTTTTTTTATTTGATTTGAAATCTTTATTTCGTTTAAATAAATACAAACAATATAAAATCAAATCAAGTCATTGATCTCAAGAAATTAAAAAAAAATTTTAAATAAACAAAAGCAAAACATAACTCAATTTACATGTTCGAAAAGGAGTAGGAAGAAGTATACACTTATTTAATCCTACCCCTTTTCCACTACTCAAATGAGTGTACTAATTTAAAACTTTACAAAACCAATATATATATATATATGCAAAACAAAAAACAAAAACTATATATGTAAAACATGAAAGAAATCAAATAAAAATGTAAACACTGTGAATGTCAAATCCCTACCTCTTTGCCAACGACGAAAGGGCCTACCTGGAAGAGGTAGAGAACCTGTCACAGTGGTGTCAGGAGAACTGCCTCTCCCTGAACGTCAGCAAAACAAAAGAGATGATTGTGGACTTCAGGAGGTCGGGGGTCAAGGACTACAGCCCCCTCAGCATCGACGGGGCACCGGTTGAGAGAGTGAACAGTTTCAAGTACCTCGGAGCCCACATATCCGAGGACTTGACATGGACCACACACATTGACAGTGTTGTGAAGAAGGCACGACAACGCCTCTACTTCCTCAGGCGCCTAAGGAAGTTCCAAGTCAGTCAGAAGATCCTTAGGAACTTCTACTCATGTACAATAGAGAGCATCCTGACCGGCAACATCACCTCCTGGTTTGGGAATAGCACTGCACAAGACCGTAGCAGACTACAAAGAGTGACACGTTCAGCCGAACGCACAATTGGAGGGGGGCTTCCCACCCTCCAGAACATTTACAACAAGCGGTGCAAGGGGAAGGCTAAGAGAATTATTAAGGACTCGAGCCACCCGAACAACTGCCTCTTTGAACTGCTGCGGTCAGGCAAGCGATACCGGAGTCTTAAGGCGAGCACAGAAAGACTCAGAAGAAGCTTCTATCCCCAGGCCATCAGGCTGCTAAACGAACAATAAACACTATGCAACAACCATCAAATGCACACAGCACACACACCCACACGCACACACTCACTCAAACAAACAACACACTGCAGCACCCACTCTCCACACTTTAGATCACACAAACACACTTTACACTTTATATTTATTGATAAAGGATTTGCACTACAACTCGTACACCTACTGTGAATTGTACCTAAATTGCACCTCGTCCCATTTCTGCCTTGCACTATATAGTATTGTATATTAGTACACTGCACAGTATTGTATATTGTATGGTAACTACGTCTATTCTGCATCGAACATTGTACATATGTCTAAACTGAACACTGTGACCTCATTTTTTTTACTTCTAATTTTACTATGTTATTTTATTTCATACTTATCTTGTCTTGCACAGTCTCTGGAGCGTAACAGTAAGAAGCATTTTGTATAAAAGTATTCTGTACTTCTGTATGACAAATATTAAATAAACTTGAAACTTGAAACTTGAAACCTCATCGCTGTACCTCGTGAATATCATTTCCTTATACTTCCGTTGGAATTGTCTCATATTTGGACATTGCTTTAGCACCACATTCAGACTGTTCCACAGTTTCACTCCACATATTGAGATGCAGTGTCTTCTCATGGTAGTGCGTAGTACACTAAGAACTTTTAAGTTGAGTTCTCCCCTCAGATTATAACCCCCCTCTCTATCAAAGAACAGTTTTTGAATGTTTCCTGGAAGTACATTACCTTTTGCTTTATTATACATTAATTGTGCTGTTTTAAATTCCCAAAGATCATTTAACTTTAATGTTTTTGACTTAGTTTTGCTCAAATTCAATGATAATTTGTTTCTATCAAACCATTTTCATCTCAGATGTGATGACCTCTAAAAGCTACTGGATATTCTCACCAGAACAAAAAAGATTAGTGTCATCCGCAAATAAAATACATTTAAATATATTAGATACTTTACATCGTTTATGTACATTAGGTAGCTGATTATTAGTACTGATAGAACACACCTGGCTGCACATCATTAGTCCACCCACATCTCACATGCACACACTCAGTCCCACACACTACATAACCACTAGGTTAGAGAGGCATGAGTTGAGCGGAGTTGGAGTTGTGGTATTGAGAGAGAGAGAGAGATTGTGTATTCGGAGTTGTGAAGGTGAGAGGTAGTAATAGGAGAGGTGAAGGCGAGTAGGTGTTCTTTGCGTACTGGACCCTGGACTGGCTGAGATACCCCCTTGTGTACTGACCCTGGACTGGACGACTTGTGAAATGTTGTGAACAATCTCGTTTTCTGTCTGCGAGCCTGTTTTGTGTTTTTGACCTTCGGACTGAATCACGACCATTCTTTTGCTTTTCCCCTCTGGATTCTGCCCTGAATTCAATAAATACTTGTATTAATTGATATTGCTCTTGTGTGGACATTCGAATTTGTTTGTATTTGAACCGTGGCGAGTCTGATCACCCCCCAGGTTCGTCACAATATGCATATAATAGAGTCGTGAGTACAGTTATGGTTATGTCGTGCAAATATCCTGGGCTTTAGCCATGACCCTCCATCTTCAAACCATCTCCTCCACCAGGGGGCAGAGGTCTCCTCACCTGGGGGCTGCTCAGTGCACCATCTCCTCCACCAGGGGGCAGAGGTCTCCTCACCTGGGGGCTCCTCCAGAGGTCTCCTCACCTGGGGGCTGCTCAGCGCACCATCTCCTCCACCAGGGGGCAGAGGTCTCCTCACCTGGGGGCTGCTCAGCGCACCATCTCCCCCCCAGGGGGCAGAGGTCTCCTCACCTGGGGGCTGCTCAGCGCACCATCTCCTCCACCAGGGGGCAGAGGTCTCCTCACCTGGGGGCTGCTCAGCACACCATCTCCTCCACCAGGGGGCAGAGGTCTCCTAACCTGGGGGCTGCTCAGCGCACCATCTCCCCCCCAGTTAAGTGTCTTTGTTAAACCCAGCACGTATACGAATGGATATTCAGTTCAGTTCAGTTCAGTCATTTTTTATTTCGGGTTTTGGACACATAACAATGGTCTAATGTTGTAAATAAGTTTCGGGGCAATGAACCGGGTGTGTACACTAATAATGTTTATGTTAATGATGGGCAGTTGTGCACTTGTTGAAAAGACATTTAACCGTGTTCACTGATTTTTCTGTAAGCACATTTTGACTAAGCTAGCATTGGGGGGGATCATCCCTATGTTCCCCGGGTCCTATGTTCCCCGGGTTCTATGTTCCCCGCTTTGATTGATTAATAGATTGAAGATTTTATAAATTTTTATTATTTTATTAATTATTAATGTCCGCCTTGTTTCGAACGGTTAAGCTTAGGCCCTCGTTCGAACTGGTTAAGGTTAGAGTTTGGAATCAGGGCTGGTGGTCTAAAATGTTCAATCTATCAATCAATCAAAGCGGGGAACATAGAACCCGGGGAACATAGGACCCGGGGAACATAGACATGCTCCCCATTGGGGGAGGGGTTACACACGGCTCGTGCTGGTTTTTTCACAAGTACATTGATATATTTCTGGTCTAAGCCATAATATTGTAAATATAATCCCAAACAGCGAACCGGGTTGATAAAGTGATTCAAGGTTGATAATATGCAGTTGTACCGTTGTCTTGTAAGGAATTTAACCGCCTTGGCGAACTTTTGCAAAAGTACGTGGTTAGCTTTTCATAAGACCGTTGGTCAGTTTCTAGCATCGGGGGAGGGGTTACGTACATGGCTCATGCCGGCAATATTTTAACTGGTGTTAACTTTTCCCCACCGCAGTTGTGAGCTGCTGGCGTCACCTTGTGGCCAATACTGACGTATTGTCTTTATGTCATTACCTGACAGGTGAAATAGATATGTCAGTCACGGCTAAAGAGGATCACGGGCCTGTCTTTCATTCATCTTTCCACACACACACACAACCGACATCGCAGAGTAGTGGCAGCGACTGAGGAGTAGGCCTGAAACCGGTTAAACGTGCATAGTACACTTTACAGTACATACATATAGTACACATTACACATTACAGTATAGTATACCTGCAGTATATAATAGTATATAGTATATAATAGTGTATACAACACATATATAATGTGATATATGAGATATATAGATATATATTGATTGGAGCTACTGATTTCCCTCCATAGCTGATTGCCTCTGTGGGACCGACAGACTGCGGCCGGAAGCAATGGAACCTTCAGAGGACCTGACCAACGCACCACTGTTGGCTTTACACCGTTTTTGCCTCTTTCCCCAACCTTAGGCTGTCGTCCCCCCATCTATTATCTTCCCTCCCCCATTTCCCATTTGTTGTGTTTTTAACACAGGTAAGTTATCGTGTCCGGCAGTATCATTTTTAGTTCCCAGTGGTTCCCCCATCCCTTGTGTCCGCTGGTAGCATCCACGGAGTCAGAGTCAGAGATTTTATTTGCCATGTCTGGACGAATCCACATTGGAATACAGGTACAGAGCAACACTGTGTGTCTACAACTAATCCAATACAGGAGCAGACTAGAAACAGTACAAAAAAAAAAAAAAAACACAGACAGTATAAAAGGACAAATGCTAAGGTTGTTATCAACATCCCCTAAAGTGCATATCATAGTAAAGTACATAATGCATAGAGGCACAATTTACAGTAAAAGTGCATATAATCAAAGTGCGTGATGCACAAATGTAACGGATATGTACCGCGATAGTGTGACCAGAGACGTGGCTGGCTCGGTAGCAGTACATAGAAGTAAAACTCACTCCCCTGAACCTCAGAGACAGGATAGACATGGTTAGTTAGAGAGGATATCCTTTCTTGGCACAGCGGTCTGTGTTGCTGGCCCCGGTGCGGATGCCCGGGGTTCGACTCCCACTCAAGGCATGGTCGAAGTGTTTGGCAGGTACAGCGTAGACACACAGAAACAGCACTTCCACAACCTGATAGTCCCTTTCGTGACTGCGATGCAAGCCAGGGGCTTTAATACGCAGTCACTTATTCGACCGTAGTAGCCAGGTTAATGTGCACCAATCAAGCACTGCTTAAAAGCGGGGGGTGGGTCCAAAATATATCAGATATACATTTCAAAGGTACCCACCGTTCCATTAGGGTTTCACACACACACACGCACGGCGGGGTTTGAAAGCTTGGCGTTGCTAAAAAACATTTTAAATAATTTTTAGGATGACCTGACCTGGAGAATCAACACCACGGCGATAGTGAAAAAGGCACAGCAGAGACTCTACTTCCTGAGAGTACTGAGAAACTACCACCTCAGACAAGACCTGCTTGTGTCTTTTTACCGCTGCTCCGTGGAAAGCATCCTCACCTACTGCATCAACGCGTGGTTCCTCCGCTGGCGCTGCACAGCCGCAGAGAGGCTGTGCAGAGGCTCCAGAGGGTCGTCAACTCGGCCCAGAAGATCATCGGCTGCCCCCTCCCCTCACTGGAGGGACTATACAACTCCCGCTGCCTCAAAAAAGCAGTAAAAATACTGAAGGACCCACACCACCCGGGCAACAAGCACCTTGTGCGGCTGCGCTCGGGCAGGCATTTCAGCGTCATGCCCACCCGGACTAACAGACTGAAGTTTAGTTTTTATCCCAGGGCCATATGTGCACTAAACTCAGCTAAATTTTAAAACAACAGTCTCCTTGCACCCCCCCCCCCCCCCACACACACACGCACAAGTCACACACACACAACATTAAGAGATAGTGCAATTATATTTTATACCCCCCTGTTTTATTAATGTTATTTACGCCCCACCCCTGTTTTATATTTAACACTAGCACCTAAGGTTGCATTTTTAAATTCCGTTGTAACAACTGTAACAATGACAATAAAGATATATTCTATTCTATTCTATTCTATTCTATTATTCTATTATATAAACTGGTCAACACTGTATTATTTCCGGCGTTGGGTGTATGATGCGCATGCAGTGTGATCACGCATGTTTATTAGCAAACGCCGAGCTTTCAAACCCTGCCGTGTGTGTGTGTGTGTGTGTGTGTGAAACCCTAATGGAACGGTGGGTACCTTTGAAATGTATATCTGATATATTTTGGACGCCACCCACCGCTCGCTTTTAAGCAGTGCTTGATGGTACACATTAACCTGGCTACTATACGGTCGAATAAGTGACTGCGTATTAAAGCCCCTGACCTGCATCGCAGTCACGATAAGGCCGGGCTAACAACCTGACTAAATAACACACCAAAATAAAATAGGATAATATAGGAATGTATCCGTGTGTGTGTAGAACCTGCTACGTGTACAGTGTGGGGTGGCTCTGATAGTGAGTGTGCAGTGCAGTATATACAGTAGACGTAGGAACCACCCGTTCATCCGTTGTCTTGTTGTATTACTTTGCAGAAATCTAAAGAACCTAGTCCTTTGCCTAAGGTCTCTACTACAGAGAGTTTCTCAAGGTAGCTGGGTTTATATGGTTCCACTCATTCCACGTATTCCTTCATACCAGCGGCCGTCAGGCTCCACAACAGTGGGCAGGGACTGCTGCCATGCATCAAACCTAGTGAACCTAGTACCTGACTCCCACCTAAAAGGACAATATACTTACCTTATGCATACCGCACCTTATGTGAATACTGTATACTTCATCAGAGCATATATTTAACTTTTAGCATTTAGCATTTTATTATATTATTATAATTATATATTATTAATATTAATATAATTCATATTATATATTAGATTCGATTTAGATTATTGGATTATATATTGCATATATTTATTGTAGGGCAAATATATTTATTGTAGGGCAATATAAATATTGACGAGCTGTTTGAATGTTGAATGACTCCTCAAGGCCTGCTCAGTCAAACAGAAGAGAATATAATACAAGATAAGATCATATGGAGCCCTCATCGCTTAACGCAATCACAAGATCTGAATGAGGTCCAAGTACAGCAACCTTGATGATGAGTCACAGATGTCTTCTCTGCTCCTTTTCAAAGTCGGTGCACATACTGTAGTTGTCTGATAAAAGACCCTTTAGAAATAAATACCAAACCCAGAGTTGTACGTCTATGGAGTGAAATCAATTGCTCTGAAAGCCCAACGAGGAGTGAATGAAATGATGATGGACTGCGACCGAGCGGCTCTGTCACTGACTGCGAGCAGCGTGCACACACACACACACACACACACACACACACACACACACACACACACACACACACACACACACACACACACACACACACACACACACACACACCTACCCACAGCTGTAAATACACGTGAATCACTACCCACCTTCAAAACCACTCTCAAAGCAGTGGGGGGCATATAGCAACGTTCAAGACGGGAGGGGATAATTGGCAATACGAAATTGGGATGGGAGACCTAATGCACGCTCAACGGTCATGCGTGCTCTGCTGAGCCGGTAGTTGAATGTTTTCTGTGCAGGAGTTGTGCAGGAGTTGCATTGCCTTCTGGGTACGGTTTCATCAACCATGTGAGGAGTGGGTAGGCAGCATCACCTAGAATCACTACAGGGACATCTACACCCTCAATCCTCTTTGTGAGATTGGGGAACAGTGTGCCACTCTGACCCCGGTCATAAACATTGGAATTCCCAAACACTCTTGCGTCATGCACTCTGCCTGGCCAACCCACATTTATGTCCCAGAACCTCAGTCGATGGTCTACCACACCTTGCAGAATGATGGAGTAGAACCCCTTACGGTTATAATACTCTGCAGGGGCGTCTGGTGGCGCTAAAATGCCAATATGGGTCCCATCAATAGCCCCACCACATTGTGGGAAACCCCACCAGTCACTGTACCCTTGAATGATGCTCTTCAATTCATGTTCAGATGGTGATCTAATATAGAGGGAGAGCATCTTGTCCATAATTACAGAGGCAACATTGTTGGTTATAGCACAAGCTGTCGATAGACCAATACCAAATAAGTGGGAAATGGACCGAAACTCCACGTTTGTGGCCAATCTCCAGATGCATATAGCCACACGCTGTTCCACAGGCACTGGACTCCTCCTGGTTGCGTCTCGTTGTAGATGTGGCCTAAGTATACCACACAACTCCATGAATGTAGTTTTCCTCATCCGGAAATTGTGTAGCCATTCCGGATCGCCCCAGCTAGCCAAGACATGCTGCCACCACACACCAGGCCTCGGTCGAACCCATACGCTCCTGAGGTAGAATAGAAAGTACATTAGTATACATTAGTATATTCAAAAATATAAACGTCTCTCCTGCATTCCTCAGGGGGAGGGGGGGGGGTCTGTGTAGCTTCCTGGAGTGACATTGAACACAACAACAAAGCTAATAATAATATATAATGTCAAATCACAGGTTCATCATGCCAGTAGTAGACAGTGAGACAGTGAGAGGTAGGAGGTATAAATTGATTGAGTTATATGTATAGAAATAGAGTATAGGCAACAGAGTTCAAAGTATACAGTATGGTAACAGAGCCTAGGGTTATGTATGTGCAAGGTGCAGTTATCTAGTTGAGATTCATACAAGTACAGTAGCTAAATGGATTGTTTCAGTCATTATAAGGGCATACCAATATTTTGCAGATGTCGATCGAATGAAAGCAAGACATTACAGTAACGTACTGACTTAAGATGCAAATATAAGCAGACACTGATTTTATAACTGATATTTGCCCTCTTTATGAACAACAGACGGGTACAATGGACAAGGCTATAGAAAGGTCTGCTTCTCACCTTGTTGATGAACGCAATTGTTGTTTTAGCACCAGAAGAAAATCAGTTATTGCCACTGCTTCGCTCTCGTGAAATCGCCTGAGGCGAGCAGCTCGCCTCTGTATACACATGCGGGCCTCAATCAAAATGCTGGAAGGTTGATGGATTAGAGAAAATAGCCGTCGCTGCTGCTGACGCCGACGGTTGTGGTCGTTTGTAGTCCGTCGTTGAGATATGTCGGCAGTGGCAGTGACACCTCGATTGCGTCGAGATATGCTGGTTCCTCGATTTCGTTTCTGGAATTGCTTCCAAAAGAGTAGACACATCATCATGAAGGTCTCCATCTCCATTGCGTCTCTTGATCTGTGTATGAAATCGACTTGTCTGTGTTATTGAACGACTTGTCGCGTACTAGATGACGCAAGTATACCCTTGTGTTCATTGGCTCATAGGCGACAGCAAAAACCACGGCAAGCTTACAAGCTCAAAACGCAAACCGTAAACAAAACCCAGAGCGCACCCAGACTGAAGTGTGTACACAAACCAGAGGGGGAGAGGGGGGGGGGGGGGAGTTCGAATCAGATCTCGGAACGGGCAGAACGGAACGAAATAGAAACGAATAGCGTGAGTGAGAAAGGGCCCTAAGACACTGTCAATCACACCATTCTGATTGACAAGCTAAAAGCAATTGGTTTTGATAGTCTATCAGTGAGCTGGATACAATCCTACCTGGAGGGGAGAGAACAGACGGTGGAGCTGCAGCGAGTGCCTGCAGTCAACCGCGGTCGTGAGTCAAACTAAAATATTTGTATTGTTTGCGTGTAATTTGCGGCCGGGTTAGTTGAACAAATTAATTGCATAATATCGCCGATATCCTGCATCAAATCCTGACTCTTTCCAGAGGGATCTTCTTCCAATCAAATAAAGTCTAATCCGACAGCAAGTAACAGCATAATGATGAATGAATAGTGATGTGGATGTAAATCAACAAAACACTTGTAGTCAATTTTAGAAGAGGGAAGGCTTTGAGAAACGAGTGTTCAGTCACTCGGTATTAGGGGTGTAACGGTACGTGTATTCGTCCCGCGAATTTGCGGTACGGCCGTCACTGTGCAGTACGTGCAGCATACGACGAATACGCCCCATAGCGCAAACACACGAGTCCCACATGCAGGCACTCGCGGGTTCCGTGCGAGAACAGCGCGCGCCACACCGAGCCAACTTCAGTTCAGAGCGGGCGAAAGTGCACAGAGAAAGGCACATTTACATTGGAACAGCTGCAGGGTCATTACAATTTTACAGTTTTCTTTCGTTTTCTTGTTCGCCCAATAACGTTAACCAAATGAAACCAATGGAAAGAAACACACACCGCCAACAAACACATCAACATTCTCCCCCGCCGGACTCACAGGCACAATCAAATAAAAAAAAAAACATACTTTTCCGGACAGATCATCTGAGCATTTGAGAACCGTGACCCCAATACCGAGGTACGTACCGAACCGTGGCTTCTGTGTACCGTTAGCTAATCATGCACGCGCCACAGGTACTAGTGTCCGTCAGAAACAACGTGAGACTCAGAAACAAACATTTATTTCGTTTCTAAATCTAAAAACATCCAAATAAATGTAGAACTTATTTTAAACCCCAATTTCAATGATCTCAAGCTTATTTTCATTCGTTGTAGTATTTTGATTTTAAAGTTGGTTTTATTAAAAAACATTGAGATTCCAGGGATCCCTCCGAGTACCACCAGTGGTACGCGTACCACAGGTTGAGAACCACTGGGGTAAACAACATAAAACACAAAAGTAGCATATAAGACACACTACACAACACACAATGTACAGGACTGCGATATATGTAAAATATAAACAGTAGCTAAAATGATATGAATGAATGAAATAAAAATAGCTAAAATGAGCTTATTGCAAATATTTCCTAGCAGCAGTAGTACATAGTAAAATGAAGTGGCAGTGAGTTAAAGTAAAGTGTGTGTGTGGTGTGTGTGTGTGCGTGTGCGTGCGTGCGTGCCTATACATTGCAGCTCCCTCAGCTGAAAAGTGCCGTCTCAGATTGTGACATCGCGGGGGATGAGGTGGTCTAAATGGGACCTGACAGGGATTAAATACCATGCAAATACCAGGCTTCTCACCCCCCCCCTGTGAGCACAGCAGCAGCCTTCTCCTCAACTCTACTGGACTCAAGAATATGAATATTGAAAATGTGCAGCGGTGTAAGAAGTACCCAGAAATTATACTTAAGTCAAAGTATGGGTACCGTCTCAAAATCGTACTCAAGTAAAAGTCTGAGTATCTGGCTAAAAACACACTTAGTAAAAGTTCTACTTCTAAATGTAACGTCACGGTGACCAATCGCAGCCACTCTTATTGTCTGGGACCAAATACGGCCATGCCCCATTCCCAGTAAAAAGTGGGAATCTCTAGAATGGGTTTCGGGCGACGCTGTATACGGAAGTGATGATAGACAACACTTTCTGTTGTCAGTAGATGGCAGCATTGGTTTAAAATTAAAAGGTGAAAATGTTGAAAACTACATGAATACATTTCCCAAGATCCTTAGCACAGGTCGCAGGTCACTGGGATGTGTCTATTCTTCGCCGTGATCTGAACAGCGGTAAACTATTACTGCGACCTCGATATAGCGACCGCGAATGGTAAACTAATTATCTTAAAGGTGACATGCATTATAAATGTCATTTTTCAGTCTCTATAGCATTGTATTATAGTAATAGGAGTTAGTATCAATGTGTTTTTGTGTCTAAATACCATATTGGCGGATTGCTCTGATTTCCTGCTCCAGTAAATTAGGCCATCCTGATTTGAAGGCCTGAGTGACGTTACTCAGGCTCTGGGTAGCGGACAGTGATGTGATTGGCTCTGTGGTTGTAGCTAATGCCCGCCCACAATCTACCTAGACTAGACGCGTGTACCAGTTCCGCAACGTCTTTCATTTCCGGGGTTGCCGCGATTGGCCGTGACGGCCAGCGGCAGGCAACTCGCGACAGCTCTGGTTGAGAGGAAAAGACAGTGTTCCTGAAAATTGCAGCTCTGCACTCGGGAGATGTGGCGCGACAATGAGAAGCATTTTGGATAAAAGTATTCTGTACTTCTGTATGGCAACAATGTATGCCTTTCAAATGTTAAATGATAAATGATTAAATGATGCACGCTGTTACTGTTAGGTGCTAGACGGCATAAGCGTGGCGCGATGTGAAAGGCACTGTACTTCTGTGCGGCAACAATGTATGCCTTTCAAATGTTAAATGATAAATGATTAAATGATGCACGCTGTTACTGTTAGGTGCTAGACGGCATAAGCGTGGCGCGATGTGAAAGGCACTGTACTTCTGTGCGGCAACAATGTATGCCTTTCAAATGTTAAATGATAAATGATTAAATGATGCACGCTGTTACTGTTAGGTGCTAGACGGCATAAGCGTGGCGCGATGTGAAAGGCAGTGGGGCAAGTGATTGCTCTGCACTCAGAAGATGTGGCGCGACAATTGCTGCTGCGGCGTTGAAGTGGGGAAGCGGCAGGCAAACACAGCAGCCGAGCGTCATAACAGCGGTCTCTGCCGCTGGGCGGGGCCGCGCGTGTCACGTGGCCGTCACGGCCAATCGCGGCAACCCCGGAAATGAAAGACGTTGCGGAACTGATACACGCAGACTAGACAGCGAGTGGAAACCACTTAGTGAAACCCGACACCTCTGCATACACTCTGGAGGGAGAGAGAGAGAGAGATAGAGAGGGAGAGAGAGAGGGAGAGAGAGGGAGAGACAGAGAGGGAGAGAGAGAGACCACTGTGCAAACACACGTGCAGGTCCCCCCCCCCCCCCCCATTCGGGAGCACAAGCTGCCGCGCGGTGAAAGAAAGAAAAAAAGAAGAAAGGGAGAGAGGGAGGGAGGGAGGGAGGGAGGGAGGGAGAGAGGGGGCCTTATCAATAACGGCCCGTCTTTCTCTCTCTCTCTCTCTCTCTCTCTCTCTCTCTCTCTCTCTCTCTCTCTCTCTCTCTCTCTCTCTATCTCTCTCTTTTTCTATCATTCTGTGTGTGTGTCTCTCTCTCTCTCTCTCTCTGTCTACCAGTCGCAGACTGTGTGGGCTGACTGTCACTCAAAGTGCTTATGGGCGGAGCCAGGCCATAACAGCTTGAAATCCTGAGGCTGAAAAATGATGGTTTTGAGTACTTGATTAGAAATATAAAACAATGCATTTAAAAAAAAATATATATTACAGATGTCTTCAATAGACTCACAGGAATTGTGTAAAGTTGCCCAAATAGTGCTAGGAATAGCAACGCATGTCCCCTTTATCTTAACAAAAGTGCGCTGGTAGCGTTACATATGTTGTCTAAAGGGGGACATATGGTACAATTTAAGATTTTAATGATAATCGGCATATAAAGGACAACATAAAGCATTGTTAATTTGTAAGAAACCCCAATGAAAACGGTAATATTCGCTATTGTTATGAAAATGTGCTAGAATCCTATAAAAATGTGGACGCATTTGGTCTACGTTCCGTCTTGTCCGAATGTCCGTCCACGCCGATCCTTTTCATCACTCGTACTATCATTTGTGGCCATCTTCTGTAGCTCGTCACTCTGACTGTATTCTCCTGATAGCAGGTGTTTAATCAAAGATCCCCGCTTTCTAGTCTTGCACAAGGACCAATCAGCATGGGTATGGGCGGGTTCATTTTCCATTGATGGGGATTTGATTGGCTGTTTTTAAATAAAGTGCGGCCGCAGGATTAATAACGTTAACATTAGTTCGGCCAGAGAAACAAATATACTAATTAAAATGGTTGGACCTGCGAGATTTGTACTTTGTACTTTGTAGGTCTGCATTTTAAATGTAAGAAGTAAACGTTATTTTTTTCTCTGAAATGTAATTGAGTAAAAGTACAAGTATACAAACCTAATAATACTTGAGTAAAGTACAAATCCCCCAAAACAGTACTTAAGTATTGTAACTAAGTACAATTACTCAAGTACTTTACACCCCTGAAAATGTGAATAAATGGCACATATTTCTTGCGGAATAATCAATGTGTAGGTGTGCGTTAAGCGGTTTCAAGGCTGCGCATCGGGTGGTCCTGAGCCTTCACGTCTTCAAACGCACACCTACTCATTGATTATCCCTTACGTAAATTAGTGGGTAATGATGAGTGTCAACAGACAGAGATTAAATACTGGTAAATTAGTGGGTAATGATGAGTGTCAACAGAGATTAAATACTGGTAAATTAGTGGGTTAGAACCTTGTAGAATAATATTGATAATATGCTTATGTAACAAGTGCCTTGTTGCCTTGTATGGATAATTACACCCCATCACAAAATACACTTTAATACATTCCACTAATAATCCTTAACGTTTTATTTTATTGATTTGATTTGATTCCTTTCGTTTTATTTTATTACACTTTTGGGAGTTAAGGCTTTTATTTTGAAATCGACACCGACCTTTCCGGAGCACACATATTGCCTGCTTCCTGGTTATACGTTAGTCTCTCCGGGATACCGAGAGGTAAGGTCCTAGCTCTTATGTTCAATGATAGACTTCGGTCTAAAAGTAGTTAAATATTGTATGTTACATTCCTAAACTGTAAAACGAGTTTGTAATGTAACTCCTGTTGATAATATGTACCTGTGCAGATTCGTGGGAGGTTTGACTGGGTTAGGGAACTTTATAAATGCACATTAGTAGTCTAGCATGTAGGGGTTTGCACACGCACGTGCGCTGGTGACATGTTAATGGAGTCACGTCTTTTCTCAAATTGTAGCTCACGTGCTGCAGATGACTATTCCTAATGCTGGTGCATTTTGTTGCATTGTAACCTAACAGGTACAGTATGTGTGTACAGTAGCTCCCATGTTTTTGGTCCGTTTTGTATTCAATTGTTTATTTTTCCAATGTAATTAAAATGTGTAATTCTTATACGTTAGTCCCTCCGGGATACCGAGAGCTCACGTGCTGCAGATGACTATTCCTAATGCTGGTGCATTTTGTTGCATTGTAACCTAACAGGCGAAAATAAACACAACCAACAGTCATCCATGTCTGTCATCTTTAAAACACAACGCCGTCAAGAGTACACCGGTCACACTTGGTGCCGTGACCCGGATGCCCTGGGTGGAGTGAGTTTAGGGGGGTGAGTGTAACCGAGGTACCACAGTTAGTAAGCGGTACTGCAAGTTAAACTCACTCCCCAGAGGCATCCAGACCCGGAAGCAAGAAGTGAATTCACTTCTTGGTATAGTGGTCTGTGATGCCGCCCGCGACGCAGGAGATCGGGGTTCAACTCCCACTCAGGGCGATCCCTTAACAGGGGTCGAATCGACTAAACACAACGCAACAAGATCACACCGGTCACACTTGGTGCCGTGACCCGGATGCCCTGGGTGGAGTGAGTTTAGGGGGGTGAGTGTAACCGAGGTACCGCAGTTAGTAAGCGGTACTGCAAGTTAAACTCACTCCCCAGAGGCATCCAGACCCGGAAGCAAGAAGTGAATTCACTTCTTGGTATAGTGGTCTGTGATGCCGCCTGCGACGCGGGAGATCGGGGTTCAACTCCCACTCAGGGCGATCCCTTAACAGGGGTCGAATCGACTAAACACAACGCAACAAGATCACACCGGTCACACTTAGACAATGTGTGAGTGCTTTGGCCTTCGTCATGAGCACTTAATAATGACTTCCCCTTTCCCTTCCTTCCCCTCTGATTGCTGTAATGGTAACTGTCTGTGGAGGCGCAGGGAGTCGCTTCTCACACGCCTGAGAGGTGTGTCTATGTGTGCGTGCAAGCATGTGTCTATGTGTGCGTGCAAGCATGTGTCTATGTGTGCGTGCAAGCATGTGTCTATGTGTGCATGCAAGCATGTGTCTATGTGTGCGTGCAAGCATGTGTCTATGTGTGCGTGCGTGCAAGCATGTGTCTATGTGTGCGTGCGTGCAAGCATGTGTCTATGTGTGCGTGCGTGCAAGCATGTGTCAATGTGTGTGTGTGCAAGCATGTGTATATGTGTGCGTGCAAGCATGTGTCAATGTGTGTGTGTGCAAGCATGTGTCTATGTGTGCGTGCGTGCAAGCATGTGTAAATGTGTGCGTGCAAGCATGCATATAGTGTATGTGCAAATATATATATATATGTGAGTATGCATGCAAGCCTGTATATGGGTGTGTGCGTGCAAGCATGTGTATATGTGTGCGTGCGTGCAAGCATGCATATAGTGTATGTGCAAATATATATATATATGTGAGTATGCATGCAAGCCTGTATATGTGTGTGTGCGTGCAAGCATGTGTATATGTGTGCGTGCAAATATGTGTATTGAGTAAAGCATGTGCTTTATTAGCAGCTGTTACTGAGACATCTTTGTAATGTTGAATGTTTAGTACCCAGCTCACAATACACTTGTGAAATAAGTAAATAAATAAGGTTTTTACCAAAAAGAATGTCTTTGATTCACAATTGTATTTTGTCTGTCTTTGAAGCAAATGCCATCATCAGCTAATGATGACAGGGGCGGGTGAGTCAATACAAAATCTGTCCATATCTGAATTAATTGATTGAATGACAGATTGTAGAGATACAAGTCTGTTTTTTGTTTTTTTTTATTACAGCTACAGGCAGAAGATAATATTTCTTTCAAGAGAATGAGCTTTGTTTCTTTGAAGTCCCTCGCTTGAAAATATTCAACCCCCATAATAGCTTTTAATAATTATTCCGAGATTGAATTTAGGGTCTTCTTCGTTTTATAAGAAATATGTTATATGAAGAACGTTAACACTACCCTCAATGTGAAGAAACTTGCATTTGAGCAATGCTGAGTGTGACACAAACATCAGCGGATAACAAACACTGGTTAAAGAGAGAGAGAGAGACCTCTTCCTCTATAGACTTCCTCTACTACTTGGGTAGTAGTTGATGTTGTTAAATGTGGCGGTGGCAGGGTCTATGACACAAATTGTCACAATGTTTCCTACGTGCTCGCATTCATATTCATAGTATATACAGTATAGGAATTTAGGAAACTTAGCAAATTTGCTAAGGCATGAGACAAATGATCATATTGGACATTTTAAATGGAATGCAATACAGCATTCAATGTAATATTCAAATAATATTCAAATGTCTGTGTCATTTATCTTCCTATACTTTAGACCAACCTAGATTATTGTTGAATGCATGCAGTATCAGGGAGGCAGGCTTGTAACCAGAAAGTTGCTGGGTCAAATCCCAGGACAGGCAGGGTGGGAGAAGGGAAGGGAAAACACCCTTCCTTCCCTCAAACAACCATCTCTGAATTGCCCTTGAGCAAGGCACAGAACCAATGTGAGAATTATAGGCTACCTCAATGAGAATTAAAGCGTCAATGAGGCCTTTAATAAAATAACCTTTTAGGGTTTAGTCAAGACCGTCCTCTTGGGGCGCTGGGTTGTCATTTATATATATAAAAAAAAATATATATATACTGTATATATATTATACCATGGTCTGGGTGAATACTCAAATCTGATTGGTTGGAGGGGTGTTGATTTTTTCATATACAGTAGAGACAGAGTGTAACACGTCATGAAAACCACACCCTCCAGAGGAGAAACAATCGGCGCAATAACATGCAACCCCATAAAATGCCTGTATAGCCAGGGCTGGACTAGTAATCTGGCATACCGGGCATTTTCCCGGTGGGCCGACACATCTTTGGGCCATTATAATTTGATTGATTGATTAAAAAAAAATGTGGTCAACGACCGGCCCACTACTAGCCTGGGACAGCGGCCCGTTGGTACTGACTGACACTAGGCTGACCCAATCACATCTCTTATTAATAAGCCCCCCCCCCCCCCCCCCCCCTCTCTCACCTGTTTCTCGTGTCAGAAGAACAGATGCCGCTCAGAGCGGGAAAAAGATTTATGAGCAGAAGAAGCATAAGGGGGTGAGAGGCGGATGCTGCCACATGTACTAAAATAACAGAAATATTCTCTGCATCTTCAATGTCGACGTCGTCATCCACACAGTAGTGCAGCCACAGCCTCAGGTAGTGCGTGTGTGCCATGCCATGATGATTCATTCAATTAATGTGGATAATAATATGAATGATAACATACTCATAATAACGCTATCATGAAGTGAGACCGTCAACTATACTGCTGGTGGTCTCTCAGTCAGTCCATGTCAAATAGTGCAGCATCAGCTATTGACATTGTTTTTGTATAGCTAATGCAGTTAACTACAGTAGCTAACGTTATTTTGTCAGCGTCGCGTTGGCTAAGCCAAACCCACGTTGCTGTGAGTGACCTGACCTATAGGTCCATAATATCGTATCATCATAATATTGTTTAAAAAATCTTTAGGATAAGGGTTCCCTTGATGAAGTTGCACGAAAAGGCTGTATAATATACAAACACCTGTAGCTCAACTGCAAAAACGTCTTTTTGGATTTTATTTGATTTTTATTTGGAAATTTACAAACACATCATAAAAACAAATTATCGTGACCAATTTGTATTCCTGAGGATATCACCTAAAAGCATTCATTAAAACACTTATTTCCAAGGTGGTCCTCGATGGAAGACATAAAAACATAAAAACATAAAAACACAGCACATAATAGCCTACTCAACTGCTAATTTGAGCTCAACTGCTAAAATGTATGCCTACTTATGTATTAGCCTACAGGGAAAAACACATTCACAACAGGCAGCAAAGTTTATTTTCAGCCAAGTATGGTGGTACGGTAACTATTAGGATATACTGTATATGGTATGGATTACTTACTGTTATAACTTATTACTATCTGTGGTAGCTCTAGTCTCCACCTACACAAATAGTTTGTGTGCTGTCCATTAATCATGCACCTTCACGTGGTAGGCACATTAACTGTAGGTCAAACTCCCCAAACAAACAAGCACACCATTGATTTAATTGCCATATATATCACATACAAAGATCTAACTATTACTGCTCTCTGAACATGAATATAAATCAAAAAGGTGATCAATAAACCTTATGCAATATGCATCATTGATATTTGGATACTTGAAATCTGTATGAACCGAGTAGTTAGTATCAAATGAAATAAGATGGAACAGCTCCATGCATTAATTGAATAAACAACTATTTGCTCATTACCAGTATGGTATTGTTTAAATTGTACAGCTTTTTGCACATATTTGTCAGGAAATTCCAACAATTCTGGACCTGAATGTACCAGTTAATTGTAATAATCTCTCTCTCTCCTTATGTCTAGTCAAGCCAGGTTGTGGAGGAGAGAGCCAGGTAGGAACAGGCTGTAGACTATACTTTGCCCGTCCTGAGCCTGCTATGATGCAGGTGTTTTTACATCAACACCCAAAATAAGATTGAGCCAAGAGTGAGTGAGTACACTGGTCCACACTTGCACTGGTACACTTGTCCATGGCACTTACTACCCATCTTTGTAGTGGTTTGGGGGAATAGTACAGTAGGTACGCATATTTAAGGAACCGCAAGGATGGTGTACTGGTGGGTGGTGTCCGACCGATTGTGGTGGGCCGGTCAGAGCCAAAAATGCCAGGGCCGGTTTTTTGTACCAGTCCAGCCCTGCCTGTAGCATAGTTAAAAACATGAAATATCAGCATGTCAAAGGATTATTGTAGCACCCTGTGTCTACCAGAGAGCAAGGTATATTGACAAACAATACTGTCAATATCTCTAGTTTAGACACACCACAGGAGGGAGGCGTTAAAGTAGCTAACACAGTACTAAAATGACCATGGGACAAGTTAGCTGTTAGCAAGATAATGTTAGCTATTATGTTAGCGAGCAAATTAACTAAGAAACCTGCTATGGTTTCCCGGTTTATCTTTTAATGTTTACCATGACTTACTTACTGCATGAATGAATGAATGAATGAAAACTTTATTAACAGATTGCAGAATGGGTACAGTGCAGTACAGCTCAATACATACAATTGTTAAGGGGATGCAGACCAGAGAAAGACTTTCGTCTTGTTTCCACCAGGGTCCCCCATTTCCAATTCATCGTAACATATATGACATACATGACATACAGATAGACAGTACTGCTACATCTATACATTTATGACATACCAGATTTGCAATTACAGTACTGTATTTGTGATACAAAAAGAGTCCAGAAAGAAAAGAGTATATACATTAGGCGTAGAAACTGTACATTGGATTGGGTAGGTGGGGGTGGGACTGTACATTGGAGGTGGTTGGGGGGGGGGGGGGGGGGGGGGGGGTAGGAGTGGGGGGGGGGGGGTGTTGGGTAGGAGTGGGGGGGGGGGGGGGTTGGGTAGGAGGGGTGGGGGACACTGTATAACTGTACAAACAACACTGTACATTGGATTATGGGACTGTACATTGGACTGTACATTGGAGGTGGTTGGGTGGGTGGGGGGGGGGGGTGGGTAGGAGGGGTGGGTGGGGGACACTGTACAACTGTACAAACAACACTGTACATTGGATTATTGACAAGACCATACTTGGTAATTTACTGTACATTGGCGGGGGTTGTGTTCGGACATTTACAGGGGCCAGTTTCGAGTTGCAGTCTCCCTTAGGTGTTTTTTGAGAGTGTTTTTGAAAGTGGGTAGTGATTCACATTCCTTTACAGCTTTGGGTAGGGCGTTCCACATTGATGTGGCATAATTGCGAAACGTGTTTAGTCCCTTGTTTGAGCCGAATCTGGGTTTAACATGATTTGTGGAGCTCCCTCTGGTGTTGTGATCGTGGTATTCACTGACCTTTGGGAAGTATTTAGTCATGTACATGGGTACCTTGGTCGTGTAGTGTATCTTGTAGACCAGGCCCATTGCAAGTTGCTGTACTCTGTCGTCTACTCTAAGCCATCCTAGGTTGTCAAAGTGGGCAGGGGTGAGGTGGGTTCTAGGAGTAAGGTCAAGCAGTAGTCTGACCAGTTTGTTTTGAGATGTTTGTAATTTTGTTTTTAGCGCCTTTGAGGTGCTTTGGTACCATGAGGTGCAAGCATAGTCGTAGTACCCTTGAATGAGTGCTCCTGCTAGAGTCTTCAGGGTATTCTTGTTTACCAGTGAGGAGATCCGGTACAAGAAACGAGTTCGTTGGTTGACTTTTTTTATTACATTGGATGCCATTTAGTCACAGGAAAGATTTGCCTCTAGGATGGAACCCAGGTAGGTAATATCTTCTTTCCTTGTGACAATATTGTCACCCACTGTAACTGAGAAGCCGTCGGTCTTGCTGAGTTTGTTATTTGAACCGAAGAGAATGGACTCTGTTTTGCCCATGTGTAATGATAGTTTGTTATCAGCGAGCCATATGCAGATTTTGCTTAGTTCTGAGCTGAGGGTTTTTTCAACCTGTAATTTGTTCTTGTCAGAGACCAGCAGGGCTGAGTCGTCCGCAAACAGGAACAAGTTGCACACGTTGGCATAGGCGATTGAGTGTTGAGGTGTGTGGTTTTCGAAAGATAATTATTAGCCCTGGCATCGTGCATTCTTTTTCGAAAACCGCCCACCTCATTGTGCATTATTATCCACCCCTTCCCACGGGAAGTTTAGGGAACAGTCTTGCATTCTGGATGTGTAGACACTGTCAAAATGATGACTCTGCTCCTCCGTGAAGGTGTTGCTCCAGTCGCCAGTCTCACCTGTGGTGAACACAGGGAAGCAGTTGCAGTACACGGCACGGGGAGTGAAGCACAAGTAGGGTGACATTCATTGTAGATTTATTTTAAAACCCTTTTGCCCCCTTATAGCAAAGATTTCGTGTTTTCTGCCTTTTTTTGTGTGTGTTTCTGTGTACAACGGTGGCTGTGTTGATGATTATGTCATAAAATTGGGTCTGTTTGGTCCTTTTCCATATATATCCAATATGTTAAATGGTCATCACTAAAAGAAAAGTTATACACTTTTAGCTTGCCAATTAACCATAAGGTTTTTTTCCCTCCCATTGACTCTCATGTTAAAAGGGGGGGCGCGGAGAGCGAGCAGACCTGCATTGGAAGAATTCTCCCCTCCTCATCCTCCTCCTCCTCCTCCTCCTCCTCTCCTCCTCCTCCTTCTCCTCCTCATCCTCCTCCTCATCCTCCTCCTCCTCCTCATCCTCCTCCTCTCCTCCTCCTCCTCCTCCTCCCTCTCCTCCTCCTCCTCCTCCTCCTCCCCCTCCTCCTCCTCCTCCTCCTCCTCCCCCTCCTCCTCCTCCTCCTCCTCCTCCTCCTCCTCCTCCTTCTCCTCCTCCTCCTCCTCCTCCTCACAGTGTCACACAGCTGCTCCACTGAACACTTTGAACGGGTGCCGCCCCCCTCGCGCTCCTTGCCGAGCTCGCTCTGTGCGGAAGGGGGCTGGTGCTTCAGTAGACAGCGCTCGTGTCTTCAGAATCTACCGGCGAAACGTGTACTGTACGCCCGCTGGAGATATTAACAATAACCAGTGCTTACTAATGTTTAGCGTCTCAGCTATTTCTGACCGAATTAGTCAATAATTTGTATATATAAGGACAGTATCTTATTCACAGGGACTTTGTGCAGGTTTCCCACGCTGGACTATGGGGTCTAAAACGTATATAAATATGAAAAATATGCCGTTTTTTGCTGGTTTTTTTTCCATAAAAACGCAGTTACTATCAAACAAACGAGAATATAAGTGGTTAAAATTAGAAAATATTTGTAATCTTTTATAGATATCTTGAGGTTAGGCTCTTAGTGTTAATCGTGAAAAGAAAAATGTTTTAAAAATATTAAAAATTAACAATTGTATGACCTTGAACTTGACGCAACACTTTCCTGCTTAGTATTATAACTGTGCTAACTTTTTAAGGAGGCAAGAGGGTTGCTGCAATAATTATTTTCTGACCACTAGCAGGCAGCATAGAGACACTCTAAAAACAAACCTTTTGTCTTGTTTCGCCAAAGTGATCATATTAAATAATTGGATCGTTTTCGTGCATGGATTACTAGATTTCAACAACAATAAATACAACTTTCTATTGGGCATTTCCTGTTCGTTGAACAAGGTAGGTAAATACTTCACCTACAAACAGCACAATATTGATGTGATTAAAGGAACACCCCAGCATTTTATGAGAAATGAGTTTACCGTCTTCTCCAGAGTCATGCAGTACGGGCCACCAGCCTATCTTAAAACTCCGGGAGAGGTGTTTTTGGCCAACAGTATTTTTTGCTGTCTACGAAGGGTGGTGAAACGGATGTGTTTATCAATGGTTTATTTGTATCCTTTCATTCCAGACTGCATTTAGAAAAGAGAAATACAAGTATAGACAATTTCACTGGGATTCACTGTTGCTAGAGAACAGTTCAGACCTGAATACATTTCCTGTCAACTTTTATAGCAAACATTGCAACAGGAAATAAACCTGTTGTCACTCTGAAACGACACACTATACACTAGAGAAAACGTCACCTTTTCTCATGAAGGAGCCTCTACTGTGATCCATGATCTCCTGAGGAATCAGCTTGTAGTTGGTCATGCTGTTGACCTTCATGCTGCTGAAGCAGCAGTGTCTCAGGCAGCTGTTCATTTGCTCCTCCACCAGGGGGCACTGCAAGAAAGAGCTGACCCTCTCGATGGCACCCCGCAGGTCCTGAGATTAGTAGAGGGGGAACGTTGGGTTTCAATGTATCAGACCGTCATCGTGCCATCAGTAACGTGCAGTGCTCGTCACGCCGCTTTTAAAGCAGCATGCCAACTTTTTCGGAAATTAGCTTACTTCCCCATTACTATTCCCCAGTACCTATCTTCTTGTCTGATTCTGGTGAAGAATTGGCATGTTCCTTTAAGGAGGCATGTTTTGGAGCAAAAACGTGTTGGGAGTTGAATCTACCCCTTATTGTAAACATTTAGAAAATGTGTGCATAGTGCAGTTTCTGCAGTTTAGTTGTGACAAGAACCCTCCCTCTTTAAACAAGCCATTCAGAACTGCAGCCACAATCGCCGTAGTTAATAACGTGTGAAGAGATCTAAAAAAATATGTTTTAAACGTGCGCCTACAAAATGCCGGCTCACTCGTAAATCGCTCGTTCAATGGTACAGGCTTGCGCACCACTGCTAGATGTATGATGATTATTGTATGTTTACGATAAAATTGGCTTACTCGTTACAGACACAGCCCTTTGAGAACAGGATTGAAACAGAGGGGTATAAAAATTGGAATTGGAATGGCGTTGTTGTTTTCCCCCAGAAATAGCTGTGATTAGGAGTAGAGCCAAAGGACCCGTATGCGTCGGTCTGACGTATCCTGTCTACACACCTTGTAATGTGCCTGGCTGTGTGATGACGTTAACTTGTTAGCAAGAAAGGGAACACACCAAGATAGCTTAGCTAGCATGTTCCACTGTTGGGATTTCAAGCGATGTATCCTTTTATTTACGGTATACTTATAACACATACATGTAGATTGATATATACAGTAGATTCACAAACACAAATGGAGATTGAGCTGTGTGTCACTGAGAGAATTTGATATTCTGTGAACCGATTCTACCGCGACTGCTATGCTGAAATAAATGAACTGGAGAAATCTGAAAACCATTGCATTTCAACCTGTATCCAGCGTCTACTTTCTTGCCGTGAATTGGTAATTTGCCTTCGTCGTTTACAAAGCTATACGATTTGTAACTTCAAACCCCTGCCACCCCCTCCATGATGAGCTGACCGCAATGCGGTCCACGTTTAGCCACAGACTTATCCCCCCCGACATACCACAAAGCACTTCGGGCAGTCCTTTGTGCCGGTGGCAATCAGGCTCCACAACCAGGCAGGGCCAGGACGGGCTAACTGCTGTGGACTGGAGGAGCTGGGTTGTGGACTTAATTAACTGTTTTTAAATGGCTGTTGATGCTGTGATGGACATCTGAACCTCCCCTCGGGGATACATAAAGGTTTTCAATCAATCGATTAAATCAATTCAAAGAAAATGTCTGTGTACAAAATGCCGGCTCACTCGTAATAAAATCTTATCTTTTCTACCTAAGTTGAACCTAAAATATGTTTCTGATATTTGTAACAGTAAGTTTGTTGGAATATTGCTGGATCTTGAGTCATATTTGATCTACAAGCCTACTTTGACAGTTTGATCTGAATTTCGTTCAACGGTACAGGCTTGCGCACAACTGCTAGATGTACAATAATTATTGTATGTTTACGATAAAGTTTCTGACATGAAACTACACTGTGCTTTGTAAAAGAATGGGCTAAAACAATAACATATGAATGGGACCTCAAATATAAGACAGACAACAGTGATTATCTCTCTACCTGCCACAGGTCTTCATAGGTGATGTAAAACAGGTTGTCCATGGTCGCTGCCTGGCTGGTCCAGCCTTTAACATGATCAAACCACGAACCATAGGACACTGCAATAAACAATCACATTGCATACCTCACTCTTAATTCTCACACAGAAGTCCAATAGGATGTTTGGCAGCAGAGCATTGTCTACGCATTGCATAAAAATTGCAAAAAAATAACCGCCCCCCCCCCACACCCAACCCCCCCCAATGTACAGGTTCCTCCCCCTCAAATGTATATATTCTCTTTTAGAAACTGTCTGTAAAAAAACAGTATGTTGTGTATGTCATAAATGTCCTGATGAATTGAAAATGGGGGGCCCTGATGTATAAACAAGACGAAAGTCTTTCTCTGGTCTGCATCCCCTTAACAATTGTGTGTATTGAGCCATACTGTATTGTACCCATTCTGCAATCTGTTAAATAAAATGTTCAATCAATCAATCAAACTTTGGATTCTGTCAACTCACACATTCCCTCCAAGAACTTCTGTAGGAAGTCCTGAAAGGCGCCCGGCTCGGGGAGGAACTGGGCCATGTGGTGGAAGTGGTAGTAGGACACCACGGCATCTTTAGGGTTTCTGGCCACATAGATCACCTGTGTGCGGAGAACACCGCTGTTAACGGCACAATGTATGTAACGTGGACACATTACATTAGAATATTCCTTCTAAAAAAAGGATGATATTCGATGCTATTCAAATATCTATTGTTGCACATTAAAATTATTATTATTATTATTTTTGTAATAATAATTATTTTTTAATGTTTTAGTTGTATTGTTTGTTATTTCCTTTTTAGTTATCGTTGTTGTTGTTGTTGTTGTTGTTGTTACTATGTCCTGTGAATTCCTGTTTATTGTTGTCAATAAACTTAAAAAAAAAAAATGGATAAAAAAAAACACAATTCACACAATTCAAATATCAATTTTTACAATCAAATGTATGTTTTTTTTTACAATTCGATTATAAATTCGAATATAGAAATATTCGTTTGACAGCCCTATAACACACACAGCTGTGGTTTTACTCTCCAGGCAGATGGATGAACAGGTTGGTCTGACCTTGGCTTTGGAGCCCTGAAGAGCTGGAGCCAGCAGGTGGTAGGGCAGGTGTGTGGTGATGACCCTGCGCTCCGGGGCCGAGGAGGAGGACGCCTCTAACAGCTTGGCACTATAGTACTGTTCTAGCCAAGGGGCCCGCTCCCAATTAGGCACAGTTTGAGACACGTGGGGGTCCCCCCTGCTGTGTACAAGAGTCACGATCTCCTGCATCCATGTGGTCCCTGGTCGTAGAGAAGATCAGATCAAACACGTTCAAATATAAGACATTTATTTACATTTACATTGAGTCATTTAGCTGACGCTTTTATCCAAAGCGACTTACAAGTTCTTTTTTTTTTATCCGCTTTTTCTCCTTATTTTTCTATTTTTCTCCCATCCCAATTTCGCCTCGCCAATTCTCCCTTCAATTCTCCCCTCCCCTGTCTCGAACGTTGCTAGACTATGCCTCCCACTGGTCGGCTGTAGTGAGGATAGAAGCCTTGCATCACGTGTCCCCTCCGGTACACGAGGAGGCAGCCGTCGCATCTTTTCACCTGTACAGCGCGATCTCTCAGTGGCGAGGAGTAACGCGTGGCAGGCTCACGCTGCCCCCGTTACTTCCTGATTCTGCGGTACAGGCGCACAAACCGACCTGTAGGAGTCGCTGTCTACAACGTCCAATCCCCACCCACCGGCTTTCCCACCCCTAACACTGCCAATTGTGTTAGTATGAACGACCAGCCAAGCTGGCAGCAATGCCGAGAGCTTGGCTCGAACTGCGTTAGTGGCGAGAGCCTTGCCCACTGCGCCACTTAGCCGCCCGCGACTTACAAGTTCTGTACTTGTAAGAAGAGTCACGATCTCACGAGAACAGTCACGATCTCCACTACACTGTAAAAACTGAGCGTCATCTGGTCACCTTTAAAGCTCATTTTATTCAACTAAAACTGTGTAAAATGCAATTCATAAATGGTTCAAATTCATTGAATTCAGCTCAATTCGATTTAAAACGGCACATAGTCTTTTTTTTATTATGTATAGGTTACTAATAATTATTTAATAAATATTAATGAACCCCAATCCCAGTTTTTACAGTGTAGAGAAGATCAAATCAAACACGTTCAAATCAGATAAGACATTGCTTTGGAGTGATTTATATAGACCTGATCGCTGTATACAAACATACCGTGTTCGAGCCAATCAGCAATACCAACTGAGTCACGTGACTAAGTTGCCTCGGACCTGCGCGAGCTGCTGCGCTAAAAGAATAGGACGGGGCTCCATGGAGAAACCATGGCACTGCCCTGACTAAAAGTAGTTTCAAACGAAAACGTCTGGATGTCGTTTTGCCAAATCAGCGTGGCTGTGAGTGTGAGGGATTGGCGGCTAAGGGTGGTAATGTTCGTCTAGTAGTGCTACAAGATTATAGTGTGTGTATAGACATATTAGCATAGTAGGTACTAGGTAGTAGTATAGGCATAGTAGCATATTACATAGTATATAGTAGTATAGACACAGTAGCCTATTCATAATAGTAAAAGACAAAAAAAGATAATGTGTTGATTGGAAAGGTGTGTTTTTTGTTGACACTGGAACATGTTGCGTGTTTCAGCTGTCCTGACTATGGTGGCAAAGTTCCTTCCACCACCATGAACAGAGAATAGCCTGCTTCATTTCCCAAATAGGAGTGGGTCTGAGCGAGGTGGCCAGAAGATGCAGAGTGTAGGGATCTTGAGGGTGTGTGTAGTTAGAGACCATTGACCAAAAGTAGGAGGCAGCTGTTTTCCTCATTGCGCGGAATGCCAGGTCAAAAACCTTGAAGTGGATTCGTGCAGTAATGGGAAGCCAGTGCAGCTGTCTGAGAAGTGGGGTGACGTGGGCTAACTTTGGTAGGTTGGAGATCAGGTGATTGGCCACGCACGTTTCTGGTCATGTGACATGAGCGCCCAATCGTGGGACGGCACGTTTTTGGACGGTTAAGCTTAGGCGCTCTTTCGAAGTTGGTTAAGGTTAGAGCTTGTCTTAGAGCATGGCGATAGAACGCCTGCCCTGATTCCAAACTCTAACCTTAACCAACTGCGAAAGAGTCGCCTAAGCTTAACCAGTGATAAACTAGGCGTTAGGTCGTTTGCAGGCTGTTAGACCCGGAAATAATAATAATAATAATAATAATGGATTGGATTTATATAGCGCTCTTCTCTGACTCAGAGCGCTTCACAGAGTCCATTATTCGTTCATACACAGTCATACCGGTGGTGGTAAGCTACAATTGCAGCCAGAGCTGCCCTGAGGCAGACTCACGGAAGCGTGGCGAATAATCATCGCCTACGGCCCCTCCGACCACCACCAACATTCATTCACATGCATACACATTCATACGAGGCAAGTAGGTTAAGTGTCTTGCCCAAGGACACAACGGCAATGGGATGGACATGGGCTTGAGCGGGATTCGAACCACCAACCCTTCGATCATTGGATGCCCCGCTCTACCCCTGAGCCATAGCCGCCCCACGATTGGAGCACATGTCACATGACCAGAAACGTGCGTGGCCAATCAGAGCGCAAAACGGGAACGCGGAAGGACAAGCCACTTGCGGAAAGTATAGACGCAGCCGGTAGACCAGCTATGCTGTAGCAGTGAATTGCAAAAGTCTAGGCAAAGACATGACTATTGATTGCAGGAGGAGTTGGGTGGCTTCTTTTGTCAAAAAAGGGCAGATCCTCCTCACGTTGCTCAGGAAGAATCTGTAGGTTCTGGTTGTTGAGACGATGTGAGCAGAGAAGGACAAGGACTTCCAGGTTCTCTGTGTTCAGGCCGTGGAGCCACGGCTACATACTCCCCCGTGATCGGAGGGTCGTCAGTGGGCAGGATTCAGCCCGGCAGCAAGTGAAGTACTGTAGCTCCATTTTGCTCAGATTCAGTTTGAGGTGGTTGGACGTCATAAAACATACTTTTTACTCCTTACATTTAAAATGCAGACCTACAAAGTACAAAGTACAAATCTCACAGGTCCAACCATTTTAATTAGTATATTTTAATTGTTTATCTGGCCAAACTAACGTTAACGTTATTAATCCTGCGACCGCAGGTAAACAGCCAATCAAATCCCCATTAATGGAAAACAAACCCGCCCATACCCATGCTGATTGGTCCTTGTGCAACACTAGAAAGCGGGGATCTTTGATTAAACACCTGCTATCAGAAGAATAGACAGTCAGATCCGCATTATGCTGTGGTTAATATTGTGATATTAATATTCAGGGTACTCCAGTATTCTGTCTTTAATATTGTGATATTATTCAGGGTACTCCAGTATTCTGCCTTTAATATTGTGATATTATTCAAGATAATCCAGTATGCTGTGGTTAATATTGTGATATTATTCAGGATACACCATTCTGTTTTTAATATTGTGATATTGTGATGTGAATGCCGTCCATGTTAGTTTACCTTCAATGGAGTGCATTAAATAATTTTTATGAAAAAAACTGTCCTCTGTTCTTTCATTTCAGCATTGTCTATCGCAGAACACATTCCATTGTGGGCCGAGTGTATGCTTGGTTTCATTCCAACCTTGCCTAAACACCAGCTGATGATTTCACTAATTGGCTCACCTCTTCAACTAACTCACCTGGTGCAATGTACTATATAGTTAAAATGAAAACCTGGCCCTTTAAAACATTTTTACTTTTACTTTTTAGTACTTAAGTACATTTAGAAGTAGGACTTTTTTACTTTTACTCAAGTGTGTTTTTAGCCAGATACTTTGACTTTTACTTGAGTCAGATTTTGAGACGGTACCCATACTTTCACTTAAGTATAATTTCTGGGTACTTTTTACACCCCTGGGCAGTAGTAATGTTTTTAGAGAATGCTGACAAGAGGTGTGATGAGCAGTGAGTAGTTGTTGTGTGCACTTCCTCTCTGCAGCTCTCAGGCTCTGTCTTTCCTCTCTAACTGCATCCATCGGCCACGGTCTGGGTGGGGAACGGCTGGCAGGCTTCTTTGTGAGGGGACAGAACTTGCCGAAGGAGGCTTTTCAAGACACCCTTAAGCGTACAGCTCTTACTTCACTGACTGCCTTCAAGAATAAACTCAACACTCTCTCAGTAGATCCCTCCTGCTCTTGCTGATACCCCAGTTTCACACTTGCATACACCCTCTCACACACAACATACAAGCACTCATTCATCTTCATACTCGCACCAGGACACCCCCCCCCCCCCTACTCCTACCCTGTTTGTTTTTTACATAGGCTGTGCATGTGTTTTTTTGTTTATGTGTATGATTCTTAACTGTATTTTTATTTAGATCGACATTGTAAATAAGAAATCTGTTCTTACTGTTTTATCGGGCTAAATAAAGGTAAAATAAAGAAAAAGGTTGAGAGGGCTGAAAGGAGGCTGGAGGCTGCTGTACTCTAAAGGGAGAGCAGAAGGTTTCACTAGAAACTGTAGAGCTGGGTAATAAAATTAAATAAATATAAAAATAAAATAAATTTAAAAAAAAATGTATCTAACCCTAACTAACCTTACTGTCATGCACTTGTCCTAATAAACTAACCTACACTGTAGCACTCAACACTTTGATGAACATTGTTGCTCAGCTGATAGAGTTGTGCCCTTCCTGATGACTTGTCGTGCAGAACTTGTAAGTCGCTTTGGATAAAAGCGTCAGCTAAATGTAAATGTAAATGTGTAGAGGATAGAGCTGACAGCGTGTGTGTCAGAGGGGAGGGGGGACAGGGGGGAGGGGGAGGGAGCGTGGGATGCGTCTGAATGGCACAGTTTGAGTTGGAGTGGGTGGTTTGGGTTTTAGCATAATGAGTTATAGTGAAAAGGACACAAAGAAGTCATCTGATAAAGGGAGTTTCCGTGGTGTTAATTATGGTTATGGAGTCATGGGATCATAAGAGGTCCAGGGAGCTGCCGGCCTGGTGGGTGGGAGGCGTGACGGTGAGAGTCAGATCGAAGGACTGTAGGAGAGAGAGACCACTGTGGGAAACTGGGAAAGGTCAGGTAGGTTTTTAGGTCACCCATTAGCACTAGGGCCATCTTCTGTGAAGGAGCTTAAAAGCAAAAAGGCTTTGCCACACGACAAAGGGTTAACCCTTTCACAACCTTCTGTAGTGTGGTAGTGAAAGGGTTAACCGTCTGTAGTGTGGTAGTGAAAGGGTTAACCGTCTGTAGTGTGGTAGTGAAAGGGTTAACCGTCTGTAGTGTGGTAGTGAAAGGTTAACCTTCTGTAGTGTGGTAGTGAAAGGTTAACCTTCTGTAGTGTGGTAGTGAAAGGTTAACCGTCTGTAGTGTGGTAGTGAAAGGGTTAACCTGCTGTAGTGTGGTAGTGAAAGGCTAACCTTCTGTAGTGTGGTAGTGAAAGGTTAACCGTCTGTAGTGTGGTAGTGAATGGTTAACCGTCTGTAGTGTGGTAGTGAAAGGGTTAACCGTCTGTAGTGTGGTAGTGAAAGGGTTAACCGTCTGTAGTGTGGTAGTGAAAGGGTTAACCTTCTGTAGTGTGGTAGTGAAAGGCTAACCTTCTGTGGTGTGGTAGTGAAAGGGTTAACCGTCTGTAGTGTGGTAGTGAAAGGTTAACCGTCTGTAGTGTGGTAGTGAAAGGGTTAACCGTCTGTAGTGTGGTAGTGAAAGGTTAACCGTCTGTAGTGTGGTAGTGAAAGGGTTAACCTTCTGTAGTGTGGTAGTGAAAGGTTAACCGTCTGTAGTGTGGTAGTGAAGGGTTAACCGTCTGTAGTGTGGTAGTGAAAGGGTTAACCGTCTGTAGTGTGGTAGTGAAAGGGTTAACCGTCTGTAGTGTGGTAGTGAAAGGGTTAACCTTCTGTAGTGTGGTAGTGAAAGGCTAACCTTCTGTGGTGTGGTAGTGAAAGGGTTAACCGTCTGTAGTGTGGTAGTGAAAGGTTAACCGTCTGTAGTGTGGTAGTGAAAGGGTTAACCGTCTGTAGAGTGGCAGTGAAAGGTTAACCTTCTGTAGAGTGGCAGTGAAAGGTTAACCGTCTGTAGTGTGGTAGTGAAAGGGTTAACCGTCTGTAGAGTGGCAGTGAAAGGTTAACCTTCTGTAGTGTGGCAGTGAAAGGGTTAGCCTTCTGTAGTGTGGTAGTGAAAGGTTAACCTTCTGTAGAGTGGCAGTGAAAGGTTAACCTTCTGTAGAGTGGCAGTGAAAGGTTAACCGTCTGTAGTGTGGTAGTGAAAGGGTTAACCGTCTGTAGAGTGGCAGTGAAAGGTTAACCTTCTGTAGTGTGGTAGTGAAAGGGTTAACCTTCTGTAGTGTGGTAGTGAAAGGGTTAGCCTTCTGTAGTGTGGTAGTGAAAGCGTTAACCGTCTGTAGTGTGGTAGTGAAAGGGTTAACCTTCTGTAGTGTGGTAGTGAAAGGTTAACCGTCTGTAGTGTGGTAGTGAAAGGGTTAACCTTCTGTAGTGTGGTAGTGAACGGTTAACCGTCTGTAGTGTGGTAGTGAAAGGGTTAACCGTCTGTATTGTGGCAGTGAAAGGGTTAACCGTCTGTAGTGTGGTAGTGAAAGGGTTAACCTACTGTAGTGTGGTAGTGAAAGGGTTAACCTACTGTAGTGTGGTAGTGAAAGCGTTAATGACTAATGTCAGTTCTCCCTCTAAAGCCGTGACACGTGACACATCAGAAAGCGTGAAATATCTTTGGAACCGTTTGCGATAAAGCTTTTACTCTAAATACCCAGCGAACGAAACCTTGTCCTGTGTTTAGAATAAGAGATTTCAACAAACGGCAAACATGTTGCATGTTCTCCTCTGTCTCACCTGACTTGGGGTAGGTGGGTTAGGGTTAGGGTTAGGGTTAGGGTATTGTCCTCTGTCTCACCTGACTTGGGGTAGGTGGGTTAGGGTTAGGGTTAGGGTATTGTCCTCTGTCTCACCTGACTTGGGGTAGGTGGGTTAGGGTTAGGGTTAGGGTTAGGGTTAGGGTTAGGGTATTGTCCTCTCTCTCACCTGACTTGGGGTAGGTGGCAATGAGGACGTCGGTGTCCTGGAACTTGAAGCCGAGGGCGTATTGCAAAGAGTCCTGAGTATGCAGGTGTCCAGGGAATGAGATACCATGGAAGGTCTCTGTGATGTCCAACCTGGCCATGTCTGTCCTGGGCCACTCTGTGTCTCTGTGTGTCTCTGTGTGCGTGTGCGTGTGCGTGTGTGTGTGTGTGTGTGTGTGTGTGTGTGTGTGTGTGTGTGTGTGTGTGTGTGTGTGTGTGTGTGTGTGTGTGCGTGTGTGCGCGCGTGTGTGTAGGTGTGTGTAGGTGTGTGCGTGTGTGTGTGTGTGAGAGTCTGTCTGCCTGTCACCTTCTCTGTTTTTCTTTTTCTTTTGTTTCTCTCCCTGTTGCTCTCTGTCCCTTTTGTTGCTCTCTGTCTGTACTTCTGTCTTTCTCTCAGAAGGCACTTGTGAAGTACTGTCACAGCCTCAGACAGAATAGACAATAGAGCTTAGTAGTCCCGCCCAGTCAAGGAAACTAAAAGAAGGAAGGGGCACTACTTCATAATACCAGCGTTCTGCTATGGGAGATGCATGAAGAAGCACACTAAAACTTGATGAAGACCAAATGAAAGATGAACACACTAACTGGTGTTACCTACACTGTAAGAAATAAAAGCTGCAAGAAAACGGTAAATGTCTGGCATCAATGGTTTCCAAATACTTACGGTCAAATTACAGTAAAATCAAATACATTTACAGATTACAACCTTTATTTAATGGTTAATATTTTGATAAAAGGTAATTTACTGTATGTTTATGGTATTTACACTTAAAGTAGAAAAACAAAGGTAATCTGTAAAATAATACAGTGAATTTCCTGTGAAAAAACATTTATTTTTTTACAGTGTATACTATGCTGTGAAGCACTTTGAGCCGTGCTATATAAATTAAGTTATTATTATTATTATTATTTCCCTTAACACATTGAATAAATAATATTATATTATTGTTTTTCCCCCATATCTTTTATTCCCTTTTATAAATACGAACCACAAATGAGTTGAAAAAGGTTCGATCGGTTCATTTTTCGGGGCGTCTGTGCGGCCTTTTGTTTTTGTTCACTGTGTCCATGGAAACGACGATGAAAGAACCATAAAGATGCGGTTTCCTCGTGCAGAAAAGATGAGTGCTACTCAGCAGGATGTGGGTGAGGAGACAGTTCTATAATAGGAGTGTGGTTTGGCCCTAATCTATATTACGCAGGGGTGTAAAAAGTACACAGAAATGATACTTAAGTGAAAGTATGGGTACTGTCTCAAAATCGTACTCAAGTAAAAGTCAGAGTATCTGGCTAAAAACACACTTGAGTAAAAGTAAAAGTTTCTACTTTTAAATGTACTTAAGTACCAAAAAGTAAAAAAATAAAAATATTCTGACTGTCTATTCTTCTGATAGCAGGTGTTTAATCAAAGATCCCCGATGTCTAGTCTTGCACAAGGACCAGCACGGGTATGGGCGGTTTCATTTTCCATTGATGGGGATTTGATTGGCTGTTTTTAAATAAAGAGCGGCCGTAGGATTAATAACGTTAACGTTAGTTCGGCCAGAGAAACAAATATACTAATTAAAATGGTTGGACCTGCGAGATTTGTACTTTGTACTTTGTAGGTCTGCATTTTAAATGTAAGGAGTAAAAAGTATGTTTTTTCTCTGAAATGTCATTGAGTAAAAGTACAAGTATACAAACCTAATAATACTTGAGTAAAGTACAAATCCCCCAAAACAGTAGGGGAGAACGGGGGACGTTGTCACACTTTTTACTCTAGTGTGAATTGCTCATAATCAAAACATCTTTCAATCGTCATTCAGTTACCATCTTCCTGGACTTTACTTTTTAAACAGCACTGTGCAATATTACACCTACTGTAGACTTCAGTATATTTTTACTGTATCTTTTATTCAATTTTTATTCTATTTCATTTTATTCTATTCTTAGGCCATTTGTTTTGTTATTCTTATTCGTGACTTGTTCTGTCTAAATGTTTAATGTTGAGTGATTTGCAGTGTCAAATTTCCCTCAGGATAATACATTTCTATTCTATTCTATTCTATATCTTTGAAAAGTCTCCATTTATTCAACACTTCTGAATTCACTGACAAACTGAACTGAACTGACAAAAATAAGGTGCATCAAAAAGCAAACAAAATTCCTCCACAGGCTACTCACCATCATTAGTAGAGCGGCATGCTGCGTTTGGGGACAGAGTGAAATCTTCTTAAAACACTGCCCCTCCACTCATTCCTAAACTTTTTTGTTAAGTCCTTCTCAAATGCCAACTGAATTAAATTGGCCTTGCGTCGATGAAGCATACTAAGGCGATGTTCTGTAAAGACGTTCTTGAGGGTAGAAAACGAATTCTCACAGAGTGCCGTGCTAGCTTCAGTAGTGTTGTTGTTGACATCAGTGCGTTGTTCTGTTCCGTGGCAGTGGTTGCAATAGCAGAGAATTTGTGACTTGTTTTATGCACAACAAACACAACACGGAACTCCTCCAGGATGGCTGGATGTTTATCAGACAGGACCCCGACCATCATGTCACGTCCATGCACTGATAGCCACCTGGAGTAGTGAGTGTGGTCCAGAGCAAACATCCAGGGTAGTAGCTGTGTGAGGGTTTCCACATAGAGCTGAAAGTTGCCCTCCCGCAGTGATCTGACGTATATGATAAGGACCTCAAGTGATAAGGTTTTCAACCAGTAGTCAAAATGCACACTTTCCCTGAATCGCTGTAGGCACCATTCTTCAAATGTTGGAGGGGCTGCTTCAGGTAGGCAGTGCTGATTGTAGGCCAGGGGCAGTAGCTTGTACAGGCTGCAGCAGTAACTTGGTGGGCCTGTTTAGGTCCAGCTCAGCGGGTATCTGTCCAAATTCTTGAAATTCAAGAAGATGCCTGGCCAATGACCAGTGGCACTGGCGTCATTTCATTAAAAGGCAAGGTATGGCGGGGGGGGGGGGGGGGGGGGGGGGGGGGGGGTTGTCAAATCAGTTGTGCAATAGTCACTTTTGGTGAGTTGTTTCTATAAAATTCAGTTATATGACATTTAGGTATGACACAGGACTACACAAGCATTTTTTGTATAGAAATGTGTCAACAGACTAAAGCAGGGAACCACAATATTTTGCATACGAATTATGCAGAATGTAATATCATAACTGTCTATTACTTTTCTTGCAATTGAGCCAATTTTCCTTAGGTACGGTTTTGAGGTGTGCATGTTCAACAGAATGTAGTATCAAAAACACATTCACAAAAAGTATGGGTTACTGAATGCTGAACTGCACTATTATAATCACTAAGCCAGACCTTACCTGTGTCCCTGTATCACTTGTCTCTGCTGCCCTTTGATTAAAAAACATCCCTATGTCCATTTTCCTTTTTTTGGGGCATATTTCAGTTAGTCACAGTAAAAGTCACCTAGTAAAAGTGAGATAATTGACAATATCAAAACATGCTAGGGCTGTACCGAATAGTTCGAAGCTTCGTTCATAATGTTGACATTCGAATTCTAATTGTAATAATTTTTTTTTTTTTTTTTTTTTTTTTTACATTTTTATTTGCCAAGGTATGGCGCCATACCAAAATGACGCCCCTGCCAATGACACATAACCACTGCCTAGGTGTGGCTTGCTTGAGCGGGCAGGGGCATTGCAAAGCTTCCCTTGTTTCCACTTGGCAGAGAGCACAGAGTTCCCAGTTAGTGGGGCAATGCAGCTTCTTAGATGTAGAAGGCTGGGCTGGATCAATCAGGATATGGCGTTGTGACATGATGCAGGCACAGTGTTGCATCAAATTGCTGAAGAGTGCCGTAGGCTGCCTTGCCAGTAGCTAGCTCTTTGGAGGAATTAATGGTGAAGAGGTTGGAGGTGGATTGGCTAACATTGCACAATGGCTAGCTAGCTCGCTAGTTGCTAGCTAGATATCTAACTGTATTTAATTTCTGTTTACCTGCAGACTAACGTCAGGTTATTCTATAACCCTATGAGTATAGCGAGCGCTCTGCTCTATTGTACCCGTGTGACAACGTCCCCCGTTCTCCCCTACTTAAGTATTGTAACGAAGTACAATTACTCAAGTACTTTACACCCCTGATATTACGTAACGACTCTTCCCTCTTTTGTAGTGTCCTTGGCCCACCCGGGGAGAGGGGTGGGGTCGACTACTCAGCAGCACTATGGAGAGAAGGGGGATGGATCTGAGGTCAGTTTTTTCCAGGCTACTGGAAATGT
>NC_140166.1:61355282-61385487 GCF_963971535.1 Notolepis coatsorum | reverse complement strand
GCAGAGCCACCAGACAGAAACCACACTGGACTAAACCAAATTATAAAAAAACAAAAAGAAAACTATCTGACACATTGGAAAGAAACAACCCAAAACCAGAGCAAATTGAAATGCTATTTGGCCCTAAACAGAGAGTACACAGTGGCAGAATACCTGAGCACTGTGACTGACCCAAAACTAAGAAGATCCTTGAATGAATGAATGAATGAAAACTTTATTTAACAGATTGCAACAATACAGTACGGCTCAATACATACAATTGTTAAGGGGATGCAGACCTGAGAAAGACGTTTGTCTTGTTTCATCAGGGTCCCCCATTTTCAATTCATATAGACATATATGACATACATGACATACAGATAGTCAGTACTGCTACATCTATACATTTATGACATACCAGATTTGCAAATACAGTACTGTTTGTGATACAGAAGGAGTCAAGAAAAGGGAGTATATACATTTGACGTAGAAACTGTACATTGGAGGTTGGGTGGGGGGGGTTGGGTACATTGGGATATTGACAACCATACTGGGTAATTTACATTGGAGGTGGTTGGGGGGGGGGGGGGGGGGCGGGGGGCATACTGTATAAACAAGTAACACTGTACATTGAGGGGGGGGGGAGGAGACACTGTACAAACAAACACAATTGTACATTGAACTATTGACAAAACCATACTAGGTAAATGACTGTACATTGGAGGGGGTTGGAATGATTGGGTTAGGATATTTACAGGGGCCAGTGTTGAATTGCAGTCTCCGTAGGTGTCCCTTGAGAGAGGTTTTGAAAGTGGGTAGTGATCCACATTCCTTTACAGCTTTGGGTAGGGCGTTCCACATTGATGTGGCATAATTGCGAAACGTGTTTAGTCCCTTATTTGAGCCGAATCTGGGTTTGACATGATTTGTGGAGCTCCCTCTGGTGTTGTGATCGTGGTATTCACTGACCTTTGGGAAGTATTTTGACATGTACATGGGTACCTTGGTCGTGTAGTGTATCTTGTAGACCAGGCCCATTGCAAGTTGTTGTACTCTGTCGTCTACTCTAAGCCATCCTAGGTTGTCGAAGTGGGCAGGGGTGAGGTGGGTTCTAGGAGTAAGGTCGAAGCAGTAGTCTGACCAGTTTGTTTTGAGATGTTTGTAATTTTGTTTTTAGCGCCTTTGAGGTGCTTTGGTACCATGAGGTGCAAGCATAGTCGTAGTACCCCTGAATGAGTGCTCCTGCCAGAGTCTTCAGGGTGTTCTTGTTTACCAGAGAGGAGATCCGGTACAAGAATCGAGTTCGTTGGTTGACTTTTTTTATTACATTGGATGCCATTTTGTCACAGGAGAGATTAGCCTCTAGGATGGACCCCAGGTAGGTAATTTCATCTTTTCCTTAAGGTGACAATATTGTCACCCACTGTAACTGAGAAGCCGTCGGTCTTGCTGAGTTTGCCACTTGAACCGAAGAGAATGGACTCTGTTTTGCCCATGTGTAATGATAGTTTGTTATCAGCGACTAGGTACAACCTGCCCACAATACCAAGACATCAGAGACATATACTTCAACCTGCCCACTATACCAAGACATCAGAGACATATACTTCCCACAAATTGCAAACACCCAAAGAGACTTTGAAAACATGGACAATAACTCAAAACTCCCATACCTACTGGGAGAAATACAAGAATGTGCAAACACAGCAGCAAGATTTGTGAGCTGCTGTGACAAGAAAAGGACATCCAGCGGAATACAACCACCATGACATCCAGCGGAATACAACCACCATAAAGACTGTACAAGAAATTCCGTCTGTAATGTACTGATTTCTTTTGATTTCTTTGTTTGATTGTTTTGTTTTGTCTTGTTTGGCTTTGGCAATGTAAACGTATGTTTCCCATGTCAATAAAGCCCATTTGAATTGAATTGAATTGAATTGAGAGAGAGAGAGAGAGAGAGAGAGAGAGAGAGAGAGAGAGAGAGAGAGAGAGAGAGAGAGAGAGAGAGAGAGAGAGAGAGAGAGAGAGAGAGAGAGAGAGAGTAGGAGTCCCTATGGCCCTCCCTCACAGAGAGAGAGAGAGAGAGAGAGAGAGAGAGAGAGAGAGAGAGAGAGAGAGAGAGAGAAAGAGAGATTGAGTCATCTTTCCATCATCATCCCTATTATGTTCTCAAAATTACAGTCAAGATCCGGGAATATGCACTTACATAATTGTCATGTCTTTCAACAATAGAGGCCTTGCACTGACTGTTTGTGTGGTTCTATAACATAGCAAGGGAAATAGAAGAGACAATGGTTGCAATGCATTGATATATGATAAATATATCAACAAAACATAATAATTTGGTGTCTTATTACTGGATCTTGTAAACAAGCCACAGTAGAATAGTAATAGTATGCTTTCAGTGTGTGCCTACTGTACCACTGCACATTACAACATTACATTTCAAAAGAACATGTTCTTTTGAAACTGCCCCGTAAGGGCAGCCTTACAGGAAGACAGATGAGCACTCTGTGCAAGGCCTCTTATAGAGATTCCGGGAATCGCGCTACCAGCCCTAATATGTCTTAAATGGGCAGAAATCTGCCTATCTATTACATAGAGGAATATCCTGACTATGAGCAAGTCTGAAAGCTCTCTCAGCGCCTGTATTATTCATCTGTATAAGTTAATTATGCCTCAACTCCCACACGACCAGGCTATCTTTTAGTTTGGGGGTGTATAACTATATTTATCAAGATCTCGGAGATGAGGAAAACATTGTTGGGGTTTGCGCTACCTCTGTGTTTTGTGTTCTTCCTCTACACACCAACCCTGACAGGAAAACTGATGTGAGGTCAGTTTTGTCAGGCACGCTACTTTTGTACATTATTAATAAAATGTGTACAAAATGTACAGACACAATAAAACTACACTACATTCATTAAAACAGGAACCTAGTTACTCTGGGACATTTTATAGGAGCCATTTCCTATGAATGATGTGTTTGAGAGTTTGTAAACAGAGGTTTTTACATTGTTTCCCCGTTAACCCTTTCATACAGTTTAACTACTGAGAGTTACAATGGAGGGGAGAGGGGAGAGGGAGAGAGAGAGAGAGAGAGAGAGAGAGAGAGAGAGAGAGAGAGAGAGAGAGAGAGAGAGAGAGAGAGAGAGGATTGAGTCATCTTTCCATCATCCCTATTATGTTCTCAAAATTACAGTCAAGATCCGGGAATATGCACTTACATGAATGAATGAATGAATGAAAACTTTATTTAACAGATTGCAGAATGGGTACAATACAGTACGGCTCAATACATACAATTGTTAAGGGGATGCAGACCTGAGAAAGACGTTTGTCTTGTTTCCATCAGGGTCCCCCATTTTCATTTCATATAGACATTTATGACATACACAACATACATGACATTTATGGCATAGGGACATATAGGTATTTAGTACTGATACATTTGTGACATAAGCGGTATTCAAATATACAGTACTGTTACCCCTAGATCCTGACAGAGTATATGATGGGGAGGGGACTGTACATTAGGAGGGGGTGGGTGGGTGGGAGGGAAATATACATACGGCGGGGAGGGAATATATACATGCGGTGGGGAGGAGACTGTCTATTAGGAGGTGGTGGGGGTTTTGGGCATTTACGGTGGCCAGTTTAGAATTGCAGCCTCCCGTAGGTGCTCTTTAAGAGCGGTTTTGAATGTGGGCAGGGATTCACATTCCTTTACAGCTTTGGGTAGGGCGTTCCACATTGTTGTGGCATAATTGCGAAACGTGTTTAGTCCCTTGTTTGAGCCGAATCTGGGTTTAACATGATTTGTTGAGCTTCCTCTGGTGTAGTGGTTGTGGTATTCACTGACCTTTGGGAAGTATTTTGACATGTACATGGGCACCCCGGTCGTATAGTGTATCTTGAAATGAATGAATGAATGAAAACTTTATTTAACATGTTCTTTTGAAAGTGGTTACCAATGGTTACAGGCAGCCTTACGGGAAGAAAGATGAGCACTCTGTGCAAGGCCTCTTATAGAGATTTGGAATCTAACAATAATAATAATAATTCATTGCATTTATAAAGCACTTCTCAGGAACCCGAAGTCGCCGCAGTGCAAGATGAACATCACCTGGCTGTACCCATAAGCTGTGTCTCTATTCAGGGCTTCTCGTCTTCAAAGGCTACGACCCCAGACTTGAGACACAGCTAGTGAGATACAACTATAGAGGAGACATTGCTGTTGATGGATGGGGTAAAAATGCAGCCATCTTACCTGGGTAAACAATGCATAAATATCATCAATCTCCATAACAACCTGTATTGTTTCATCTGCAATAGAATGCTTGATTTAACCTCTTAACTGGTGCCCCCAAAAGTGGCAATTTCTTTTTTTTTTATCCACTTTTTCTCCTTATTTTCAATTTTTCTCCCATCCCAATTTCGTATTTTCCAATTCTCCCCTCCCCTGTCTTGAACGTTGCTCGACTATGCCTCCCACTGGTCGGTCATAGGGAGGATAGAAGCCTTGCATCACGTATCCCCTCCAGTACACGAGGAGGCAGCCTGTCGCATCTTTTCACCAGACAGCGCGGACTCTCAGTGGCGAGGTGTAACGCATGGGAGGCTCACGCTACCCCCGCTACTTCCTGTCTCTGCTGTGCAGGTGTCCCCCAACCGACCTGTAGGAGTCGCTGTCCACAACGTCCAAATCCCCACCCATCGACTTCCACCCGCTACCTCTGCCAATTGAGATAGTATGACGACTGGCCCAAGCCGGAGGCAATGCTGACACCGGGGATTCGCAATCTCCGCTGCGCCATCCAGCCGCCCCAAAAGTGGCAATTTCTTTACTTGAACTTGAGGACTGCATACTTTTTTTGCAAACCAAAATACTATATTTTAAACTTATACCACATGCATGAGCCTGGTCTCTTTTGAAAGATGACATTCTGGAGATACAATAAAGAAAATTCACTTTTAGTGCTAATGAAATAGTGACATAGGTCTGAACTTGAGTTGTAGAAAAACTTGTTACTCACGTTTTCAAGTTCAAGTTCAAGTTCAAGTTCTTTAATAGTTGTCATACAGAAGTACAGAATACTTTCATACAAAATGCTTCTTACTGTTACGCTCCAGAGACTGTGCTAGACAAGATAGTATCAAATAACATAATATAGCATGTAATTTAGAAGAAGAAAAATGAGGTCACAGTGTTCGGTATAGACATATGTACAATGTTCTGAGTTACCATATAATATACAATACTATGCAGTGTACTAATGTACAGTACTATCTAGTGCAAAGCAGAAATGGGATGAGGTACAATTTTAGGTACAATTTACAGTAAGGTGTACGAGTTGTAGTGCAATCCTTCATCAATAAATATAAAGTGTGGGGAGTGGGTGCTACAGTGTGTTTGTTTAAAGTGGGTGTGTGCTATAAAGTGTGTGGAGTGGGTGCTACAGTGTGTTTGTTTAAAGTGAGTGTGTGCGTGTGGATGTGTGTGCTATGTGCGTTTGGTGGTTGTTGTTGTGTAGTGTTCATTCATTGTTCGTTTAGCAGCCTGATGGCCTGGGGATAGAAGCTTCTTCTGAGTCTTTCTGTGCTCGCCTTGAGACTCCGGTATCGCTTGCCTGACCGCAGCAGTTCAAAGAGGCAGTTGTTCGGGTGACTGGAGTTTTTCTGTAGTAGTTAGTAGTCCAGAAGTAGTATGTCCAAAAAAAATTGGTATGGCTGAAAAAACACTCTGGGTCCATAGCCTGAAGTCTTGTGTAGTACATTTCATAAAAATCCGTTCATAAATGAGTGATTAGGAGCAATTTGGGTAAAAAGTGAGGGGTGGAAAAGGCTCATTTCCTCATTGACTCCAATGCATTCCGCGGACATTTCTCTTCCTGTTTGCGCTCGTGACTTTTCACCTACAGTAGATCCCTGATTGGCTCATTCCCACGTGGGGTATCATTGGAAAGCCGGTAACCGTCGGTAGTGTGATAGTAAAGGGTTAACCTTCTGTAGTGTGGCAGTGCAAGGGTTAACTGACGCTTTTATCCAAATCGACTTACAGATTCTGTACGACAAGTCAGCGGGAAGGGTGTACGCTACAACTCTTTCAGCTGAGTAACAATGTTCATCGAACAGTGTTGAAACCTGGGTGTTGCAGTGTTGAGTGCATAGTAGTAGAGACATATTAGTATAGTAGGTAGTAATATAGGGGGATTATTTAGTGGAAAAGTGCATGATAGTAGAAGACAGTACAAAGGTTATTTATTTATTTTCTCCTTCATTAAAGATATTGATTGAAGAAGTGTGTTTTTAGTCGATGGCGAAAGATTAGTCGGGTTTCGGCTGTCCCAACGGCTGTCCCATAACATTTGACTAGGCTGTGATCAAAGCAGGCGTCGGAGATAAGTGGTTGCAGTTATGATGTGGGATTATGAACTGGTGCTTTGATAAAAGGCATAAAACGATAAAGAAAGGGCCAGGCCAAACCTCACTCCAGATTCAGTATTCTGATCATATCTCAAGAACAAAATACCCCAGAAATGGCAACATTTTGATATAATAATAAGCCATGATTAGTCTGTTGACACAGTTGCAACATTTGACTGAGGGAATTAATAAGGCATAAAGTATGGTAATAACAGCCAAGCAGTGATGCCCTTATTATATCCCCAGTGTCTGGGAAAGTATGGACTCACCATATCCATTGTGTTAGCATGATAATTGCAATAGCTTTAATTTTTATTAGAAACATTTGTGCAAAACAAAAAAACATTTTATATACAAAGATGTCTCCCCGCTCTCTTAAGATCTGCCTTGAAGGAGGGACTGTTCACAATGTGAAGTAAGAAAGACATTCAGTTTCAGCTGTTTCCAAATATGAATGATAGCTGTATAATTGTGTTATAATGATAAGTAGACATATTCAGTGTTATAGGAGACTATTGATAATTGTACCGATAGAAAAAGGTACGCAATCTAACTACAGTATAAAGGAAGGAATCTCTCTGTCTGCGTGTCTAGGTTTAGGTTTACTTTATTTGTTCAAGGGGGACAGCGTACATTAATAAACATTTTAAAAACGTAAATGCACCCAATTTTAGCCAAAAGGCTAATTTCCATTTCCATTGGCAGTCCCCCTGCCAGAAGGTACAGGCTAAAATCCTGTGTAAAAAAGGGTTAGCAATACAAACAGAATATAAGCGAAATAAATAACATTAGAATAAAAACACAAACACACAATATCCACACACACACACACACACACACACACACATACACACTACACACTACACACACACACACCTACCCACAGCTGTAAATACATGTGAATCACTACCCACCTTCAAAACCACTCTCAAAGCAGTGGGGGGCATATAGCAACGTTCAAGACGGGAGGGGATAATTGGAAATACGAAATTGGGATGGGAGACCTACAGAAGACACTGTCAATCACACCATTCTGATTGACAAGCTAAAAGCAATTGGTTTTGATAGTCTATCAGTGAGCTGGATACAATCCTACCTGGAGGGGAGAGAACAGATGGTGGAGGTAAACGGTACCCTATCCCCCCCCTCCCAGTGAGCTGTGGTGTTCCACAAGGAAGCATACTAGGACCGCTACTGTTCCTAATTTATGCAAATGACATGTCGTCAGCTTGTGACTGCAACTTGTTCCTGTTTGCGGACGACTCAGCCCTGCTGGTCTCTGACAAGAGAGACACACACACACACACACACACACACACACACACACACACACACACACACACACACACACACACACACACACATTTTAATACTTTATTTGGTTCCACAAATTATATTACATAAACAGGGAATCAAATGTATCGGGGCCAAGCAGCACTGAACACTTAAGGGACACATAGCACCTCCTTCTCCATGCGGCTAAGCTGCCAATAATAGCTGAGACAGAGCAATATTTGGCAATTTGTTTGGCTTTTCTTTTAGACATTGCAGCAATTCTCAGACCGGTCATGGTGCATTTGTATACATGGCCAAGACTTCCGAACACAAGTACACTATATCTACCCCTATACCCAAGGTCAGCCATCACACTGAGCAGTGGTTGGTATTTGATATACTTGTCCCGGAAGGCCTGGTCCATGTACAGATCAAAGGTACAGCCTACTTCTATGACCAGCACCTCCCTGTGGCTGGTGTCAACAAAACCAACATCCGGTGTATTTGGTATGTTAGCAAAGACATCATTGGTAAGGCCAACCCACTCTGGTTGCACTCTGGCATGTTTGTACATTGCTGCACTAGACGGTGATATGTTCCGTACCGCATCAGACACAATGTCCACAATACGGTCATGACGAGCGATGTACAGGTGTTTGTATGCATTACATCCGTTTGTTATGTGTGCAATGGATTCTAGTGAATCCTGATGGTTTAAACAGAATGGACTGTGAGTTTGAGGATACCAGGTGGGCAGATTGTATTTAGTGGGTAATACCTGCAGTCTTGCTTTGATGGTAAATTAAAAAACATCCTCACCAACAGCGGCATTCTTAAACATTGAGTGTGAGACTGAGTGGTCAGCAAACTCCAAACAAGCTAGCTTTCCCTGTAATCTGAGTCCACACCAGTGCTGCCTGATCTCAGACTGCTTCATGCTAAGCAGAACCCTCCTTACAGAGTCTCTGTGCAGTTCGACAGTGTCTTCCTGCGGTGTTGTGATGTTGGCCTTCACAACCACACAGGGGTCTGTGATAAGTTCATCAGAGACAGGGACTTCAGTCTGTGTGTTGGGTCTTGTCCATTTCAGCTGAACTCCAGTCTGGTTGCAGAGGTCATTGAGATCTGGCCAGTCAGACCAGACCCCGAAGCCCTTGGCCCGAGAGTCCAATTTCCCAGAGTCTTTCTTCCTGAAGCTGAGGAATTATTCTGGTCTGGCCATTTCTCTGACAGTGACATCATCATTGTTAAGCATGTGGAGCAGGTGGGCTAGCTTGGTGGCTATGTAGGTCCACTCGACATTGGGGACTCCCAGCCCTCCCTCTCCACATGGGAGAAATATCATGCCCTGTGTGGAGTGTGTGTTGAGGCCTACCCACTTTCTGACCAGCTGAACAGATTTGTTTGTCATTTCTCTCAGTGCCTTGAGAGGGATGTGTACATTGGCAAAAAGGTGTTGAATTTTGACCAGAGCCACCTCTCTCACAGCCTGGAACTTCATGATGACGGGGAGGGATGACAGGTCAATCAGGTGTAGACGATGGAGAAACTCTGTAGTGAGCTCCTCAACCTGCTCCCCCCACTCTCCAGCGATGTTAAACCTGTGGCCAAGGTATGGGTAGGTCTCATTACGGGAATACACCTTGATGGGTTGGCCCATTACAAGAAAGGAGGGGGGCTTGTCGTTCTTGGCCTTATACCAGCGGTTGCCTCCACTGCAGCGCTCATGGAGTACGGCGCACTTGGCTTGCTTCACCTCCAGCCCTGACCACTGGAGGAACTCATCAGTGCGTGCCAGCATGTTAATGATGACATCTTCCTGTCGTGATGACACCTGCACGTCGCCCGCGTATCCCTGAACAGGATTTGGGGATCGGACATGCAGAGGAGCGCACTGGTACACACACACACACACACACACACACAGTGGGGAGTAAAGGTACACGTATAACATGAATGGTAACATGAATAGTCAGTATAGTCGTTTTTTCATATCCATTTTTCAAAGCATCTACAAATGTGTTACTACACATTAAACAACATTATTTAATGAACAAATCAAGTACAAACAATGTTGATAATGAGTTATAAATAATGTAGAACTCATTTGTAAATGTTATACAAATATAGTTATAAATGATTTAATAATAATTTACGAATCTATATAAATGATTTGTTCATGATTAGTTCATTATCTACAAATAACTTATAAAGTTCTTTAGGGGTTAAGTGTCTTGCTCAAGGACACATCGACACGCTGCCTGGGAGGATAAATAAAGGGACCACAACTGCAGGCTTCCATGGGTTAGGAAAACTCCCTTGATTGAAACCCATATTGATCATATGGGTCAGTGACTTCACTAAGAGGGGTTTATCTCTTTCAGCATGAGTGTGTCCATGCCATATATATCCTTAGCTCTTGACTATTCTGATCATAGGTCTGGCTTTCTCCACTGAATTATATGGACTAAATCATATCCAACAACACAACAAATCTTATCAGATTGTGTTCCTATAAAACAATCAAATGGGAGGTCCAAAGCTTGGTTTATATCAATGTGTGGGTCAAGGTTGAAAACCACTGATCTAGACTATTGTCTTGATAGATAGGACTAGATAGGGATAGTCCTCCATTATCTTTGTATTTGTACATGTGTTTGTTCTATGGCTTTTGTTATCCCAAAAGAAATGTGTGACACTGAAATCTAGCTTCGTAAAAGATTAATTTGGGAGATATATTGGTATGGTCTGGATTAAGTATAACAGCTGTGAAAGATAGATAATTTATATAGCATTGACTCTGCCTAGGAGATAAATGGCCAGTGTTCTCAGAATTGAACGTTTGTTTGACGTTTTATAATTAATGGGGGGAGTTTGCTTTGAACAAGTACTTCCAAAATTAAATTAAATTAAATACACATGGAATGGCCCCCCTGGGCTTTACGAGTCAAGAAGAAACATCACAATAGATCCTAAACAAAAAAAACACCATCAAATCCATAATGCAACACCCCAAGACTTTCCTCCAATGAAGATAAGGATCGACTCACTAAACACAGCAATAGGGGAAAAACACAACAAGTTTCTTTATTATTTGTCACACAGAAATACAGAATGGGGCGTGGAGGAGAGAACCCTCAGATGGGCCGTTCAAAGGGGGATCCCCCATCAGGATGTCGGTGATATTATAGTGTTGCTATGGATGATAGATGGATGGAGAATAGAACAAGCAAATAATTGGTATGTATGTATATATAAACAGTACATGTAATGAAACACATATACATACATACGTACATGGTAGCAATAGTATATACCCCACCCAGTTAAAACCTGACAGTCTTTCTTCCGGTTTGATTGATTGATTGATTGATCGAAAACTTTAATTAACAGATTGCAGAATGGGTACAGTACAGTACAGTACAGCGCAATACCCACAATTGTTACGTCTTGTTTACATCAGGGTCCCCCATTTTCAATTCATAATGACATTTACGACATACACAATATACAGATATACAGATATAAAAATCTAATCTAATCATCTCTAATCTAACCTAATCATGACATTTATGACATACATGACATACAGATATGCAGTACTGTTACATTTGTGACATACAAGATATGCAAATGTGCAGTACTGTTAAACAGAGATCCTAACAGTAAATATATACATACGAGGGGGAGGGAATTGTACATTAGGAGGGGGTGGGTGGGTGGGAGGGTGGTTCAGACATTTACGGGGGCCAGTTTCGAATTGCAGCCTCCCGTAGGTGCTCTTTGAGAGTGGTTTTGAAGGTGGGTAGGGATTCACATTTTTTCAGGCTATGGGTAGGGCGTTCCCACACATTTCAAAACCTGACAGTATTTCCTCCTGTTTGATACCCACCCAGTTTAAAACCTGACAGTCTTTCTTCCTGTTTGATACCCACACAGTTTAAAACCTGACAGTAAATTTCTTCTTGTTTGATACCCACCCAGTTTAAAACCTGACAGTCTTTCTTCCTGTTTGATACCCCACACAGTTTAAAACCTGACAGTCTTTCTTCCTGTTTGATACCCACACAGTTTAAAACCTGACAGTCTTTCCTCTTGTTTGATACCCACACAGTTTAAAATCTGACAGTCTTTCTTCTTGTTTGATACCCACACAGTTTAAAACCTGACAGTCTTTCTCCCTGTTTGATACCCACCCAGTTTAAAACCTGACAGTCTTTCTTCCTGTTTGATACTCATACAGTTTAAAACCTGACAGTAAATTTCTTCTTGTTTGATACACACACAGTTTAAAACCTGACAGTCTTTCTTCCTGTTTGATACCCACCCAGTTTAAAACCTGACAGTCTTTCTTCCTGTTTGATACCCACCCAGTTTAAAACCTGACAGTATTTCCTCCTGTTTGATACCCACCCAGTTTAAAACCTGACAGTCTTTCTTCCTGTTTGATACCCACACAGTTTAAAACCTGACAGTCTTTCCTCCGGTTTGATACCCACCCAGTTTAAAACCTGACAGTACATTTCTTCTTGTTTGATACCCACCCAGTTTAAAACCTGACAGTCTTTCTTCCTGTTTGATACCCACAGTTTAAAACCTGACAGTCTTTCTTCCTGTTTGATACCCACACAGTTTAAAACCTGACAGTCTTTCTTCCTGTTTGATACCCACACAGTTTAAAACCTGACAGTCTTTCTTCCTGTTTGATACCCACACAGTTTAAAACCTGACAGTCTTTCTCCCTGTTTGATACCCCCACAGTTTAAAACCTGACAGTCTTTCTTCCTGTTTGATACCCACAGTTTAAAACCTGACAGTCTTTCTTCCTGTTTGATACCCACACAGTTTAAAATCTGACAGTCTTTCTCCCTGTTTGATACCCACACAGTTTAAAACCTGACAGTATTTCTTCCTGTTTGATACCCACACAGTTTAAACCCGACAGTCTTTCTCCCTGTTTGATACCCACACAGTTTAAAACCTGACAGTCTTTCTCCCTGTTTGATACCCACACAGTTTAAAACCTGACAGTCTTTCTTCCTGTTTGATACCCACACAGTTTAAAACCTGACAGTCTTTCTCCCTGTTTGATACCCACACAGTTTAAAACCTGACAGTAAATTTCTTCTTGTTTGATACCCACCCAGTTTAAAACCTGACAGTCTTTCTTCCTGTTTGATACCCACACAGTTTAAAACCTGACAGTAAATGTATTCTTGTTTGATACCCACCCAGTTTAAAACCTGACAGTCTTTCTTCCTGTTTGATACCCACACAGTTTAAAACCTGACAGTCTTTCTTCCTGTTTGATACCCACACAGTTTAAAATCTGACAGTCTTTCTCCCTGTTTGATACCCACACAGTTTAAAACCTGACAGTCTTTCTTCCTGTTTGATACCCACACAGTTTAAAACCTGACAGTCTTTCTCCCTGTTTGATACCCACACAGTTTAAAACCTGACAGTCTTTCTCCCTGTTTGATACCCACACAGTTTAAAACCTGACAGTCTTTCTTCCTGTTTGATACCCACACAGTTTAAAACCTGACAGCCTTTCCTCCGGTTTGATACCCACCCAGTTTAAAACCTGACAGTACATTTCTTCTTGTTTGATACCCACCCAGTTTAAAACCTGACAGTCTTTCTTCCTGTTTGATACCCACAGTTTAAAACCTGACAGTCTTTCTTCCTGTTTGATACCCACAGTTTAAAACCTGACAGTCTTTCTTCCTGTTTGATACCCACACAGTTTAAAATCTGACAGTCTTTCTCCCTGTTTGATACCCACACAGTTTAAAACCTGACAGTCTTTCTTCCTGTTTGATACCCACACAGTTTAAAACCTGACAGTCTTTCTCCCTGTTTGATACCCACACAGTTTAAAACCTGACAGTCTTTCTCCCTGTTTGATACCCACACAGTTTAAAACCTGACAGTCTTTCTTCCTGTTTGATACCCACACAGTTTAAAACCTGACAGTCTTTCTCCCTGTTTGATACCCACACAGTTTAAAACCTGACAGTAAATTTTTTCTTGTTTGATACCCACCCAGTTTAAAACCTGACAGTCTTTCTTCCTGTTTGATACCCCACCCAGTTTAAAACCTGACAGTCTTTCTTCCTGTTTGATACCCACACAGTTTAAAACCTGACAGTCGTTCCTCCTGTTTGATACCCACACAGTTTAAAACCTGACAGTCTTTCTTCTTGTTTGATACCCACACAGTTTAAAACCTGACAGTCTTTCTTCCTGTTTGATATCCACACAGTTTAAAACCTGACAGTCTTTCTCCCTGTTTGATACCCACCCAGTTTAAAACCTGACAGTCTTTCTTCCTGTTTGATACTCATACAGTTTAAAACCTGACAGTAAATTTCTTCTTGTTTGATACACACACAGTTTAAAACCTGACAGTAAATTTGTTCTTGTTTGATACACACACAGTTTAAAACCTGACAGTAAATTTCTTCTTGTTTGATACACACACAGTTTAAAACCTGACAGTACATGGGGCGGCTACGTGGCATAGTGGGCAAGGCGCTCGCCACGAATGCGGAGACGCTGGGCTCGCCTGTTCGAGCCCAGCGCTCCACATTGCTTTCAGTTTAGCTGGTCGTTCATACTAATACACATTGGCCGTATTAGGGGGTGGGAAACTGATGGGTGGGGATCGGGCGTTGTGGACAGCGACTCCTACAGGTCGGTTGGTGCGCCTGCGCAGTAGAATCAGGAAGTGTCGGGGGCAGCGTGAGCCTCCCACGCGTTACTCCTCGCCACTGAGAGATCGAGCTACGCAGGTGAAAAGATGCGACTGCTGTTACCTCAAGTACCGGAGGGGACTTGTGCTATGTATGACTTAGTCCACATTGCAGCCGGCTTGTGGGAGGCAAGAAACAGCGTTCGTGACAGGGGAGGGTTGAATTGGATGATACGAAATTGGGATGGGAGAAAATATAGAAAATGGGAGAAAAAGTGGATAAAAAAAAAAACTGACAGTACATTTCTTCTTGTTTGATACCCACACAGTTTAAAACCTGACAGTAAATGTCTTCTTGTTTGATACCCACACAGTTTAAAACCTGACAGTAAATGTCTTCTTGTTTGATACACACACAGGTTAAAACCTGACAGTACATTTCTTCTTGTTTGATACCCACACAGTTCAAAACCTGACAGTCACTGTTTTAAACCTGTAATAAATATTATGACACGTCGCATCTAATTAAATCTATGGCTATGCCATTTATGCCAAGCTCAGGTACATAACATAAACAACATAAACATTCTAAACAGACGCACATTAATTTCCTGTTGCAATGTTGGCTAATGCAATAACTGACAGGAAATACACTTGAAATACACTGTTCCCCACATTTACATTTACATTTAGTCATTAGAGGCAGAGCGTGAGTGAGTGAGTGAGTGAGTGAGTGAGTGAGTGAGTGAGTGAGTGAGTGAGTGAGTGAGTGAGTGAGTGAGTGAGTGAGTGAGTGAGTGAGTGAGTGAATGAGTGAGTGAGTGAGTGAGTGAGTGAGTGAGTGAGTGAGTGAGTGAGTGAGTGAGTGGGTGAGTGGGTGGGTGGGTGGGTGGGTGGGTGGGTGAGTGAGTGAGTGAGTGAGTGAGTGAGTGAGTGAGTGAGTGAGTGAGTGAGTGAGTGGGTGGGTGAGTGAGTGAGTGAGTGAGTGAGTGAGTGAGTGAGTGAGTGAGTGAGTGAGTGAGTGAGTGAGTGAGTGAGTGAGTGAGTGAGTGGGTGGGTGGGTGGGTGAGTGAGTGAGTGAATATGCGAGCGAGAGAGTGAGTGAGTGAGTGAGTGAGTGAGCGAGCGAGTGAGTGAGTGAGTGAGTGAGTGAGTGAATATGCGAGCGAGAGAGTTAGACATAGCCGGTCTACGAGGTATAGCATCTAAATAAAAACCTCAGAACAGACTCTATTCTAAACATTCTATAAAGCTCCTATTCTTTCTCATTGGAGCAGATCCAGGCTGTGACATTAAAGTGCAGTGTTTTCATTCACTTAGTTCTAGCTTTGGGAGCTGCTCACATGACAACATCCCCTCCAAATTCCTCAGAGACTCAGCAGCAGCCATCACCCCAGTCATCACACACATAATAAACCTCTCCATAAAACAGGGACACGTCCCCAAGGACTTCAAAATTGCGAGAGTAACACCCCTGCACAAAAAGGGCAGCAAATTAGACCCGGGTAACTACCGCCCTGTTTCTATCCTTACATCCATCTCGAAAGTCATGGAAAAAATAGTATACGAACAGATCGAAAAGCACCTCGCGGAAAAAAATCTAATCTACGAATTCCAATCTGGCTTCAGAACATCCCACTCCACTGACACATGCCTTCTCTACTTGAACGACCACATCAAACAAGAGGTGGACGCGGGCAAATACTGCGGCATGGTCATGCTGGACCTACAAAAGGCCTTCGACACTGTCAATCACACCATTCTGATTGACAAGCTAAAAGCAATTGGTTTTGATAGTTTATCAGTGAGCTGGATACAATCCTACCTGGAGGGGAGGGAACAGATGGTGGAAGTAAACGGTACCCTATCCCCCCCCCTCACAGTGAGCTGTGGTGTTCCACAAGGAAGCATACTAGGACCGCTACTATTCCTAATTTATGCAAATGACATGTCGTCAGCTTGTGACTGCAACTTGTTCCTGTTTGCGGACGACTCAGCCCTGCTGGTCTCTGACAAGAACAAGTTACATGTTGAAAAAGCCCTCAGCTCGGAACTAGGCAAAATCTGCATATGGCTCGCCGACAACAAACTATCATTACACATGGGCAAAACAGAGTCCATTCTCTTCGGTTCAAATAACAAACTCAGCAAGACCGACAGCTTCTCGGTTACAGTAGGTGACAATATTATCACAAGGAAAGATGAAATTACCTACCTGGGTTCCATCCTAGAGGCTAATCTTTCCTGTGACAAAATGGCATCCAATGTAATAAAAAAAAGTCAACCAACGAACGCGATTCTTGTACCGGATCTCGAGGCCCTGTTCCCCGTACCTGGTTCAACTAAGTCGATCAAGATGTCATTATCCAGATTCAGTTAACCCGATGTTTGAAGCCGGGATTTTCCTGTTCCTCGAAGGTGGATTCAGTCTCGTTAACTAAACCCAGACTTGAGACCCAGGATAAGTGCGCGCGGCCGCTCCAGTTGAAAAGCCAGCACGTATCGATAGCAGAGATCCTGATTCTCTAGCGGCATTGATTGATTAATTGATTTAAAACTTTATTAACATATTGCAGTACGGCTCAATCGCCTCGCCGACAAGTTAAATGCATTATCTATAGGCTAATTTTAAGTCCCTCATTACCTCAATCAATCAGATTATATTTCTTTAAACTTGCCTGCTGGATTGAATAATCAAATGAGATCTTGCTAGCGAAAATAATTAGTTAAACTGTTATACAGAATAACGATACGGCTCTCTTACCCATTGATTGATGTAAGGTCGATCTTTTACTTATCTCCACTGTGGTGTAACGGGTTCTTCTTTTGACTTTCACGCAGACGACCGGGGTTCGAAACCTAGTCTTTCCCTTCTTTTTGCGATGTAGGAATAATTCAATTTGGTGCACGTTGAGAGCTATATAAAGAATGACATCCTCAATGCATGTAGATTTATAATATTTTAACTTAAAACTAGGCTACTTTGGCGTATAATCATTAATATTATATTCCAAAAAATTATATTGGAAACACGGGGTTTCGAACACCGGTCGCCGGGTTGCCAGGATTGAGCACTACCGCTGCGCCACTGTGCCAGATGGGATAAATTCATTGTTTATACATTAATGAACGAGAGACCCGTGTTTAGAATATTCTTTATTTTGAATGAAGTTTTATCTCTTTATGCTCATTCATTAATGTGACGTCAACGGCTCATTCAATTTCTCAAATCCGTCAAACAGCGCATCTCATCAGACATCTTAATCCCAGTTACAATTAAAATAACCACATAATGTGTACATCGCACCGAGCGAGCGCCACGGTATATAACGTGCATTATTTAGGACAAAGTGAATTTAGTATCAGCATTTTGGGTCTATTTTACATTTCAAAAGACCCCTCTGGAAGAATGGAGCACAAAAACGTAATTCAGAATGGTATAACGCAGATCCTAGACTGTGGGAATAATTTCAGGAAACGCGCTGTCACTTCTTTGCGGGGGCGTGGCGATGGTTCATCCGGCTAACTTGAACTTAAACCCTGCTTTCGACCAGGCTCAAACTTTTGGATCTGTTGTCATGGTGATTTGGACAATCCAGGTTCGGGGAACCGGAAAGTCCGGCTTAAGTCAGACTTCACCGAAAGTTATCCGGCTAACTCAGTTATCCAGGTACGGGGAACGGGGCCCGTGTAAACAAGAATACCCTGAAGACTCTAGCAGGAGCACTCATTCAAGGGTACTACGACTATGCTTGCACCTCATGGTACCAAAGCACCTCAAAGGCACTAAAAAACAAATTACAAACATCTCAAAACAAGCTAGTCAGACTACTACTTGACCTGACTCCTAGAACCCACCTCACCCCTGCCCACTTTGACAACCTAGGATGGCTTAGAGTAGACGACAGAGTACAGCAACTTGCAATGGGCCTGGTCTACAAGATACACTACGCGACCAAGGTACCCATGTACATGTCAAAATACTTCCCAAAGGTCAGTGAATACCACGATCACAACACCAGAGGGAGCTCCACAAATCATGTAAAACCCAGATTCGGCTCAAACAAGGGACTAAACACGTTTCGCAATTATGCCACATCAATGTGGAACGCCCTACCTAAAGCTGTAAAGGAATGTGAATCACTACCCACTTTCAAAAACACTCTCAAAAAACACCTACGTGAGACTGCAATTCGAAACTGGCCCCTACAAATGTCCTAACCTAGTTGTACAGTAAATTACCAAGTAAGGCTTTGTCAATATTCCAATGTACAGTGTAAAATGTGTGTGTGTCCCCTACCCAACCCCCCCCCCCCCCCCCCCCCACCTCCAATGTACAGCCCTCACCCAACCCACCCAACCCCACCCCACCCATCCAACCTCCTCCAATGTACAGTTTCTACGCCAAATGTATATACACTCCTTTTCTGGACACTTTTGTATCACAAACAGTACTGTATTTGCAAATCTGATATGTCACAAATGTATAGATGTAGCAGTACTGTCTATCTGTATGTCATGTATGTCATATATGTTATGATGAATTGAAAATGGGGGACCCTGATGTAAACAAGACGAAAGTCTTTCTCTGGTCTGCATCCCCTTAACAATTGTATGTATTGAGCTGTACTGTACTGTACCCATTCTGCAATCTGTTAATAAACTTTTCAATCAATCAATCAAATGCTGTCCTAGAGACCTCAGCAGTAATATACAGTATCTGAGTTGTTTTCCCCTTAAATCGGTCTTTTAGCAAACCAGTTACAGTACATTAGGAGAGCGTGGGGTAAGATAAGGCAACATTTACAATGACACCTTATTGATAAGGTGTCATTGTAAATGTTGCCTTATCTTACCCCACACTCTCCTAATATACTGTAACTGGAAGACGAGACAGAAGTAAAACGAGTATATGGTCCCATATTTCAGGATGGGGCCATGGGCTCAAGAGGTAGAGCAGTTGTCTGGTAATCAGAAGGTTCACGGTCAGCGTGTCGAAGTGTCCTTGAGCAACCCTTAACCCCTAATTGCTCCTGATGAGCAGGTTGGAACCTTGCACGGTCGCCTCCACCGTCGATGTGTGAATGTATGAGTGAATGGGTGAATGTGAGGAACAAAATTGTAAAGCGCTCTGGATAAAAGCTTTTATATAAATTTCGATTCACAACGTCCCGATTCAATATTGATTAAATTAGGCTTAATGCCGCTGGTTTCAGGGGCTCAGAACCCGCCATTGTTGTCAAAAGATGTCATTTGAGGAGCGGCTGGGTAGCGCAGTGGACTAAGCACCCGCCTACCACCGCAGAGACTCTGGGATCTAATCCAGCTGTCAGCAGTGCCTCCGGCTTGGTCAGTTGTCCCTACAAACACAATTGGCAGTGTTAGCGGGTGGGAAGCCGGTGGGGTATGAGTCCGGATCGTTGTAAACTGCGACTCCTACTGGTCGCTCGGGGCGCCTGTTCAGCAGGGAGGGGAGCGGGGGGAAATAGCGTGAACCTCCGCACGCGTTACGTTCCCCCAGTGAGACTCCTCGCTGTCGGGTGAAAAGAAGTGGCTGGCGACTCCACATGTATCGGAGGAGGCATGTGGTATGTTACAAAGGGTCAGATTAAACCGAATATATATATTTATTGCTTGAGATCCCATGTATAATATTTGTATATCGTCTGATATCCCTTGTATATTCTTTGTACATATACACGGAATATCCCTTTACCTAGGTACAGGCCAGACCATAATATTCGTTCTCCTATTGGACAGCGACCCCCCTAGGCGCCAACGGCCATACCCCCAATGTCTAGTTCAAAGCCACCGCTAAGACATGTCTCAACATGCCCAGGTTTGCGCAGTAATACGAGACAGAACTGAGGTTGGCACTAGATTATTCACCTTACGTATAAATACGTCGCAGGTGGATACAGCAGTTAGTTAACCCAACAAGTTGAAGCCTTCACCACGAGTCAACGACCAAGTGAAGTGAGCAACCTTGCGTCTAAATAGAGCACTTAGAACCGCGTGCGAATAGGATAGTAAAAGTGTCAGAGCTTAGTGAAATAACGTCAAGTTCGACCTAGTTAATGTGAAGTACCGTGCACAGGAGAATCTACACCGGTGAATGCAGAGCCTTTTCCGGCTGGATTATATTGCTTTTGGTACTGTGGCTGCTGGAGCAGAGAACCGTCTACCCCACTGCTGTGTGGGATCTACCCGTGAGGAGCATCACTCAAGCCCGTCTCTAGGAAGAGACTGGCTGGCTTTCATCCATGCTGTCGCGCATACTTGGATTATAGCTGCTGCTTTTGTCTGCCGATCGAGGGGAGTATATGTACCGACTCCCGTAGCTGGAGCTTATTGATTCCTCGTTGATCCAGACTTTTGCTCCCGAACATTCCTCCCCCCTGCTGGCTTACAACCGGAGGGAACCCCCTTAGTATCTCCAGCCGACTACGAGTGTACCTTATATAATTCTTATGCTACAGGTGGTATTAATTATCCCCATCGTAATATGCTCATGGACTTACGCTCTTGACCTATTCATGCACATTCTTCGCCATACAAGCGTGACCCTAATTCTCAATACTGTAATCTAATATTGCTGCTCTTCTAATAAATATTCCAAACAGGACTTTCTTTGTTAAGCCGTGTTATTGTGTGGGTGTTCATCACATATACCTGTGTACTGTATGGCCAGTAATTAAAGTACATAACTCAGTAGTGGTTTAATGATACCATACTCTCAATACAGTCAGGGAATTGTACCCCTCAGTTACATGGTAGTTCTACACCCTCCCCAGGCCGACAGTGGGGCAAATGCGCGCAACGACCAGGAAGGGAATTGGCATAAAGACTAAATTGGGATGGGAGCAAAAATACAGAAAGCCATTTGGTGAACTGAGTTTCCGTAGCAGTTCAGCAGAAACTGGAAAACGAGACACTATGTGTGCAGGACGGGAGGGTGCGCTAAAATTAACATTACGTGAAAAGCTTCACAAATGGGGCCGTGTGTTGCTTATTAACAGCGGAACAGTGCAAAAATGCTTCCGCATTCGTCACAGCCTCAAGACACACATCTTTTGACCCTTTCACTGCCACACGACAGCCGGTTAACCCTTTCACTGTGACAATACAGAAGCATAACCCTTTACTATCACACAAATTTGTGTCTTGACAAGAGGCAAGCAATTTGCCAGCGTGACCAGTAGATAACTTTAACGTGGGTTTATCACAATACATTACAAATGAACCAACAGGTGTTATTTAATAAGTTAAGCTGTAAGGTCCCCTTATAAATCATAGATCGATCAATACAGACCGTATTAGATCCCCAAGTGGGGTATCATTGGAAAGCCACACTCATTGGCTACAACCCTGTCCAAAGATTTTCGAGATCGCCAAAAGATTGACGGAGCTAGAGCCCCGGGAGTCTGGGGTGGTAATGTGTACTTTGGCGTACGCCTCACATATCGGCATGTAACTCGAGAACCGCTGAATGGATTCTGTCACCTGAAAGGGCAATCGACAGGCAACAAATAGGTTTAATTTAAGCTTTAATTCTATCTATATATTATATTAAAATAAATGCACACCCGAGACGCTAGTGGCGCGTCACGAATCGTCCTCAAGAAGGGCTACATGTTAAGAGGTTAATGTTGTGTTTTTTTTCTCTCAAATGTATCCAAGAGTAAAGACCTTAACCCTATCAAAACAGCAGTCAAAGTGTATATTTTCATTTTTACCAATGTTTTATAAAATTTACCGAAAATAAGAATTTATCTGAAAAATGCTAATTATATCTCTTTTATCGTAAAACCGTGAGGAAATGACGTAATCCAGATGTAACACTGCCATTGGAAAGAGGAGCCTTTTCCCTATCCATAGATGTATGATTTGGCAATAATAAGGTCATGGTCAAGTTCAAGGTCAAATATGAATTTATAATTTAAATGGATTATAATTTATTACTGTATCTACAAATCCTTCTGTTTAATCATCTTCCCTTTATTCATTTGCTTAGATTTTTTTTGTACACTTGATCTCAAGAAGGTGCTGAATGAGCTGAGTGAGCGAAATCTCTAGCGCAGCAATTGTAACACGGTGTTATTCACCGGCACAGATGCAAAATAAAATCATAATTTATATTCTCCTTTTTTTATTATTACAATTTACTCAAGCCTAGTAACAGACACAATATTTCTGACACTGGGAATACCCCCAGGTCCCTAGATGTTCCTAGATTCCAAGAACATTAAAATTGACCTTGTAGAAGTGGAGCAGTCATCCATTGACTTAGGCGTGTACCTTTAGGCAACATTTCTGAAAATAAGGCTACAGCATAACAGGTTTTAATAACCGTGGGGGCTATAAAGGACGTCTTAACAGCTAGATGTTGTGAAGCTATAAAGAGGGACAGAGCTGAGCCAGAGGAGGAGCGACCAGTGGAAAGAGAGGCAAGGACGACACAAATCTGGAGACAATCAACAACTCTGCGACGGACAGGAAACAAACAAGTTGGACAGATCAGACGGAGCTCGGAGACAGGGCTGGAGAACTCCTGCAGGGGCTTAAGAAGAGGTCACACAGTGTATATATCATCGTGGGGATTTGGCTGAGGAAGAGGGGAGTGTCTAAGATCGTGTGAAAGTGTGAAATCGCTGTCAGGAATGTTGTCGGGCGCGAGTCTCCGTGTTTACGGGGTACTGTGGGTCATGTCCTGCGTCTCCCCACACACCTCTGCTCAGGATGCAAACATGGCCAACGCCCTGAGGCTCATGTCAGAGACGCCGCTCATCGATGGGTAAGTCCTCAAGTTTCTCAAGTTTCTTTAATAGTTGTCATACAGAATGAATGAATGAATGAAAACTTTATTTAACAGATTGCAGAATGGGTACAATACAGTACGGCTCAATACATACAATTGTTAAGGGGATGCAGACCTGAGAAAGACGTTTGTCTTGTTTCCATCAGGGTCCCCCATTTTCAATTCATATAGACATTTATGACATACACAACATACATGACATTTATGGCATAGGGACATATAGGTATTTAGTACTGATACATTTGTGACATAAACGGTATTCAAATATACAGTACTGTTATCCCTAGATCCTGACAGAGTATATACACATGATGGGGAGGGGACTGTACATTAGGAGGGGGTGGGTGGGTGGGAGAGAAATATACATACGGCGGGGAGGGAATATATACATGTGGTGGGGAGGAGACTGTCTATTAGGAGGTGGTGGGGGTTTTGGGCATTTACGGTGGCCAGTTTCTAATTGCAGCCTCCCGTAGGTGCTCTTTAAGAGCGGTTTTGAATGTGGGTAGTGATTCACATTCCTTTACAGCTTTGGGTAGGGCGTTCCACATTGTTGTGGCATAATTGCGAAACGTGTTTAGTCCCTTGTTTGAGCCGAATCTGGGTTTTACATGATTTGTTGAGCTTCCTCTGGTGTAGTGGTTGTGGTATTCACTGACCTTTGGGAAGTATTTTGACATGTACATGGGTACCCCGGTCGTATAGTGTATCTTGTAGACCAGGCCCATTGCAAGTTGCTGTACTCTGTCGTCTACTCTAAGCCATCCTAGGTTGTCAAAGTGGGCAGGGGTGAGGTGGGTTCTGGGGTTCAGGTCAAGTAGTAGTCTGACCAGTTTGTTTTGTGATGTTTGTAATTTTGTTTTAAGAGCCTTTGAGGTGCTTTGGTACCATGAGGTGCACGCATAGTCGTAGTACCCTTGAATGAGTGCTCCTACCAGAGTCTTCAGGGTATTCTTGTTTACCAGAGAGGAGATCCGGTACAAGAATCTAGTTCGTTGGTTGACTTTTTTTTATTACATTGGATGCCATTTTGTCACAGGAAAGATTTGCCTCTAGGATGGAACCCAGGTAGGTCATTTCGTCTTTCCTTGTGACAATATTGTCACCCACTGTAACTGAGAAGCCGTCGGTCTTGCTGAGTTTGTTATTTGAACCGAAGAGAATGGACTCTGTTTTGCCCATGTGTAATGATAGTTTGTTATCAGCGAGCCATATGCAGATTTTGCCTAGTTCCGTGCTGAGGGTTTTTTCAACCTGCAACTTGTTCTTGTCAGAGACCTTTACTACTTGTTTTACAAGAGTCCGCAATAAACATTTACGTTCTGTGACAAAAAAGCACACAACTGCCAGTGTGTGTGACGCTCAATGCTGATCTGGCCGAATGGAAGCATAGGATTGTTGTGCAATCTTCCCTTCCTACAGTAAAATCATTGTTTACTCTACTCTTTAGTAGATGATGATGATGATGCACACGCTCTCTTTGTTGTGTCCTTCCAGCCATAACGACCTGCCGTGGCAGCTGAGGACGCAGTTCAACAACCAGCTCAGCCTCGTGGATCTGTACACCCTCAACACCACGCACACCAACATCCCCAAGGTCAAGGAGGGGCGGCTGGGCGCACAGGCACGTAAACACCACCAGGGGCCGATAGAACGACTTGGTCTCTCCGTGGATAATAACCCTTTCACTACCACACTACAGACGGTTAACCCGTTCACTATCACACTACAGACGGTTAACCCTTTCACTATCACACTACAGACGGTTAACCCTTTCACTATCACACTACAGACAGTTAACCCTTTCACTACCACACTACAGACGGTTAACCCTTTCACTATCACACTACAGACGGTTAACACTTTCACTATCACACTACAGACGGTTAACCCTTTCACTATCACACTACAGACGGTTAACCCGTTCACTATCACACTACAGACGGTTAACCCTTTCACTATCACACTACAGACGGTTAACCCGTTCACTACCACACTACAGAAGGTTAACCTTTCACTACCACACTACAGACGGTTAACCCGTTCACTATCACACTACAGACGGTTAACACTTTCACTATCACACTACAGACGGTTAACCCTTTCACTATCACACTACAGACGGTTAACCCTTTCACTACCACACTACAGACGGTTAACCCTTTCACTATCACACTACAGACGGTTAACACTTTCACTATCACACTACAGAAGGTTAACCCGTTCACTACCACACTACAGACGGTTAACACTTTCACTACCACACTACAGAAGGTTAACCCGTTCACTACCACACTACAGACGGTTAACCCTTTCACAATCACACTACAGAAGGTTAACACTTTCACTATCACACTACAGACGGTTAACCCTTTCACCACCACACTACAGACGGTTAACCCTTTCACTACCACACTACAGAAGGTTAACCCTTTCACTACCACACTACAGAAGGTTAACCCGTTCACTACCACACTACAGACGGTTAACACTTTCACTACCACACTACAGAAGGTTAACCCGTTCACTACCACACTACAGACGGTTAACCCTTTCACTATCACACTACAGAAGGTTAACCTTTCACTACCACACTACAGAAGGTTAACCTTTCACTACCACACTACAGAAGGTTAACCTTTCACTACCACACTACAGAAGGTTAACCTTTCACTACCACACTACAGAAGGTTAACACTTTCACTATCACAGACGGTTAACCCTTTCACTACCACACTACAGAAGGTTAACCTTACACTACCACACTACAGAAGGTTAACCTTTCACTACCACACTACAGAAGGTTAACCTTTCACTACCACACTACAGAAGGTTAACCCTGTCACTACCACACTACAGAAGGTTAACCTTTCACTACCACACTACAGAAGGTTAACCTTTCACTATCACACTACAGAAGGTTAACCCTTTCACTACCACACTACAGAAGGTTAACACTTGCACTACCACACTACAGACGGTTAACGCAGCGCATTGCGTGGTTCGCCACTCGGGCACCCCGAGGTTTACATTTCTATGTAGAGTTGAATGCAGCATCACTAACAATATGAGGCGTCTTCTTATTTATAATTGCGGTGGAGAACGTTGTGTCATGTAGCTTGTTTTCCCAGAGCGTTCCTCTATGGCTCGTTGATCTGATCACACTTTGGAGAAGGCTTCGCCATATGGCTCCACTTTGATGAGCAACCAGGCGTTGCCTGTATAGGGCCATTAGAACAGTCACATGTTCCCCTGTTCCCTCAAGGAGGAAGTTAAAGCGCCAAGACCAGTGTGTTTTGGACCATGTAAATCAGTCTTATTTGTCGTTATCTTGGTGTGGCGTGCCATTTGTTTACACGTTGGGATCATTGATCGGGCCTTTAACCCTTTCACCGCCACACGACAGAAGGTTAGTAAAGGGTTAACCTTCTGTCGTGTGTGGCAGTGAAAGGGTTAACCGCTGTCGTGCGGCAGTGAAAGGGTTAACCTTCTGTGTATTGTGGCGGTGAAAGGGTTCAACCGTTTGGCAGTGCGGCAGTGAAAGGGTTAAACAGGACATTGCAACTGTAGGTCAACATGATGTTGCAGGTTTCATTATTTCTCCCATAATAGACCACTGCACTTCCACGTTACATTGAGCTCATGGGAGAGAGAGAGCGGGGGGGAGAAAATGAATGAATGTGGATGAGAGCCTTGACATTAAGTGGTTGTAGCTACGGCTGTGGGGGCGCTGGAGACACGATCCACTAGACTTTTATATTCGCCCGAGTCTCCTGAACACAGAGAGACCCGTCCCAAGTCGATCTGCACTTTCTCTGCCGAGCTATAGTCACTTTTCCACACCTGCTCCCTGAACTCCGCATGCGCAGATTGCCCACGGAGTGTCTCTAGATTGTTTGGAGATCTAGGTTTATCAATCTGCGCATCATGCAGAGTTTGGGGAGTAGGTGCGACAAAGTGACTATAGCTCGGCAGAGAAAATGCCGATCGACTTGGGACGGGCCTCTCCGTGTTCAGGAGACTCGGGCTCATTCATTCATTTTCTCCCCGCGCTCTCTCTCTCCCATGAGTTCAGAATACTGGAAGTGTTGCGGTGGTCTATCTATACTATAGGGAGGTGTAGTGGTTACTTCCTGGTCTATAGGGAGGTGTAGTGGTTACTTCCTGGTCTATAGGGAGGTGTAGTGGTTACTTCCTGGTCTATAGGGAGGTGTAGTGGTTACTTCCTGGTCTATAGGGAGGTGTAGGGGTTACTTCCTGGTCTATAGGGAGGTGTAGTGGTTACTTCCTGGTCTATAGGGAGGTGTAGTGGTTACTTCCTGGTCTACAGGGAGGTGTAGTGGTTATTTCCTGGTCTACAGGGAGGTGTAGTGGTTACTTCCTGGTCTATAGGGAGGTGTGGTGGTTACTTCCTGGTCTATAGGGAGGTGTAGTGGTTACTTCCTGGTCTATAGGGAGGTGTAGTGGTTACTTCCTGGTCTATAGGGAGGTGTAGTGGTTACTTCCTGGTCTATAGGGAGGTGTAGTGGTTACTTCCTGGTCTATAGGGAGGTGTAGTGGTTACTTCCTGGTCTATAGGGAGGTGTAGTAGTTACTTCCTGGTCTATAGGGAGGTGTAGTGGTTACTTCCTGGTCTATAGGGAGGTGTAGGGGTTACTTCCTGGTCTATAGGGAGGTGTAGTGGTTACTTCCTGGTCTATAGGGAGGTGTAGTGGTTACTTCCTGGTCTACAGGGAGGTGTAGTGGTTACTTCCTGGTCTACAGGGAGGTGTAGTGGTTACTTCCTGGTCTATAGGGAGGTGTAGTGGTTACTTCCTGGTCTACAGGGAGGTGTAGTGGTTACTTCCTGATCTATAGGGAGGTGTAGTGGTTACTTCCTGGTCTATAGGGAGGTGTAGTGGTTACTTCCTGGTCTATAGGGAGGTGTAGTGGTTACTTCCTGGTCTATAGGGAGGTGTAGTGGTTACTTCCTGGTCTATCTATAGGGAGGTGTAGTGGTTACTTCCTGGTCTATAGGGAGGTGTAGTGGTTACTTCCTGGTCTAGGAGGTGTAGTGGTTACTTCCTGGTCTATAGGGAGGTGTAGTGGTTACTTCCTGGTCTAGGAGGTGTAGTGGTTACTTCCTGATCTATAGGGAGGTGTAGTGGTTACTTCCTGGTCTATAGGGAGGTGTAGTGGTTACTTCCTGGTCTATAGGGAGGTGTAGTGGTTACTTCCTGGTCTATAGGGAGGTGTAGTGGTTACTTCCTGGTCTATAGGGAGGTGTAGTGGTTACTTCCTGGTCTATAGGGAGGTGTGGTGGTTACTTCCTGGTCTATAGGGAGGTGTAGTGGTTACTTCCTGGTCTATAGGGAGGTGTAGTGGTTACTTCCTGGTCTATAGGGAGGTGTAGTGGTTACTTCCTGGTCTATAGGGAGGTGTAGTGGTTACTTCCTGGTCTATAGGGAGGTGTAGTGGTTACTTCCTGGTCTATAGGGAGGTGTAGTGGTTACTTCCTTGTCTATAGGGAGGTGTAGTGGTTACTTCCTGGTCTATAGGGAGGTGTAGTGGTTACTTCCTTGTCTATAGGGAGGTGTAGTGGTTACTTCCTGGTCTATAGGGAGGTGTAGTGGTTACTTCCTGGTCTATAGGGAGGTGTAGTGGTTACTTCCTGGTCTATAGGGAGGTGTAGTGGTCACTTCCTGGTCTATCTATAGGGAGGTGTAGTGGTTACTTCCTGGTCTATAGGGAGGTGTAGTGGTTACTTCCTGGTCTATAGGGAGGTGTAGTGGTTACTTCCTGGTCTATAGGGAGGTGTAGTGGTTACTTCCTGGTCTATAGGGAGGTGTAGTGGTTACTTCCTGGTCTATAGGGAGGTGTAGTGGTTACTTCCTGGTCTATAGGGAGGTGTAGTGGTTACTTCCTGGTCTATAGGGAGGTGTAGTGGTTACTTCCTGGTCTATAGGGAGGTGTAGTGGTTACTTCCTTGTCTATAGGGAGGTGTAGTGGTTACTTCCTGGTCTATAGGGAGGTGTAGTGGTTACTTCCTTGTCTATAGGGAGGTGTAGTGGTTACTTCCTGGTCTATAGGGAGGTGTAGTGGTTACTTCCTGGTCTATAGGGAGGTGTAGTGGTTACTTCCTGGTCTATAGGGAGGTGTAGTGGTTACGTCATTGCTGTTTCCGGCCGGTCTACCTCGCAAAATCGCAATGTATTTCCCCCATTGCCCATTTCTAAAAATCGTCTAGTTTAAAACAGATAAAGCATGAAAATTTGCATGGTGTACCTTTCTGTGCGTATTCATCCACAATCTATAGCTCAACGTGAAAATATTCGCAATTAATCGTAAAAAGAAATCACAGAATTTTATTTCAACCAAAAATGCTTAAACAATCATGTTAGTTATAGAAGGGAACTCATTTTGTGCAAAAATGGAAAGCTTTGCAATGTTCATGAGGCAGAATTGTTACAATAGCCGATAATCCATTTTCCCAATGATAAATCCCTATACGGGTGGACCTCGCGGGCAGAGTGACGTCAGACTACACCTCCCTATACGGGTGGACCTCGCGGGCAGAGTAACGTCAGACTACACCTCCCTATACGGGTGGACCTCGCGGGCGGTCCAGAGTGACATCAGACTACACCTCCCTATACGGGTGGACCTCGCGGGCAGTCCAGAGTGACGTCAGACTACACCTCCCTATACGGGTGGACCTCGCGGGCGCTCCAGAGTGACGTCAGACTACACCTCCCTATACGGGTGGACCTCGCGGGCGGTCCAGAGTGACGTCAGACTACACCTCCCTATACGGGTGGACCTCGCGGGCGGTCCAAAGTGACGTCAGACTACACCTCCCTATACGGGTGGACCTCGCGGGCAGTCCAGAGTGACGTCAGACTACACCTCCCTATACGGGTGGACCTCGCGGGCGGTCCAGAGTGACGTCAGACTACACCTCCCTATACGGGTGGACCTCGCGGGCGGTCCAAAGTGACGTCAGACTACACCTCCCTATACGGGTGGAC